>NW_020954630.1:12937284-13123604 GCF_900497805.2 Vombatus ursinus | reverse complement strand
TGTGTGTGTGTGTGTGTGTGTGTGTGTGTGTGTGTGTGTGTGTGTGTGTGTACACAATTCTGTAGGTTTTCTACTGGATCTCTTAAGTTACATCAACAACACTGTAGACTTTGGGCTAATTACCTTTTGTTATTTCTTGCTCTCATTAACTGGCCTACCTCCTTTTCCAGGTCATTTCCTGACTTTTATGTGACTTCTTGCCTGCAAGAACATATGTTACAACATAGTAACATCCACCATTCGTCTTTACATTGTCTTTTGTGTAATCTTCAGTTTTATTCTGAAATTGTACTATTCTGTGATTCTTAGCCTTGTCATCAGCAGAAAAATAGCGAAGTATCTATGGTTTTATCATCATAGAGAAATCTCAGTATGGGAACCCTCTCCATCAGCACAGATCACAATCTGTCTACCTGTGACTTCGATAATTGCCTGAGGTACTTAAGAGATTAAGTGACCTGTTCATAATTACAGAGCTAGCATGTGTAAAAAACTGAACTCAGTCTTCCCTGACAGTAAGCCACATGTTATGTTCTTTATAAAAGAGGAAGAGGCTAGGAAGTTCATGTTATATCAGTGTGGGAGAAAAAAAGAAATATTCAATAAGATGTTTTGATTTGCATGAAGGAAGCAAGGAAGAATGAGTCTAGGGAATAGATGTGGCCCAGATTTTGAAAGACCTTGAATGCCAGGCAGTGGAGTGGCATTTGTATTTGTCACAAGGCTAATAGAGAACTATTAGAAGGGTTTAAGGAGAGGGGAAGGACAATAAAAATTGTTTCATCTTAGTTTAGCAAAAGAGCACTAGAGTGGGAATCAAAAGATCTAAGTTTCAGTCCTGATTTTGCCATCTGCTAACTTTGCAACCTGTGACAAATTGCTTAAATTTATTTCTATATCTGGAAAATGAGAGTAATAGTGCTTTGCTTGCCTATTTCTTAGAGTTACCATAAAGAAAAATTCTTTGTAAACCTTAAAGTGCTAGAGGAAAAGGAGCTATTAATTTTAGTAAGTTAAATCTGGTGGTATATAGACAGATTGGAATAGCATGGAGAGAAAACCTGGGCAAGGAGTTGAACAAATTAGGAGGAGTTACACTACCCCAAGTATGAAATAAGTATTAGAATTAGGATGATGGCAACAGGAATGGAAATTCAGTGGTTTAAAAGGTTACTGTGAATTGTAAGAATTTGGTGACTTTTTTGCATCATGTATGAAAGTACTTTAGGTCAGTGGTTGTATTCTTAGGGGAAATTACTTTTATGTTTTCATTTGTTATAATGGTGAAAAAATGAATTTTCCAGGATAGTTAGTTCCATATCACAGTTATAATAGTGTTTCTCCCAAGATGGGAATCATCAAGATGGTGGTTTGTCTCAAATATTAGAGTGTTTTGTTTTTAAGCTGGGAAACTTAAATTATCTAGTCTAACGTTTTCATTTTATAGGTGAGGAATCTGAAGTTCAAGAAGAATAAAATAACTTCTCCAAAAAAATAACTTTATTTATGCTTCAGTTGTACTTATTTAATTAAGATGTTGAATTAGAATTTTATATAACCAGTCAGATACAGTGTGTACTTTTTGTAAAATTAAGCCAGGAGATACAATGAGAATTCCAGATGTTTCCATCGTAGTGAACCTAATTCAAATTAATCAACCTCTTATTAAGCACCAGCTATTTGTGAGGCAGTGTCCTAGGCTCTGGGGACACAGAAATGAAATTAGCCCTGACTTGTTTTAGTCTTGCTACTCTCTGGCATTTAAAAACATTGGTAACTTGGCTGTCACATTTTTGACCTTACTGACCTCATACTCTCTGGTCCAGTCAGTTAAACCTTTTTATTGCTCCTCATAGAGGACATTGTGCTGTCTCTACCTCTTAAAATCCTGTGTTAATTTTAGAAGTCATCACAAGCTGCACTTTCTGTGTGAAGCCTTTCCTATTTTCTCTTTTACCCTTTCGCCTCTAAATTACCTTGGCTTGTGTGTTGGGGGGTGGTGTATATTTTGTATATACCTACATTTATACATGTGGTGTCTACCCTAGAATGTAAGCTCTTGGGAGACTAAGGGCTGTTTCTCTTTGCTTGGTACCCAGGGCAAAATAGGCATTTAACAAATATTGTTAAGTCATCATTTAAACTTTTCCATTTCTTCTTTTGTGATCTCTAGTGGGCTTTCTCTTCTTCCCCATCCTCTTGACTTCTCTGTGATGTTTGGTACTGTTTACCATTACCTTTTCCTATATGTTTTCTATAGGTTTTTTGTGACCTTAATATCTTTTGGTTCTTCTGATCTGTTTGACCATTCATTCGCAATTTCCTTCCCAAGATGTTCATCTATACACCCTCTGCATGTGTGTACTCCAAGGTTCTGTCCTGGGCTTTCTGTCTGTATTGGGGGGGAAGGCGATCTTATCAGTTCTCTCTGGGCATGATTGCCAGATCCTACACCCAGCACTCTTTTATAGCAAACTGTCTCTAGTCCCTCGTCACCAACTGTTTGCACAGGTCCAAAATTGAACAAATATTTCAAATCCATCCCTCTGCCTAACTTTGCTATTTTTATTGAGTATCTTACCATCTTTCTAAATATCCAAGTTCACAACTTTGGTCATTCTCATGCCTTACTTTATATGCCCAGTTGCAAACTTGTGTTGATTGTACCTCCACGGCAACTCTCTCATCCATTCCTTTCTCTTCAGTCACATCCACTACCCTAATTCAGGCCTTCATCACCTGTCATCAGGGCTGTTGTAACTGCTTTCTTATTGATCTGATCTCTTCACTTTCCTCTTGCTTTTCACATGATCATATCAGTATTCATACCATACCATATCATATCAGTTAGACACAGGTCTAACTGTGTCTAAGCCTCCTCAAGAAGCTTCAGTGACTCCCTATTGCCTCAAGCACAAAATATAAAAACTCTTTCTTTTTGATATATAAGGCTGAAATTTGACTCGTTTGTTTTTTGACTGCTGCCTATACTCTAGTTCTAGGACTCTGTGCACGGGGGTTTTAAATTACCATAAGGACTTTATTGCAACACAGTTTGGCTTTTGAAAGTTTCTAGTGTAGGTGCAAAATATGGTATTACAGAAATATGCCAAGGTATTAGCTTCACTAATTAAGGAATTCACACATCACTACTCTTATCTCCTGTGTAGTCATAGTTGTCTTCAAATGGGTGGAGATTTTGGGTTTTTTATTTTTGAGGATAGGATTTTTTTTTTTTAGATTTGTGATTTCTCAGTTTTACTGTAGTAAGGTATTTTCAAAACGTAAGATTCTGTGATTTTGATTTTTGTTAATAAATTTCCTATTGACAGCTAGCTAAACATCTTAGTTTATGTTGAGAAGAATTGAGTAAGAAGAGCCAAAAGAGCAGGCCGGGGGCAGAGAGCCTGATTGGCCCAAGGAAGAATAGCATAACAATATTCTTGGCCAAGTAGAGTGATGACACTGGATACTCTGCTCAACTTTGCCTAGGCGCAGTCCTGGAAGTAAATCTTAGCGGTCTTTTAGTAGTTCAACTGTATGTGTGCAAAAGTAAATACAAGTAAATTCTGGCAAAATAGAAGAGTGGCGATGGATATCTAAGCTCAGACCCCCACTCCCATGTTAGCAAAACAGGCTAAAAACAGCGAGAAGAGAAGGATGAAAAGACACTTACAAGATAGTCACTAAATAAGAAAAGCAGCAGAGGAGGATTGTGCTACCACATCAGTACTCCTCTTTACACTCCCTGGGCCCAGCTCCACTGAACACTGTCATGTGTATTGTAGTTACCAGCTTTGCGGTAGATCAACCCCACCACCAAGTCTTATCAGCCACTTCATCTTTGCTTTTTAGTTTTCTCTTCTTCCTCCCTCTCTAGCACATTCTCTTCCCCTGAATTCCCTTGGTAGGTTGATTATTAAATTAAGCAAACATCTCTAACTTTTAATCTTAGAGACTGTAATGCTGCTACCCTGAAATGTTAAGTGATTTGTTTAGGGTCATGTAATCCATTGTAGGTCAGAGGTATAACTTAACCCTGGATATTCCTGAATCTAAGGCTGGCTTTACTCATTCATTATACAACGAATTCACTCCTTTGAGGTAAGCTAATATGGGGAAAAACCTGCACAGACTCTCCTGTGAAGTAAAAGATTCCAGGATAAAATTCCAAAATAAGATAATAATTCTCTAATAGCTTCAGCTGAAACACCAGAAAAGAGAATAGAATTGCATACAAGTACCCAGAGAATGGTTGGAATCCCTGTGGAAATGATAAGGAGTAAAATTAGATTTCTTAATTTAAAAAACTCCAAAAAGACTTGACGGCTTAGAACTGAAGCTGGAATTTAACAGCATTCAACATAATGGGATAAAAAGAATGAAGGAAATAATTAAAAAGTCTCACGATGCAATGAGAAATATTACAGGAAAATTAGAACTACAAAATTGAAAGAACGTGCTTTTATCAAAAAATAAAATTCTTGAAAAGCAGACAGATAAATTTAAGAATTCTTAGCCTCTCTCAGAAATACAGTGGAACATAAAAAATCCAACTACTGTATTTTGAGAAATAGAAAAGAAAATTTCCTAAAAGTACTGAAACCAAAGAGAAAAATGGAGATTTAGAGAATCCACAGAGGACCAAACAGTTTTAACTCGCTCAGAATGGTAATTGCTGAAATTTAGGGGTCCAGATCAAAGAGCAAACATCACAGTGAGCTGAGAAGATGCAGATGATGCTCCGTTTACTCAAGGCAGAATTGCACAGGTCTTTGCATCATTAGGAGGAAAGATAATATTGGAATAAAATATACAAAAGAACAAAGGAAAATATACAACAAAATAACAGCCTGTTAAGTTGAATGTAATCCTGTATGGTTTAAAAAAGCCTTTTAGTGAAATCTGACTGCCATTCATTCTTGTTGAAAAACATTGCTGGGCAGAGTTGCTCAAAATGTAAACACACTGGACAAAAGGAACATAATTTAGGTAAGCAAGTTTGAACATCTTGAAAAGCTTCAGTGCTTATGCTCTAAAAAATGGGGGCAAGAAAGACCATTATACTTTGACCAGCATACTTTAACCAACAAATGAGAACAAATGAAGATGTGAGCTCCAAGTTTGGGTGGTCAAAAGACAAGGAGCAAAAATCCTGAAGGGATTCATTCTTAAGCATCCCAGGTTAATAACAAAAGATATATTTACGGGAATAGGGTAGGGATCTCATGCAATTTACCCTTATTGAAGCTGAACAAAGAAGGGTTTTGTATAAATGGGAGGATGAAGTTTGTCTCAAGCAAAACAAAAGAAAAAAAAAAGCAAGACAGTAATTTGGGCCTGGGAAAGAAAAGAGACAAGGTTCTAATCTACGCAGTATAAACTGTATATCTGTATCTATGCCTCTATGTGTATATAGATGGACAATATATATGGTGATTTTTTTTTCTTTTAAAAGAGAACTTGGTAAGGAGAAAAACAAACTTGACAGTTAAAATCTTAACTATTAAAAGAAGAAAAACTCATACAGAAAATGTAGATATATGGGATAATAAATTAGAAAGAAAATCCTCATGTTTTATGTTTAAAATAAAATGTCAAGATTACAGCATGGTTAAATAAGGTTGGAGTAGAATTTATTACACAGTAAAAGCTATAATTGGATTATAGGAAGTACTAGATAATCAACACATTTCTAGAAGCTTCAACATTTCTCAATTTTTCATAAACCTAACTGAAAGATAAGAAATATATACTGAATGCTAGGGGTCTAAAACTATGATACACTTTTGGCAGTTATGGAATCCTAAGAGAAATACAGGTTTTCATCATCACACATCACACGCATCATATTTGCAAAATAAAAAGATTGATCATTCAGTCATAAAGAACACATGGCGGAAGATAAAAATGTTGAAACAATTTATGGAGTATAACGGCAAAATGGAATCAATAAGTAAAATATGAACAGAGGATCCAGGCTTAGAAGAAACACTATTTTCCTTAAAAAATAGATCAAAGGGGGCAGCTAGGTGGCGCAGTGGATAGAGCATCAGCCCTGGATTCAGGAGGATCTGAGTTCAAATGCAGCCTCAGACACATAATACTTACTAGCTGTGTGACCCTGGGCAAGTCACTTAACGCCATTGCCTAGCCCCCCCCCCCCCCAAATAGATCAAGGAATACATTGTTTAAAAAAAATTTTTAAGTTATATATCCAAATTTGTAGGATATATCTAAAATACTCTTAGGGAATATGATTCCTGTCTGTCCATCTGTCCATCCATCCATATGTCTATTTCAGTCAAAGCCAAGTAAAAATGAGCATGCAACTTAAAAAACAAAACCCTAGAAATTTGATGAAGGAATTCCCAGACAAGCACCAAAATAGAAATCCTTGAAAATCAAGGCTGTTAAGCTGATAATATTAACCTATTTTTTTTTAAGTATTAGAATGTAAAATCATTGAGAAAGTAGGGATTTTTTTCTACTCTTCTTTTTAGTCACCAGCTTCCTGACATATAGTAGGTTTATTGATTCTAAAAAACCAATGAAATAGATGAACCATCAGCTAAGTCATTTGTCAACCCCAGTATTTCTCCTCCTTCCTTTCCCAGAGAGACATTCTATATAATAAATACTACTTCTGAAGACAAAAATAATGAGGAATAAAAAACAGCATAACTGATCAGTACATTGAAAAAGTCTGAGAATATGTGCAATGCACCACATTCCTGGACTTTTTAGTTCTGCAAATGAATATAGGATATCTTTTTTTTTAGAGGCATTTTTGTTCTTCATAATTTTTTACCATTCAGTTTTCTTTCTTTCTTTTTTTTTTTTTTTTTTTGTTCTTTCCATTTACAGCATTGTTGTCATTGTGCATAATTTTCTTGGCTTTGTTTACTTCACTCTGTGTGGATCTTTATCATTGTCTTCCTTAGGTGTATCACCCTATTAGTGGAATCAAAGAGTGTGGACGTTTTAATCACTTTTCGTGGTTTCATTTTGCTTTCCAGAATGGTTGTACTAATTCACAGCTCCACCAACAATGTAGTAGTGCACCTGTCTTCCCATAACCCCTCTGATATTAACAATACCTATTTTATGTCATTTTTGCCACTTGCTGGGTGTGAGGTGTGGAGTTGTTTTGATTTGCATTTCTCTTAATAGTCATTTTGAGCATTTTTTGGGATGGTTGTTAGTAATTTGCCTTTTTTTTTTTTTGTAGAATTGTTCATATCTTTTTACCATTTATCATATCCTGTCACCACTTAGCTACTGGCAAATGACTTTTAGTCTTCCAAATATGTGTGGATTGTCTGTGGGTGTGGGTGGGTTTATTTTATATATAAATATATATCTGTTAATTTTATGTATTTCTTGGATATCAGGTCTTTATTGTAGAAATTTGATACAAAGGTTTCCTATTTGACCACTTACCTTGTTATCCTAGATGCATTAGTTTTATTTGTGCATAACGTTTTCAGTTATAGGTAATCAACGTTTTCTGTTTTTATCTTTTGTAAATACCTCTATCCCTTGTTTGGTTAATAATGCATCCACTCATAGCTCTGAAAGGTATATGGTCTGCTTCTCTTCTAATTTTTCTGTGATATGATTGATTTGAAATATATTGTGGAAGATGGGGTCGGTATTATTTTATGCCTAGTTTCTGCCAGGCTACTTTTTAATTTTCCTGGCAGTTTTTATCAAATAAATCCAGAAAAAAGAAGTTAAGAAACAATAGAACTGAATGACCCAATGTTTGATAAATCAAAAAGCACAAATTACTTAGGAAAGAATTTCCTAGTTGATAAAACCGCAACACATTGTAAGTAGATATGTGACCTTAACATTAAAGATCATGCATGAAAAAATTAGAATTTCAAGTCATTCACAGCTATGAGTAGAGGTGTTGTTAACCAAAGAAGGGATAAAGGAAATTACAAAAGATAAAATAAATTTGATTACAAAAAACTAATTTGATTTTTTTTAAAGAAGAGAAGAGGGAATTTGCATTCACAGAGAAGGATTATTTAAAACCCTTCCATGCGTAATTATATGCCTCCCAAATGAAAAACTAATAAAATTGGTGAATATCTACAAAAATAAAAAAAAGATCACCTGTATTAACAAAACAGGGACTAATGAGTTAAAACAACCTGGTCACAGATAATTTGACCAAAACATAAAGAATTGGCAAAGAAATAAATTCTTGCCTGGATGGATATATAAGTGAATTTTCTTAAGCGAAAAAACTCCCCCTGCCAATGCAGCAATCTATATATAGTATTAGCAATTACCTAGAGCACAGTGTTTACAGAAGTAAAGATGATACTGTTCTATGTATTTTCTATGAAGCAAAGATGATTCTGATACCAAGACTAAGTAGAAAAAGGTGAAGAAAGAAAGAGCATTATCACTACTGAACTTACTATAGTGATGTAAAAGTATTAAAAAAAAATACTAGCACAGAAGCTACAATAATATATTTGAAAAGCATTCACTAAGATCAGATTAGATTTTCATTTATTTATTTATTTTTAGTTTTCAACATTCACTTCCATAAGATTTTGAGTTCCGAATTTTCCCCATCTCTGCCCTCGCCCCACCCCAAGATGGCATGCAATTTGATATAGGCTCTACATATACATTCATATTGAACCTATTTTCACCTTAGTCGTGTTGTAAAGAAGGATTAGAACCAATGGAAGAAACAAAACAACAACAAAAAAAAGAGAGAGAGCAAATAGTGTGCTTTGATCTGCATTCCATACTCCATAGTTCTTTTTCTGAATGTGGACAGCATTTTCCATCATGAGTCCTTTGGAGTTGTCTTGGATCCTTGCATTGCTAAGAAGAGATGAGTTCTATCCAAGTTAGTCATCGCATATTGTGGCTGTTACTGTGTATAATGTTCTCCTGGTTCTGCTCACTTCACTCAGCATCAGTTCATTCAAGTCTTTGCAGGTTTTTCTTAAGTCTGCTTGTTCGTAATTTCTGAGGGCACACTAGTATTCCATTACATTCATATACCACCATTTGTTCAGCCATTCCCCAAGTGATGGGCATCCACTCAATTTCCAATTCTTTGCCACCACAGAAAGAGCTGCTGTAAATATTTTTGTACATGTGGGTCCTGTTTCCATTTGTATGATCTCTTTGAGATACAGACCTAGATCTGGTATTGCTGGGTCAAGATCAGATTAGATTTTTGCTAGGCCTACAAGAATGGTTCAACATTTGGAAAATTGCAAACATAAAATCATTATATCAGTATAGAAATATTAAAAGTCTTCAGCAAAATACACAAAGAACTAAAAAGCATAGGAATAAAAGGACCTTACCTTGATGTGACAGAAAGTATCTTAAGAGCTAGAATTCCAGAAACACTGAAAGCTTTCTGAATAACATCAAGAGAAAAGTAGGAAGGGTGCTATTGCATTACACAGTGTAAGCGATAAATAACAAGAAGAGAAAAAGAAATTAATGGAGCAAGCACATGCAAAGAAGAGGTAAATTTTTTCTTTATTACTATTTATATTTATTGTTATAAGGTGTTAGATTTTTATGCTTTTAAAAACAAATAGGTTCAAAATCCACTGAAATTCTTTATTTAGAAGATTTTAAAGCAGCTTATAAAATCTTCTTTGCAAATTTTTAAGTTTGTAGTTATAAGCATTTTTTGTGACACTCATCTTTTTTGCTACAAAAGTTTTTAAATGTCTGACTGTTCATGGTGACTTCATAGTATGAGTAGCCAACATTTCAAGGTGTGATATACACTTTGGGACCAGCTCATTGTTTTCAACAGGGGATATAAACTCACATTTCGAATAATCTGTTAGATAATGCCAATTATTTTTGCATTGTTGGATCTGATTTTACACATTATATATATATTTTAAACTTAAGTGGCTAATAAAAAGGTTGCAGTAGGAACAGGAGAAATGTCACCTCTGCTGTTTTCTTCTGTTGTTCATTTGTACCTATATTATTGGTGTCATCTTCAGTCCTCTTTATAGAAATTCTTTTTAAACTCTTGTCAATTTTTGACAGTATTTAGTTAAAACTGGATGATGTAATGTAGAAAGCAAGTTAGCCATGCACATATGAAATTACAAGTAAGGTCCTTGTGTTAACTCCTCCAGGTTATGGAAGTCCTTTTCCCTCATGCAACATATGACCATTTGATAGGCATTGAGTAGAAGTGCCAGAGTCATTTCTTATGTTGAATATTAGTAAAACTTAATTCATTTTAAAAAATTAAAACAAATAGAATTTCTCATGGTTTTGTTTTGTTTTTTATATGCCCAAATATATCCACCTGTATGCCCAGTTTTGGAGAGTCAGAGAAAATTGAGACTGACTTCAACAAAGTAGCATAATACAAAGTAAATGCACATGAATCACTTATCTTTTTTCACTGTAATAACAAAACTAAGAAATAGAAGAAATTCCTTTTAGAAATAACAGAATACTTTAAATGTCTAGGGATTAACCTACCAAGTTATATAAGGCATTTATACAACTTTACCTACAGAATAATTCTTAAAATTCTAAGACTATCTAAATTATCAGAGGTTGTTTAAGGTTTGAGCTTAGCCAATTTTATGAAAATGATACTACTACCCAAATTATTCTATAAATTCCCTCTTAAGATAAGAAGTTTAAAAAGGATTAATTCACAGAATTAGCAAAAATAGTAAGTTTGTTTGGAGCAATAAGAAGTCAAAAATATCAAGAGATATAATGCGGGAAAAAAGTAAGAATGAAGGGAGCTTCTTGCTTTCAGGCCCTAAAATATATTACTAAACAGTGATTCAGAACTGTGGGAATTGTTATAAATAAGTGAATAGACCAGATAAGCCAAGACTTTATTAATAAATGCATGTAGAAGTCTATTATTTGAATAACCTAAAAATATTATTATCTAGCTGAAAAGGGAGAAGTTAAAAAATGAGAAAACTGCTTAACAAAAAAAAAATAGATTTAGATCAACATCTCGTCCCCTTTACCATAATAAAGTCTATATGAGTTAAATATAGAAAAAAGTTGTTCCACAAGAAAGTAGAGGAGAATGGAAAATTCTTTCTCATACCCTATGGATCGAGGGAAATTATGTGATCAGAGAAGGTTAGAAGAGATCATAAATGACAAAATAAATAATCTTAATTACATAAAATTAAGATAGTTCTACACAAATAAAACATCTGCCCCTAGAATTGTAAGATAAAATGAAAATTGAGAGGAAAAAACTTTTCATTGACTATCTGATTAGGCAGATGTCCAAAATCTATAGATTATAAAGTCAATATCTGTTCCTCAGTAGGCAGGTGATCAAAGGCCATGAGCAAACAATTGTCAAAAGGAAAAAAAATCAGACTATTTAAGGTAGTTATATGAAAAAAAATTTTTTTTAAAAACCATCACTAGGAAAATCGAAATCAAAACAACTGTGTAATACCATTTCACAGCCATTGATTGAACCAGAAAAGATGGGGAAATTTTGTTCAAAGAGCTATGAGAAGACAGGTAAACTAATTCACTGTTGATGTACCTGTGATGTGGTTCATTAGTTAGTTTAATCTAATGTAATTCAGGGAATGTATTAATGAAGGTGTTTATGATGGTTTTGGGAAGTTTGTTGCAATGAAGCAATGTGCATAAATTAGACAAGCGACATATAACTACACTTCTCTTTCATTAGAAAACAGAATAATAATGCACTAGAATTTCATCAAGCATGGCATTTTGGAGCTGGAATAGACTTCAGAGGTTATCTAGTCCACCTCTTCTTGAAGCATAAATTGCCTTTTCTACAGCTGTAACAAATGGGCTCTTAAAGACTGAGAAAACATTTATTACCTGCCTCCTCCTCTTCCCCCCACTGCTTGCATATTAAATGGGTAGTTAATTACTTTTATTCTTCATTTGTATTAATTTACCATGAACGATTAGTAGTACTAATTTTAAATCAGAAGGTTATTTTAAGCATTTTCAAAGTACTTGTTTAATAATAGTAGTTGCGTATTTTTCTTGTTTTCTGAGTTATTTTTTTTTTTTATATATATATATATAGAAGAAAGTGAAGAAGTCCAGGAAGACCCCCGAGAAGTGCTTAAAAAAACACTGGAATTCTGCTTATCTCGGTAAGACTACCCATTATGATTTATAGGGACTTAATGTCAATTTAAAAAAATATTACTAGGGTTGTATGACCACATGCAGGAGTTTGCTGGAATAAAGGTGGAGTACATACATCAAAAATTTTAATATGAAATCTTAAGTAGCTATTCACCTTTCATGAAACATGGGAGAATTTAAGAACCCATTCTGCATTATATCTCAAAACACAAGACCAATACCTGCTGTCATTTGGAATGCTCAATTATTCCATTTTTATAGCTGTAGATTTTGTAACATTTTTTGTTCTCTAAAAAAGCAAATGGGTTCTTTCTGGAACAGTGAAAGGTAAGTGGAAAGGTTGAATTGTATAATATCTCTTATTTACTCTCCCACTGTCAAATAGACTGTGCTTTGCATTTTTGTAATGATATATTTATACTAAACCAGCCTTCTACTTTTATGACAGCCTTGTTTCCAAAAGTATATGTATTAGAGGTGACTGGTCAGAAATGGAAGAGCAGTCATTTTCTACAGTGTAGAGTCTATGCAGAAATTAGTTGATAATATTATTATTGTTGTGATGGTGGTATGGTTGTTACTATTAATTTTTCAGCTCTAAAATGAGATTCAGTTAGAAAGTGTCCGAAGTCCCTTCAAGCTATAAGATTCTCTTCGACTTATTGGATAACAACTTGCTAAAGGGAAAAGTCACTCACAAGAACTATTATAATTCTTGAAAACTGTTATTTAAATAGATTTCTGCAGCAAATTTGTTAAATAAGTGTATCTCACTTTAAAAACAGACTTAAATTAAAAATAAAACTCTTAGAAGGGACTTATAACAACTTATATGAAAAAACAAATTTTTAAAAACTACAAATGCTTATTTATATGCTGTATTTTTCACAAATTGTAGTTCATCCACACCCCAATAAATAATTGTGTAGGTTGCTGTGGCCAAAAAGTTTTATCTCTTGGTGGCTCATTTTTGGTAAGAAGCCTTATTGAGGTAATTAAGGCTAGTTCTTGCATAATACAGTCTACCCTTTATCTAGTATAAGTATAGCTTCTTAGAATTTGGAGTCTACTTACACCATTTTGGAGATCACAGAGCTACCTCAGTTCCAAGATGAAATCATTGAATTTTAGGACTTCAGTTATAGATTCATGTCTAGTTTTTGAAGAATAATTCAATGTATAAAATTTGTTTTACGTGCAACTTATAAGGAATATATCATATACAGTGAGACATGTGTGGATTTATTCCTGCCTATATCTGAAGAAGTAATACACTTTGATTTGATTGTTTAATATTGATTCATAAACTACCTCCCCCCCCCTTTTTTTAAACAGAGAGAATCTTGCAAGTGACATGTATCTTATATCACAGATGGATAGTGATCAGTATGTGCCAATAACAACAGTAGCTAACCTCGACCATATCAAGAAACTCAGTACTGATTTGGATTTAATTGTTGAAGTTCTTCGATGTAAGTGAAAGATCTTTTGAAATAAATAATGTATGTGATCCTATCCATTATGCACCAGTAAAACATTTGTAGTTTTAAAAAAAAAATCTTGAGTATTTCAAGATAGTACTTGGTATGTTTTGGTTGTCAGTATTTCTATGTGAATCTTTAATCTGTGTCATATCATTATTTTAGTAGATTTTAAGGCCCTTAAAGGCAAATGTTTAACTCCTTTATTCTATATTTTCATATTTTGGTGCCATATACTTTATATGTGCTAACTTAGTGCTAATTTAATTAATAATCAGAAGCTAAAAATGCAGTTTAATAGAACCAGAAAAGTAATTATTTTCTTAAATAAAACCTATTTTTAAATAAAATGGTGTTTATTAGCTAACCAATACATGAAATAAAATACCATAGTTAGTGGGAAATTAATTAAAGGCACTCTTAACATTAGGTTTATTTCTTTCATTCCTGAATTAACTTTTACATGATTTTATCAAACCAGGGGTTTTGGGGAAGGAATTATTAAATGCTATGACTGGCTAATACATACTCAAAGCAATAAAATGATTGAGCAGAGTCCAAGTAACTTTAGCTTAGCATAGGTTTCTACAATCCTTACTGTAGATGTCAAATTATGATAGTAAATGTTCAGATTGCTTAAAGGTAATCTCTATTCCCTTTCAGATATTCAAAGTAAGCAAAGCAATGGGATATTTGTGTTCTACTTTTGAATAATGAATGCAACCATGTTGTTCTGAGTCTCTTGAGAATAGTCTTCAGCTTCTTTGTGTCAGTTAAGAAATATTTATTAAATGCTTACTGTATGTCAGGCACCGGGGGCAGAAAGACCTTGAAAAGATAACCATAGACCCTTTTGACCTTGAATCCAGTCCCAGCTCAGTCTTCTTTTTACAGTGTGACCTCATTCAAATGATTTGACCCCTCTGGACCCTTGTTTCCTGTCTATAAAGTGACTTCTGATGTTCCTTCCAGCTCTAGATGTATCTGTGATCATGAGCATAGCAAAAATGAAACAGGCCCTGCGATCCGTGAGATTCTTTTCTGTTGAGAGTGACAGTATGTTCATTTATAGAGACAGATAAAACAAATACAAAGTAATTTAGGTGGAGGTAGAGAGGAGACATCAGCAGCCAATGTGATCTCATAGCAGAGGTAAAAAGGAAGGAGTAGATTCCAGACATGGGAAACAGTCTTGCAAAAGGGTAGAGGAGGGAATGGAAGAAATATTGATAGACAAGTTTCCTAGACCAAAGAATGGAAGTAATGGCATATTATTAGCTGGGAAAGGTGGTACAGAGTCAGGTTGTAAGGGATTCTAAATGCCAAACAAGAGTTTGCATTTGATAGTAGAGATGGTGTGGAGCCATTGGAGTTTATTAAGCAGGAAATGGCATGTTCAAATTTGTGCTTTACTAATATCACTTCAGCCACTGTGGAAAATCAGTTGGAGAAGCAGGAGACTGAGGCAAAGAGACCAATAAATGAGTTACTGCAGTAGTCCGGGTTAAAGGTAATAAAGGCTTCAACCAGGGAGGAAGGTGAGCAGAGGGGAAGAGGAAGCATCCATGTGAGTAGAGAGAATGGAAGAGATGCTGTGGAGGTAGATGCAATAAAACTAGATAATTGATTGGATAAGTGTGGTGACAGTAGGTGAGTTGAAGTGACTTCAGGGTTTCAAACTTAGGTCACTGGAAGGATTGTGGTACCCTCTAATGAAATTGCAAAGTTCAGAATAAGGGTGCAGTTTAGGTGGACAGATTACTGAGTTCTCTTTTGGACATGATATTTCACATACCTACAGGATATCCATGTTGAAATGTCTAGTAGGTAGTTGGTGATGTTGGTCTGGAACTGAGGAGAGAAACTAGGGCTAGGTACATAGATCTGGGAGCTATCTGTAGAAAAGTGAAAATTTAATCTGTGGAAGCTGATGAGGTCATCAAGAGAGGATAGGGTAATGGGACAGTTCCTTGTGGTATGGATGCAATTAGGAAGTGAGGTATGGATGAAGATCCAGAAAAGGGGGCTGAGAAGGATGGTCAGACAGAAAGAGAGCCATGGGAAAACAGTATCATAAAAACCTGGAGAAGAAAGATATCTCTGATAGGAATATAGTCAGTGGTTCCAGAAAAACAAATGAGGAGCACCATTTAGCTTAGAAATTGATAAGTCATTAGTAATGTTGGACAAACAGTTTCATTTGAGTAATAGGGTTGAAAGCCATATTTCAAGAAGTTGAAGTGTGAAAAGAAAGGAAAGGGGGGCAGTGAGTGTAAATAGCTTTTTTCTAGGAATTTGGCTGTGTAGGGGAAGGTAGATATAAAAGAAATTGGAGGACCTGAGCATGTTTGTTTGTAGATAGCAGGGAATGAGGCAGTAGATCCTGAGACAGTGGTTTGTTATGTGAGGCAGGAAGATTGTGTGGGCAAGCTGCCAAATGAATCAGGGAAAAGATGGAATTAAGGGATTAAGTAGGTCAGTTAGACTAGGTAAGGAGAAGAGTCTAATCCCCTGTAGTCCCTAACACAGTACCTTGTAGGTGTTTTTAACAGATAACTTTCTTTTTATTTTTAACTTTTTTTGAGCATAGCCTTTAATAATATATGAGGTATGGATGCTGAAATGTTTCAGTTGTCTAAAATACATTTCTGGTCCATGAGAATGTTTTCTGTTACCACAGGTACATGAAAGCACATCTTGCAGTTACTGATATATACATATGATAGTTTTAATAATGATAAAAATGCCTTTTTCAAAAAAAGGGAAAGCTGAAAGATTGTGCATGGATTAACAACTTTTATAAATTATTTGTATATCTAGTTTTAAACTAAAAATTTGTGTTCTTTTGTCTTTCTCCAGTCCTGCTGCTTCTACAGTATTATAAAATCAGAATAAGACTGTAAAAGCTCATTATTGGAGTTTCTCTAGCTAGATTAAATATCATGTAACACAATTTGTTTCATTAAAGATAAATCAGTTTCAGAATTGATAGCTCAATAATTCCTATTCACATAAAGACTACAAAATGAGGCATCTATTTGTATTGTGCTTTTGAGTGCCTTTTGGACTTAGTCTGTTTTCATAGAAAATTTAGTGTTTCATAGTGCTATTTATTAGGATGCTTGTTAAACTTAATTTTTCAAAACTACATCTTAAACTTTTACTATCTAAGAACAGCTGAAAAAATTAGTGTGGTACCAGGGTGATTTTTAACAACCGTTTCTGACAGTTGTTAATCTGGCTGGTATACTTTTTTAGGGTTTAGTTGTGAATAGTATAGTTTGCTTGAAATGTTGTATAGCTATGACTAAGATTATTTGTAAGTTCAATATGTACTATTTATAGCTTATTTAGTAACAAAAGTTCTATGCAAGGACTGTCATTTGTTTGTGAATTATGAAGCTTTTAATATATTGGTCTAAGTAATCTGTTTATTTTGGTGTTAACTTTTAAAATTGCATCACTGCATATTTTTCTTCTGTGTAGCATTACCTTTAGTCCAAGTGGATGAGAATGGAGAAAAGGTCAGGCCAAATCAGAATCGCTGCATTGTTATATTGCGTGAAATACCTGAAACTACTCCTATAGAAGTAAGGAATTTATCTTCTGGGTTGAACTGTCAAGTATACTTTGAAAATATGGGAGGTTTTGTTTTGGGTTTTTATGTTTAATGAAAAATTGGAGGTATTATAAAATCTAACTCAAAGACTCACTGTTTTTTTGAATTCTTAAAAGTTGTTGGCCAAATTACTTGCCTCCTCCCTGGGCCTCAGCTTTCTCATCTCTAAAGTGAGGGTTGAACTAAAAAAAACTCTCCAAATCTAAATAATGAACTCAAGAATTACGAGGTATTTATTTAGGTTTATAAATGTGTGTGTGTGTGTGTGTGTGTGTGTGTGTATACACACACAATACTTCCATGCATACATGCATTCTTATATACATACATATATACATATATATATATATATATATAAAACACAGGTATATAATGTAATCTATATCATGCAATAATAAACATAACAATTACAATTATATAATATATAAATTATATTAGAAAGGCATAAATTATATTATTATAAATATATAATATAAATAAATATTATATATATTAGGCTTATAAAAAAAGTAATGTTGAAGGAAGAAAGTGTTTAGACCTGTAGTCCATTGCTTTTGCACTGCTACAATGTTTTCCTAATTGACTAAGGGGACAATTTATATTTTTTAGTATTACAGAAATAGAATGGATAGGTACTTAAGTGCTCTTTGGTCACTAAACATGCTGGAGAGTTTTTGTTAAACGTGTTAATGAAACAACTACTTCGCTTCAATGAAACAACTTATCTTCTCTTAAAAATGAACATACACCTATTTTCACTGGTGTTCTTCCTCAGGAAATCAGTTTCTCTGGTCAGTCACTGTATCCAAAGTCTTAGATAGTTTGAGCCTTGTTTATTTATGGTATATTATCTTTTAAGGTGACCTCCTTTGCATCTAAAATCTACATTCCTGGCTCTGCTTCCAGGGTTTGTTTCTTCAAGAGACTAGAAACTGCATATTTTCCACAAGGGCTCAGTTTGGAATTTGTTGTCTAAAGTAGTCCAACAAAATCCCATTTTGTTGACCTTTAAGCTTTATTACAAAATTCATTTTTCTTGGTAGTTACATATGGATATATTAAATAGGATGTTATTTTAAAATATTTTTATTACATTTTTTCAACACTATAAAATCCTTGTAAATCTAAGTGGAAAAAAAAGGTTGGAATTGGAGTGAAGATCTGATATGTTTTTTAAAAGATTAAATTTTTACCTTAAGAAAATATTTTCTTAGGGGCAGATAGGTGGCTCAGTGGATAGAGCACCGGCCTTGGAGTCTGGAGGACCTGAGTTCAAATGCAGACTCAGACACATAATACTCACTAGCTGTGTGACTCTGGGCAAGTCACTTAACTCCAATTGCCTCACCAAAAAACAATATATTTAAAAAAAGAAAGAAAGAAAGAAAATACTTCCTCAATCTAGCATCAGTGACTTGAAAAATTAATGCTAATAACACAGAATAACAGCTCTTGTAATAAAAATTTCACTATTTTACTTATGTATAGAAATCATCCCAATTGAGGCATGGGGCAGATTTCAATTCTGTCTAGAATAAGGATAGAAATTTCTACATTGTAGTAGAATTCTTTGTGTCCTTCATGTGTGTATGCCTAATAGGTAGAAACTGCTTTATAATAAGGTCATTTTGATACTTTACTAACTACACACATGTGCACATATACATGTGCGTGCACACACACACACCCTCAGATGGCACCCAAATGAAACCTTTCTTATACTAAACTATTTTCTGTGAAGAAATTTGTAATACTTTAGAATATTCCAAAAATCTTAAGTTTTAGGAGCTTAAAATTACACTAAAACTTTTGAAATACAACAGAGTAGTCACAAAGTTAAGATGATTCAGGGATAATATGTTAGAGAGTAACAGAGATGAGAGTCCCTAATAGAAAGTAATATCACGGGGCAGCTAGGTGGCGCAGTGGATAGGGCACCGGCCCTGAAGTCAGGAGGACCTGAGTTCAAATGCGGCCTCAGACCAAACACTTGACAAGTACTAGTTGTGTGACCTTGGGCAAGTCATTTAACCCCGATTGCCTCACTTAAAAAAAAAAAAATGAAAGTAATATCACAACCCAATTCACTCTTGGACTGCTAGGTATTGGTGTGTCGTCTTATTCATCTCAAGCTACTTTTCTAATACTTTATACATTACCAAAGAAAGAGTTTTGAATAAAAGGCCTAGCCAATTGATTCATTCAGCTTTTCTCTATAGAAAGTCTGAACTCCTAAAAGTATTTCATAGTAAAATCTCTTTATTGTCTGAAGTAGCATTTAAACCTAATTGGTCAGTAATGAAAATTTCAGGGCAAAAGATTTATACTGTATAGTAAAAGAACAGGGTTAGAATACCATAAAAATATGTACTTAATCTATGTGATGTTGATGGTAAATATAAACATTTAGGCCTAGGTTTTTTTGAGGATTTGGACAACTTAGCTTTTTTTTTTTTTTTAAAGAATACGCTTCATAAAGTTATAACTTATTTTGTTTACACCATTGTATAGGAAGTAGAAGCTCTCTTCACAGGAGATAACCTGCCTAAGTTCGTCAATTGTGAGTTTGCATATAATGACAATTGGTTTATAACATTTGAGTCGGAAGCTGATGCACAACAGGTGAGCACTAATTTTTTCCTTACAAGTAAAATACACTATAAATACATTTACCTAGTGTTCTGTGAGTCAGTAGCAGAACTCTAATCTAGAGCAGTGTATCTTTATATATGTAAATATAGAGCAAAAAGGAAATTGAGAAGGGTTTTGTTTTTTAAAATAAAAAGTTTTAATAAACTTAATATCAATTAATATTTATAATAACAATATTAAAAGCAATAAACCCAAAGAAGTTTGTTATCACATACTTAAATTGCACTAAAACTACACTTAGATTTTACCTCAGATATATCTTTCCTGTTGCTAGTAATATCATTATCTGAACTATGTAATAGGCTGGAAATTCTTAATGTTCATTCATGAATTGAGCAACAGGTCTTAATTGCTTATTTTATGCTTTGCAATATGATAATTCTTTGCTGTGTACAAAAGAAGATATAGAGAAATAAGACAAACATAGCAAATTAAAGCAGCTAATGTATAAGGCATTATAATAGTCACATACTAAGTTATGGTAGAGCCTATAAATGCTGTAAAAGTTTACAAATAGGCAGGAAAGGTTATGGAAGAATTTAAATTGAGCAGGATTTTAAAGAAAGATTATATTTAGATAGGCAGAGGGTGGAGCAGGGCAAGAGGATAAATACACACACAGAGGTAGAAATGACTATGGTCTGTGGGACAGTGACTAGACCAAAGAGATTAGACTAGTGTTGCTATGGAATAATGAAAAATAAGTCTGGTTAGTTGGGACATGATCAGATTAAGGGGGATCTTTAAAATTTGTCAGAGGACTTTGGATAGCTGTAGTATGAAATCAGGAGCCCTACAAAGATGAATGAGATTTAGTATTTATCCTAGCTTTCCCTTTTGTTTCCTTTTCCAAATTATGTAACCTCAATTCCAAATTAGGTAATCCAGTCATTATTTATGCTACTAATTGACTTATAGTAGTTTATAAAAATGAAGAAGTGATATTTTGAATGTTTTCATCTTAGGCTTACAGATACCTGAGAGAAGAAGTGAAAATTTTTCAAGGAAAACCAATAAAGGTAATCAGGAACATTGGCCTCATTTAGTTTAATATAAAATTATTATTAAGTATCCTAATAGGAATTTAATATTTTTGTGAAGGCACGGATAAAAGCAAAGGCTATTGCTATAAACACATTTTTGCCAAAGAATGGATATAGACCTCTGGACGTGAATCTCTACACACAACAGCGTTACACAACATCGTTTTACTTACCTCCAGTATACAGTCCCCAGCAGCAGTTTCCATTGTACAGCTTAATTACGCCACAGACCTGGTCAGCTACACAGAGTTATCTTGATCCATCCTTGGTAAGTTCCTTTATTTTTCACCTCCTAGTAAGATTAGTGTTCCTACAGTTGTTTTGGTTTGGTTTGGTTTGGTTTTTTTTTAAAGAATTCTTGGCATTGAAAAAAGTAGTTTTAAAATCTCTCTCTGGTGATTGTCATGTGCATTGTGAAAGCAGCCATTGACTTTCCATTTAGTGACATCAAGCGCTAGGCATTGCAGAGACAGGTAAGTTAAACCTCTAATTTTTTTTCCATAAAAAATACCTGTCAATGTTAATTATTTACGATAAGAAAAATATAAATCCTCTTAAGTGTCTTTACAATCTAATGCTTGTGAGAAGCAGTATATTACTCTTATGGGGGGGTGTCATACAAGGGTTATATTGTTAGGGAGGTAGAAAGTGTAAAGGAGAAATAGATCATTAAGAATAATTTAAATTCCTGGAACTAGATAGGCTTTTTCTTTTTTATGTCTTTTTTTTTTTATAGGTAGGCTTTTTCTAGAAGCATTTCATGAAGGAAAGAAGTTGAATGGAGTAGTTTAAGGAAAAATGAATATTGAATGTTGTTATTTGCGAGCACTATGCTAATCATTGAGAGGAACAAAAAAAATGACAATTCTTGCCTTATAGGATCTTTTAATGTACTTGAAGAATTGAAATACAGACTTATTAAATGCTACATAACTGAGTTTTGAAATAGTATTGTATTGATTATAAGTGCAATTAAAATGCAGAGAAGGGAAACATTTTGCCTTCAAGGAACTTACAGTCTGATAGGGGAGACAACATGCAAACGAATGTTTGCAAACAAACAAGCTATACATCAGATATATAGCAAAATCATTAGCACAAGGAAGGTTAGAATTAAAAAGAGTTGTGAAAGTCTTCCTGTAGAAGATGAGATTTTATTTGGGACTTAAAGGAAGCCAGGGAAATTAATAGGCTGAAGAGGCAGAGAGTTTTAAGCATGTGAGACCTGGAGAGAAAATGCACAGAGCCAAGAGATAAGGTGTCTTGTTCACAGCCAGGAGGCCAGTGTCACTGGATTGAAAAATATATTACCAGGAGTAAGGTGTAAGAAGACTGGGGGGTGGGGGAGATAAATTATGAAGGGTTTTGAATGCCAAACACAGTATTTTATATTTATTCCTGGAAGCAATAGAAAGTCACTGGAGTTTATTAAGTAGGGGAATGTCATGGTCCGACCTGCCCTTTAGGAAAGTCACTGAATGGAGGATTGATTGGAATTGTGAGAGACTTGAGGCAGGCAGACCCACCAGCAACCTTTTGCAATATTTCAGGTGTGAGGTGATAAGGAGATGTGCTCTAGAGTGGTGGCAGGGTCAGTGGAGAGAAGAGGGCATAAAACGAGAGGTGTTACAAAGGAGAAATCAGCAGGCCTTGGCAATACATTGGATATGGGACGCTGAGAGATAATGAAGAGTGCAGCATGACTCCTAGGCATTGAAGGTGGGGTTGGACAAGATACTTGACACTTGGGCGACTTCCACTTGGTAGATCAGTACTGCCTGAGATTAGACTTTCCTAAAAGATTCTTATTTTCACAGCTTCTCTTCTTCCAATTCTTAACTCAGATTCCCTGAATGCATCAGTTTGTTTATTGCACACAGTGGGATATTAATGATTGATGTTAGTCTACAGATGAGGAAACTGAATCCCAAAGATGGAGGAAAGGGAAGAAAATAAGCATTTATATAGCGCCTACTACATGCTAGGTATTTTGCCAAGCACTTTACAAATATTATTTCACTGGAGAGTGGTGAGGTTACTTATCCATGTTTACACAGCAAGTGGTTGTCAACCTGGAAAGTCAAGAAGCCTCAGTCTTCTGACACTTTCCCAGTACCCTTTCCACTATATCACACTTCCCCCTATGGCCTTAGCAGTGAGGCCACTGACAGCAGAGAGGTAGTAAAAGGATAGTGGTGTATTTTTTTTAACGTGAACTTTTTTGTAAGTTCTGGGCATAATAAAGACTTCACTTGGACCTTGAAGACTCAGGATTTTGTTTAATGTTTGATGAGAGAAAGGTTAGTGTCCCATGAGTCCAGGAGGAATAAAGAAACTGAAAGTATGAAGGTGGCAATATAGTATATAAAGAGTTGAGACTGACAATAACAGAAGGTAGATAGTGAACGTAAGGTTGTATTCTTTAGGTAAAATCAGCTGGAGAACCTGTAAAGCTTTGCAAACAAAGTTTAACATTTGATATAGTGAATAAAAGTGGCATTTTAGGAAGAATAGACCTATAGAATAGAATACATTAAGAAGACACAAAATTCAAAATCCACCAGAACTTTTTTAAAATATCTCAGGTTAAGGTGAAATGTAGTCTAAATTTATGTAATGGCAATGGGATATAATAGCAATGGGAATAATAAAAGGACTGATCCAAAGAAGCATGTTAAAGAGAAAACAGAGAGAATATTTCATAGAATATCAAAATTACCTAGTCTAATCCCTGCTCTCCCTCGTTTTAGAATTTTGGAAATAGAAAGATGAAGCAACTTGTTTTAAAGTCATACATTATTAGTGGTGGAAGTGAGTCTAGGACCTGGCTATCCTCACTCTTAATAATTATGTTTCTCCTTGTCATTATCCCTCTAGTAATGTTAAGGCATAGGAAAATTCAGGTACTGGTAGTACAAGGTATTTTCTCTCCAAAAGTCTTTTGGAGAAAGGCAGGGAAGGATGTCTTTAAAAATTCAAACTATGTTTTTGGGTGAGTTGAGTTTTGAAATATGAAAAAAACTCTGTAAGGTGTTCTGTATTATTATCCAACCTTAAGTAACATTAAAAAAAATTGTAATATAGATGTTTGATGTCAAAGTGGTGAATAGTGTCATCATCCTGTCCTTTGAGAAAAAGAACAGTTTCCATTGTAAACAAAAGCTGCATTTTGATCTCTAGGAGCCCTTACTGTCTTTACAAAAGACAGAAAGGGGAATTCAGTCAGTGCCTTTGCTTGCTTGTGTGCTTCCTCTTGTTGACTTTTGATATAGAGGTTGGTGGTCATGTTCCTGTTCTCCTGGATGGGCCTCTAAGAATTGGGAGTGGAATGGACACAGGCAGTCACCTCCTTTCATTCTAATAGAGATTAGAAATAGAGAACTTCATTGTCCTGCTTGCTCAAAAGACTCATGAAAAAAACAACGGTGTACCAATCTAGAAGTTTTGGAATGAGAAGGAAATTGGAACCTAGTTTTCTTGCCTTTTAACCTGGAGATCTACAAAAGAGCTATATTAGAAGGTAAGAATTTAAATTTAATCTAAGTTTAGAAGGCTCAATTATATTTCAGCTTCATTATCCTATTTTCATTAAATCACAATTGAATTTTTACCAGTCTGATATTTTGGTGCAGAATCAACTATTCAGTTTTAACAATGAGAGGTGATGTTTCTCTGGCTAGGAAGTTAACAGCTAATGAGGAAAAACAAAAACCAAATTTGTGTGTGCTGAAGCTTAATATGTGTATGAAAGCTAGCCACTAAAACAAATTTTTCTGTTTCCATCCCTTCAGCAAATTGGTAAGATGCCCTCTGAAGACGTTTCCACAGTGAAGGAGTGGTGAAACAACAGGATTTGTATACATTGTCAAATTTAATATGGATTTCAGATATATTTAGGATGATTAGACACATCCTTATATCTGAGAAGTATACTGCAGGTGTTTAGAAAAAAATTCTTTGGATAATGATCACCATCTTTAGACAAAAAATTATGGACAATGATCACCATGATGAAGAAAATACCAGTAAATCTTTCCAGTGTTTTCGATCCAGATGTCTTCGGGCATTTTCTGCATCTGTAGAGCAGCAGCGTCATAAAAGAGAGAGGTGCAATAATCCTTAAGTAACTGAATACCATAAGTACCTGCCTACCCAAAGTTTCTATTTCTAGGTGGGGATGACAACTGAAGCCAAGAAAAACTTGAGCACTTACCTGGGAGAGCATTCTTCAGAACCTCTATTGCCAATAAATGAAAATATGTACTGGCAAGGACATTCTTTGCTTTTCTAAACTCATACATTTAGTACATCAGAGATTCTTTGAATAAGCGTACTTTGAGTTTGAATATGATGAATTAATAGCGTGTGTAGAAGGAAGAATTACTGAAGCATTTATAAATTCAACTTACTTTGGAGTACCTTCCACAGACAAAGAACTTTGTTAGGTAATGTGGGAAATACAGAGATGTAGCTCATCCTTTTAACACCTGCAGTACATGTCAGTGTAAATTAATTGCCAAAATCTAGTACCAGGCATAGGGACCACTTCCAGCCAGGGTGATCAGGGAAGGCTTCATTTCATGCTGAAGCCCAACTGTTTCAGCTGTATCTTGTAGGAGGAAGTAGATTTTTACAGGAAGAGATGCAGGACTGCAAAACCAAAGCATGTAGGTAGAAAAGCACAGAGCAAGCATATCTGGGGAACCACAGCAGGTAAATTAGTTAGGTGGCAATATACATATAAGGAAAGGAAATAAAGATGCTTGTGGAGGTCCATGACTGGCAGGCCAGGAGTTTGGACTTTACCCAGCAAGGCAGGGTTAGTCATGGAGGGTTTTGAGGAAGGAATTAATCAAAGCAGAATGCAAGATTCAGAGTATTTAAAGTCAAGTACCCGAGTTCAAATGCTGGCTATTACATTTACTCTCAGTATGGCCTGGAACAAGTTTCTTAATCCTTGAAGTTTTCATCTCCAAAATGAGAGAATTGGACTAGTTTATCTCCATGATGTCTATGTGCTTTAAATCTGTGATCCTTTAGGAATGCTCAGCTGAGCCGACAGCATTTGGATGAGGTGAATTGGGAATGGAAAACACCTGTTAAGCTATTACAGCGTTTCAAGGATGAAATGATAAGAGGGCTTAAACTAGGTTTATATTGGGAGAGGAAACAACTCTGTTGATATGAAAGAGAAGCCAGAAGGATTTAGCACCTGATAGGAGATCAGAGGGAGGATCCAAGGGTAATTTCCCTTGTATTAAACTTGAGGGATTGGTGCCAGAATTGGCAACAGAATTTGAATATTTGAGGCTAAATCTTGAGAGAGAAGAGAAAGCTAGAGATCAGAGAAGTAGATTGAAAACAGGTGTGGGCAATGCTCACATTTAAAAGGCTGCTTAGGAAAAGTAGTAGTGAAAGGGGTAGAAAAAGCATAAAGATGATTCAGTGTCACAGAAGCCAAGGGAATACCCATTTTTAAGAAGAAAGGTTGGCATGCGTACAGAAATGTTCATAGAAGCATTATTTGTGATACAAAGAAGCTCTTGGAAACAAAATGTGCCCAATCATTGGGGAATGGCTGAATAAATTATGACACATGAGTACAATGGAATATTACTACACCATGGCAAATATGAAGAATTCAGAGAAACTTGAAAAGACTTATATGGAGTGATGCAAAGTGAAGAAAGCCAAAGCCAAAAAATCAGGATGTACAATGTCTACAACAATATAAAATCAACTTGGAGAGGCAGCAAACTTTGGTCAAATAGAGTGGTCAATGTTAATATCGTTTTGTAAAGTATTGTAAAGGTTAAAGGACAAATCCCTATTTTCACTTTGCAATCAGTAAGATGTTTGGTGGGGGTGAATTGTATGTCAAAAAATGTGTGTGTTAAAATAATAAGTTTTCTTATAAAAAGGAGAATGGTCGACGATGTCAGATCATAGGCCACAGCTTAAGGAATGAGGAAAAATCCCAGCAAAAGAAGTAATTCATGATCTTTGAAAGAATAGATTCAGTAGGGGTCATGGGTAGAGTTCAGATTTCAGTTTGAACAGACTTGATAGTGAAAAGGAGAGTTGCTGGGTGCCAATTTGGAGTTCTCTTGTTCAAGGATGTAGAGGAAAAGTAGGGTAGTTAGAAGAGTAAAGAATAACAAATAAAAATTTTGTTGTTTCTTCTCCAAAATAGGTATTTGTTTATGTTAGGAAGGCACTAATAGATAGGGAGAGATTGGAAAAGATGCTTGTGTCAAGGTATATACAAGGCCTTGTGGCATGGTATAATATAATCTTGGATTTGGAGCCAGATTACATTGGTATGAATCCCAGCTCTACTACTTATCGAGTGACATGTCATTTTCCATAAGCCTCAGTACCTTCATCTATAAAATGAAGCATTTGGACTGAAAATTTCTAGAGTCTTTTCAGTCTCTGAAGCCAATAGTTTTGCTTTGCTAATGCTACAAATAATGTTAAAGCAGGCATTGAACTACAGGATCATAGAACTGGAAGTAATCTTTGAAGCCATGTAGACCAACCCTGTTCCATCCCTCCTCTACTCCCTTCATTTTATAAATGAGAACATGGGACCAGAAAAGTGTGCTTCTCTACAAATCTGCTTAAGGTACCAAGTAGCAGAACTGGGACTTCAATCCAATCCTTTGATGCCAAATCTAGCACTTTTTTTTTTGGCACCACAAGAGCTATTATGGATAGATGTCTACGTAATGCAAATGCCATCCGTGTCTTCCACAGAAGACCTATAAAAGACAAAGAGTACTTAACAAGCATATAGAAGCTATTCATATTTTATGTCTTCAAAGATAAGCAAGAAAAAAGAATGAAATTAGTAAAACAGTGGTGTTGAAATTGTAGTTAACTCAGTGAGGCAGATAAATGATGCCCTTTGGAAGATTTATTAAAACAATACAATCAAACAGTAGAAGTTGAGGCTCATGATGTACCCAGAAGGGGCAATAGACTGCAGAACTTTTTTTTTGGAAGATGTCATTGCATCCAAATTCAGTGTTTTGTCAAAGTGTCTTTGGGAGCATATATAGGTATCTTTGCTTTTAGAAGAAAGTGAAAGACTTTTCTATAGGAAGGACTTTTTTATCAGGCAGTTCATTACTAATCTTTTAGATTCAAGGGTCAAAAAAAAAAACCAATACTACTTCTTTGGCACTTGACACATTACAAATCATTCAGTACCCTTAGGCTTCCAGTATTGGGGATAGGGATCCAAATCTTGTAGTAATGCCTCTGGCAGGTTTTTGTAGTCAATAGCCAGCAAGGATTTGTTAAATGCTTCCTTAGTACTGGATACTATGCTAAACAGCAGGGATAGGGAATCAAAAGCATACTCTCAATCAAAAATCCCTTCTCTCAAGGAACTCATGTTCTAATGAAGTGAACAGACTCTGTAGAATAGATCTGCTATCCACTATAGAACATCAAGTTCCCCTACTCCACTCTCACTCACCCTATATCTTGTGACCTCTTCTGTTATTTCTGTCTTTTACATGTACTCCTACGTCTCTCCACTCATATTACTGTCACCCACTTCAGGCTCTCATCACCTCTCACCTGTAATGTTAGAATAGTTAACCTTTTAATTTATCTCACTGCCTCCTGTCTCTCCCAGTTCTTACCCGTATCCCACTCAGCTGCTAAAGTCATTTTCCTAAAGGGTAGGTCTGACCATGTCATCCCCCATTGTGTGAATTTCTATGCAACACTCTTATTTCGCTCTCTCTGCCTCTTCACTAGCTTTGTATGCGCTACCCGTCTTGGTTTCACTGACTTCCCTCAAGACATAGCTGAAATACCACCTTCTACAGAAGGTCTTTCCACCGTACCCTTTAACTGCTAGAGTCTTCCCCTCTAAGGATATGTTTCAGTTAATCTGTGTATCTTGTTAGTATCTGTTCCATTATGTATCGTCTCACTCATTAGAATCTGGCCTATTTGATAGCCGAGACTTTTCCTTTCTGTTTCCAACAATCAGCACAGTGCCTGACACATAAAAATCCCTAATAAATGAGTTACTTGATTGATTGAAGTGAATCCTGCCCAAGCATAGTCTTCCTGCAATGTGGAGGCAAACTTCATTACTTCTTCAGATTCTTTAGTCATTTGTTCAATGTAAATGAAGTTAATCTGTGTTTGGAAATATAGAAATCAAAAAATAAAGCTCATGTGAAAGGGTAAGATTGAGAAACTTGTCTCTTTTATCTGAGTATTATTAAATGATGCCACCAACAGTACTTTAGAAAATTATTAAAAATCAGAGTTCTATGGACTAAAGTTGCTGGTTCAAAATTTTGCTAGAGTCTTAAGTTTCATGGTTTGTAGTTTCATTTGTAACATAGCATTTTGAAGCAATTTCAATTGTAAATTTACACCTGGTCTGATTAGTCTTAAATTTAATACACCAGACACAATAATTTTATGATTAAACAAATGCATAAAATACATATATACTTTGTCATCCTTTTCTAAAAATATTACATACTTCTTTCTTTCCAGGAGCAAAAAAAAAAAGTTTTCAAGGCACCTGAATTTGGGAGATTCTGACTTTGAAAGAAGTAATGAAATAAGAATATTGGGAGATGACTTAGGTTTCGGGATTATGTCACAAGGCAAATGGTAGCATGAACAATGAAGGGAATTGGAAAGAGGAACTGATTTTGGTACTGAAGACTTGGTTAGAAATCAAAATTTATTCAATTTTAACATGGAGGAAAGAATAAAAGAGGAAAAAAGTTGTTTTTCTTATCACTAGTCTTATTTACTATGAAGTTTAATAAGTGTTTTGGGGTTTTTTGTCTTTCATTGTTGGGTTTTTTTTTGTTTTGTTTTGGTTTTTTTTGGTGAGGCAGTTAGGGTCAAGTGACTTGCCCAGAGTCACACAGCTAGTGCTACTTGTCTGAGGCCGAGTTTGAACTCAGGGTGTCCAGACTCCAGGACCACTGCGCCACCTAGGTGCCCTTCATTGGTTCTTCAGTGACAGAAGATTTGTTGTTCAAATGAGATGCCATTGAAATAATAAGACAAGCATGGCTTATGTAACAATTGTATAGTCCAGTAAATTTATCTTCCTTTTAAAATAGTTGTAACAAAGCTATATCGTTTTTGGTTCAGTACATTTTCAATTATATATGTTCTCTTGACAGTAAAATGTTGTCTACTTGGTGTACTATATTATCCTTTGTATAAATCAGTTGATGTAGTTTTAGCTCTTTCCTTTCAGGAGCGGGTGTGGGTAGATATTAATGGAAATATTATTGCTGATGACTTTTAGGCTACTAGAATACTATGTTAACAGTTGTTACATTTAACTTGTTTCCAAGTAGAAAAGAAATAGAGGGATTCTTCCTGGTAATTAAAGCTTATGGCTAAGGCTGGTAAAATTAAGAAAATAGCTATGATCAGTATATAAGAGAACATGAATCTGTCCGTAAAATAGTCAAAGAACAACTTGTTAAGTTATTCTATATATAATCTATTTAAAATTAGATTTATTTAGTACCGGTCAAAATCCTTTGGGATTGATAACTTAATGAACCTGCTATTATACAGAAGAATGATTACCTTTTAGATACTGTTTCCAGTATTAAGCAGTCATTGAGCAAACATTAAGTGCTTACCATGTATCAGCACTGTGTTAAGTACTAGTAAATTAAAAAAAGAAAGACAAAAACACTTTTCCTGCCCTCAAAGAACTTGAGAGAAAACATTTAAATAGCAAGGTATATTGAATACACACACACACACACACACACACACACACACACACACACACACACAGAGTAGACTAGGAAAGGCCTCCCACTGAAGATTTAAGTATTTAAGTCTTGAAGGAAGCCAAGAGAGCTCAGTAGTGGAAGTAAAGAGGGAGAGCATTTCAAGCACAGGAACAGCCAATGCTAAGCCCCCGAAATGGAAGATGATGGCCAGTATAACTGGGGTGGATGGACTGGAAAGGTAGCAGGGTTTTGGGTTATAGAGAGGTTTTAAATGCCAGAGTTTTATATATTTTGTCAAGGAGACATTGGGTAGGCAATATATTTTATTTATTGGGGAGGAGAGTGTTGATAGAGTCAGACTACACTTTAGGAAAATCATTCCTGTCACCTGAGTGATAGATAGGCATGTTAAGACCAATTATGAAGTGAAGGTAGTAGTCCAGGATAGAAGGGATGGAGGCCTGTCCTAAGGTAGTGGCTATGTAAATAGAGAGAAGAAAATGCATATGAAAGATAATACTAATAGCTAGCATTTATATAGGCCCTTAAAATTTGTAGAGTGCTTTATAAATACCTCCCTTAATTCTCACTGCAACCCTGGGAGGTAGGGTAACCAGAAATTAAGTGACTTGTCCAGGATCACACAGTAATAAATGTCTGAGGCCAGATTTAAGTTAGGTATTCCTGACTCCAGGTCTAGCACTGTATCCACTGAGCCACCAAGCTCCTTTTTCTGAAAGAAAAGACAGAAACGGCAAAATCTGACCATCAATTGGATATCTGGGGTAAGTGAATGTGAGGAGCTGAAGATGACATCAAAGTTGTCTTGTATGAGAGAAAATAGTGATAGGAAACTTGGAAGAAATGAAGATTTGGGTGGGAGGGATAGATAACTAATTCTCTTTTGGACATGTTGAGTTCAACTGCTCGTTCAGGGTGCTTACAAGACAGTTGATGATAGAGGACTGTAGTTCAGGAATGAGTCTGAGGGCTGGATATATAGATCTGGGAATCACTTGCTTAGATGTTAATAATGGGTACGGGGGAGCTAATGAACTCAACAAACAAGATCATGTAGAGGGAAATGATAAAAGGTCCTGGGACAGAACTGAGGAATGGAGAGACATCAACAGTTTGTGGTTATGATATGAGTAAAGATCTAGTTTAAAAAAAAAAAAAGATTGTGGAGTGGTTAGACAGGAGGAGAATCAGGAGAGAGCAGTGTCATGAGAACCTATCCAGGAAGACAAGGTGATTAACAGGGTCTGACACTGCAAAGAAATTAAGAAAAGTAAACGTTGAGAAAAGTGCATTAGATAGTGTTACCCAAATGTATTTTTAAGACCTCTCTCTTAGAAAACACTTAAAATATTAAAACACTTAAAATATTTTCTTATCCTCTTTATATTTCCCAATGTATAAAGGGTCTCCAAGAATGATAAGAGAAACTTATATAAAATAGATTTCATGGAATTTCAGGGCTGGGATAGGTCTTCATTTTGCAAATGAAACTGAAACCTAGAGCAATAATGACTTGACCAAGTTTTAATAATTAGTGGTAGAAGCAGTTTAGAATCAAGGTCTTCAATCCCAGTGCAATATGTTTCCCATGGTCCTGTACTGTTTACTATAGTTCTGCAATTACAACCAGTTATTCTTTTAAAAATTGTCCGTAACTATTTTTATAATATTAGCAATAACGAGGAATTTATTGAGCAATTGATGCTTCTCCAGAATTTCTCTTCCTGCTAGATTTTTTGGAGGGGTTAACATATAGAAATGCTGATGATTTATATGGATTTATTTTATATGCTGCACCTTTGCTGAAGTTAATAGTTGTAGTTAGTTTTTAGTTGGTTTAGTTGGTTTTAGTTGGTACCATTGTATCATTTGCAAAAAGCAGTGGTTATATTTCTGCCTATGCTTGTCTCATCTTCTTTTTCTTACCTTATTGCTATAACTAGCATTTCTAGTATTCTATTGATAATGGCTGTCTTTTCTCTACTTCTGATCTAATAAGAAAAACCTCTAGTTTATCACCAATAGAGATAATGTTGGCTCTTTTAAATAAAGGCTTACATTAAGTAAAGATACATTTATTGTAGCACTTTCTAGTATTTTTAAAGGAATGTGTTTTGTATTGTGTAAAAAGTTTCTTCTGCATCTCTGTATTGGTTTTTTTCCTAGTTATTAATATAGTGAATTATGTTTAGAGACTTTTTAGTATTGAACCAGGCCTGTATTCCTGCTGTAAATCCTGCCTGGTCATATTGTATGATCTTTGTGATATGTTTCTGTAGTCTCTTTGGTAATATTTTATTGTAAGATTTTGCATCAGTATTCACCAGAGAGATTGTTCTGTGATTTTTCTTCTCTGTTTTTGACTCCCTGGTTTAGGTACCAAAATTATATTTGTTCCATGGAAGGAATTTGGCAGGGCCTCATCTTTTCCTATTTTTCCAGTAGTTTATGTAATATTAGAATTAGTTGTTAAGATTTTTCTTTTTTTTAACTTTAGGAATTCCACTTATGGCTTTAGTTTATTTTTCTAAAATTGGAATTTGTCCTATTTCTTCTGTTAATTTGTTTTATTTCAATATTCATCCATTTCTTTTAGATTCCGTTTTATTGCATTATCATAGAGCAGAATAGTTCCTAATAATTTCTTTCATTGGTTCTGAATTCACTTTTAAATATTTTTTGTGCTAATAATTTGGTTTCCTTTAATAGTTAATGGTTTGTTATTTTAGTAAACATATCTTAGCTTTATTTATTAATTCAATGGGTCTTTTGTTTATCTCTATTAATTTTTGGAATTTCTATTTTGATATTTAATTGAGGGTTCTTGATTTGTTAATGTTTCTAGTTTTTTTTTTTAAATTGCAGTGCCCACTTCATTGATGTGTTCTTTTTTTGCTTCTGTTGATGAAAGTGGTTAGAAGTATAAATTTCTGCTGAATACTATGGTATTATCACCAAAATTTTGGTATCACCAGATTTGTTTCATTATCATCACATTATCTTTAAAATTATTGATAATTTCTGTGATTTGTTCTTTGATTCCCTCTTTCTTTAATTTTAGTGTCCAATTCATTTTTAATAGTTTCTTCAGCCTGTTATTGAATTTTTCATTTTTAAATTTTTATTGCATTGTGGTTTACAAAAAACATTTAATATTTTTGCTTTTATTGCATTTGTTTGCAATGCCCTAACACATTCAGTTTTTGTAGAAGTGCCATACGTAGCTAAGAAATATGTATGCTCCTTTATCTTTCTATTCCATAATTTCCAGAGGTTTATTATATCTAACTTTTCCAAAAATCTGTTTTGGTCATTTGTGGACAAAGGAGGAGGTACTTTTTATGTTCTGTTTGTGTTAAATTTTTTTAGGTCTGTTAGGGTTACAAACAGCTTAACTGTCTATTTCTACTTATTATAACTCTTAAACTATTCTTTTTAATATTTAGGTAGTATGCCATTTGGTTTATGTATGTTAAGTATTGCTGTTAGTTCATTGTTTATGATACCTTTCAGTAAATGTAGTTACCGTTTTTATTTCTTCTTTTAATTGTCTGTTTTTGCTGTTGCTTTGTCTAAGAACATAATTGCTACCCCTGCCTTTTTTCTTTCAGCTGAAGCATAATAGGTGGTGCTCCAGCCTTTTATTTTAACTTGTACATTTTTCTGCTTCAGGTGTATTTATTGGGAAGAACCTATTTTTCTAATCCATTTTGTTTCCATCTTCTGTTTTATGAATGAATACATCTCTTTCACATTCACAGTTACGATTATGAATTGTACATTTCCCTCTATTTCTTATGCTTTTCCTTTTCTTGCTTCCCATTCCCTGTTTTAAAGAACAAGAGAGTGAGGAGAAAAAGTTTCAGTTTCTGAGGACTGAGAGTATATGAGAAAAAAGAGTGATGAAAAAAACCAATGCTTTAGGTTTAGTGTAATATGCTTCTGCTTCCTCACCCCTCTTCTCTTTTCTTCACTTGAAGTGGAATAAAAGGTTATTATTCTTTCTTTTAAGCCTGTCTTTGAAATTCATCCTCTTTAATTTGAATTTATTTTTCTTAAAACAAATCTCTTCCTCTTTCACCACTTCTTCCCTGTTCCCTATTTAGTTATATGTATTTCCTACATTCTACTCTGTGTTTGTGTTCTTCTCTCCTTTAACTCATTCAGATGATTTTCTTCTTCTTTCATATTCTTTCTCCTCTCTTTCCCCCTCAGTATATTCCTCTTTCCTTCCTTTACATTCTTCTTTTAAGATGATCAAAATGTAACAGAAGCACATCTAGGCTCTCTAATTAAATTCTCTCCATGACCCCTGAGGATAGGGTTCTGACAGACACGTGTTGTTTTCTCATATTAAAATGTAAACCGTTTAACCTAGTTTAGTCAGTCTCAAAATTGTTCACTCATTACCTGTTTATGTTCCTCTTGACTCCCAGTTCTTGTATTTCAAAGTTTCTGCTTGGCCTTTGTCTTCATCAGGAATGCTTAGAAGTCTTATTTTATCAAATGCCCATTTATTCTCCTGTAGGATTATGTTCAGTTTTAATGGGTGAATGATGACTATCCTTTATGTTCTAGAATATCATATTCCAAACTCTCTGTTCTTTATAGTGGTAGCTCACAAGTTTGCATGTGACTCCGACTCTGGCTTCTTAGGACTTCATTTCTTTTAGCCTGTTGGAATATTTTTTTTTTTCATTAGCCTGGAATCTTTGTGTTTTAGCCATGATATTCTTAGGAGTTTTTATTTTGGAGTTTCTTTCTGGAGGTTACTTTCTGGAGGAAATCTTTTTGTTTTCACTTTTCCCTCTAGTTATAAGAGATGTGGGCATTTTTTCTTTTATGATTTGTTGTGTTACAGTTGAAAATAAAGGTAATCTGAAAGAAAATGGTTTAAGCATGATCAATCAACTAGTTAGGCTCGCAGTAACCAATAAAGTAGGTCAGTGGTCTCTTTCTATATAGCCTAAGGCCCTTAGGGTACGACTCATCAGCTATAATACAGTTTTGGGGAGTACAAAGTTGGGTAGGTGAGGAAGACAGTGCGATTGTGGGGATGGGGACAATATAATTGGGTATTTTAAAGAAAGTGGGCTGTGGGGCTAGTAATCACCCTTCTCTGACAATTAAGTAATGTTAACTGTTTTATGGGACCCTTCCACATCTTGCAGACCTTGTCAGTAGACCTGAGTTTGCATACTTCCTGGTGTCTCAAAGGGTTTTTTACTCCACCACCACCCCTTTAATTACATAAGGATAGGCACGTTTTAATTTCATATTAATATTAATATTGATATTTTCACTTGAAATATGATATCTAGGCTTTTTTGAGGCCTCATGCCATTGAGGTAATCCAATGATGCATACGTTATCTCTGCTTAATCTTAATATTGATATTTTCACTTGAAATATGATATCCAGATTTTTTGCTTTGAGATACCTTACATCTTCTTTTGTGTTTTTAGTGTTTTGTCTTCAATGTTTCTTGTTGTATAGTCTTTGACTTCTATTTGGTCCATTCTAGTTTTGCAGAAGTTTGTTGCTTGGATAAGATTTTATATCTCTTATGCCAAGCTGTTAGTTCACTTTCCAAATCTTTCTTCTATAACTCTTCTTTTCCCATTTTTTTTCCTCTTGATCCCTCATTTGATTTTTAAAATCATTTTTAGCCTTTTTCTTTTTAATTCTTATTTCATCTCTGCCATGAATTCTTGTTTCTTTTGTGCCCAAGCTGTCTGGAGTCATTTTCTTCTGAGTTTGTGTCTTGAGCATCCCTGTCATCAGGAATTTGTGGTAGGATTTTTTTTTTTTTAATTATTATTCATTTGCTCATTTTTTCCAGCCTACTTCCTTATCTTGGATTTTCTGTTAGAGCCAGGCTTTGCACACTTATTGAATGGTTATCTGGGCTGAATTTTTGTCTTCTTGGATCCTTTTACCACTTTCTTGGTGTATTGAGTCTTGTATTATTCCAGAATCTTGTTAACGCCTTAAGCAGGAGACCTATAGGCTTTTAGAGCTCCGCATTGTAGGCTGATCCAGTGCAAAGTGTGATCACTGCCCCTCGGGTTTTTTGCCCTGAGTTCTCGACCTGAGATTGTGTCTGAGAAATATACCTGTGGGCTTCTGTGTGGTTGGAATATCCAGGAGACTGCTATTGGACTCAGTCACTATCTGCCAGCTGGAAAGTTTTGCAGGTTCAGAGTGATGGAACTGCAGGTTACTCTTTGGTCTAGGATTTCTGCCCTGGTTATTCAGCTTCTTGCTTCAGACTGGCCTGGAGGCTGTAGCTGAAACCCCACTGGGCTCTTGGGGTTTAGCGCCATATAACTACTGTTTGTTTCTAAACTTAGATCTAGCTCACTACACAGCTTAGGATCTAACACTGCTACTAAAAAAAAAAAATAGTATGGACAGTATGAATATGGAAATAGGCTATCATGTTTGACTACATTAGGACATGATACTGAAATGTGGAATAATAAATTGTCTTTATATCCTTTGTCATAAAATATTAAATGAAACTAAATTAACAAATTGTTTTGGTTGCTGTTTTCTGCCTCTTCCTCTTTACCTCTCACTCCCCTACCCCTACCCCCCACATCTAGGTAACACCATTTCCAAATACTGGATTTATCAATGGGTTTACGTCTCCCACCTTCAAACCTGCAGCATCTCCCCTAACTTCACTCAGACAATATCCTCCTAGAAACAGGTAAGTCAAAAGACTCAAGTATTTTCCTTCTCCACTCTCACCACTTTCTTCCCGCTCTCTGCCCCTTCTAGCCCAAGTTGAATATAAGCTCTTTAATGGCAGGAACTATTACATTTTTGTGTCTCCATGTCCCTGGCACCTGACATATAGTAGGTGCTTAAATTGAATTTATAGTTTTATTTGTATACTTAAAGTAGAAATAGTATTACCATAATAGCTTTCTTAAAGACTTCAAAAATCCTGTAAATGTATCTGTTTATTCTTTAAAATAGAGTCCTAAACTTAAAAGTTAAATGCTTAAAGTTAGATGAATGAGGTGCAAATTTTTAACAGTTAAGCTAACAAAAGTTCCTTTTGTATACCAGAAATCATAATCACAGACAATGAAAATTATTTAAGGAGGACACTCACACTATTCCGTAGAGAAATGGACTTAGTTGATATTCACATACATGCAAAGGATATGTTAGATACCTATCTAAATGGTGGTTACTGTCCAGCAATGGCTTCCTGAACAGGTTTCACTTAAAATGAATACCTTAAGAACAAAACTGAATTAAAGGATTCATAAGATGTGGTATGAAATTTTTCTATATTGATGGGGAGAATGAACTGTTTTGTGGTGGGTTGACTTTTTTAAATGAAATTACATTTCCCTTGAGAAAGATAATTATTAACTACATTTAACTATTAGATCTATGTTGAGATATATTTCAAAAAAGCTTGAACAAAGTCTTGACAAAACTACTGAAAACTAGGTTTTCAGTGATAATCAAAGAATTAAAGATATATACAAATATATTTGCAGGAATCCTAGCAAATCACATCTACGACATACGCTACCTACTGCAGATAGAAGACCTGGACTCTTAGAAAGTCCTACAATATTTAATTTCTCTGCTGACCGCTTAATTAATGGGGTCCGGAGTCCACAAACAAGGCAACCAGGACAGAACAGAACACGGATGCAAAACACTTCAACTTATGCCAAGAGGGATATTGGAATTGGACGAATGGAGCAGAATAATCTTGAATCCTCTTCAGTTTTAGGCAGAGGAAGGTAAGTTATATAGAATTAAGTGTACTTTATCTCATGAATTTTTTCAATCCAAAAATATCTTTGAATTCTAACTTTTAACCATAACTTAGAACAAAGGATGTGATGTGTACTACAATAGTACCGCATCATTTACATATATTTGATGTTGTATTGGTCATTCATTATATCTTGGAAGCTACTATTTCAGCGAATCCAACTTTTGTCCCTGTTGTGCTACCAAACTGCTGTGGTGAAGGAACTTAATTAACTTTGAAGTACAATTGTTCACAGTCACTTTATCTGATGAATTTGATGATTTCCAAGAGCACACCTATTCTTTGCTAACTTTATTCTTTACCTTGTACCTGCTTAGCAAAAACTCACTTGTGATAAACTGTATTCCTTAACTTTCTATGTGTACTATTGCTGACTCTCACACATCTCTCAATCAACCAACCCTCCTAACTTATAGCCTCTGTCTTTTTTTTATACGTAATTTATCATTTCTACCCCCTGAGAAATTCTATAGAGAAGTGGGCTTTTTTTTGACAGATGGCTTTCTAATTCAGATTTTAAAGAATAGTTTATAATCTAAAGTAGTCTTTGTGGAAATTTGGAAAAGAAGTAAGGATGAAATATGGTTTCTTTACATGTATCTGGGAAGCAAGCATTTTTCCAAGGCTGTAGTTTTAATGATTGGTTGTTCTTCTCCCCTAGGAAAAATTCCTTTGGCTTTCGAAAAAAAAGAGAAGACAAGTTTACAGTGAGTAAATATTTGTAACTATTTTTTTAGTTATATTTTATTATATTTAGTCTTGAAAGCATGAAAAGCTAATTATACCCAAACTGTATATATATGATTAAAACTTTCTAAGGTGTTTACCTTAGAATTCTGGATTTCCAATTGATAATAATGATTAAGCATCAGTAAAAATTTTTGAAAATTTATAAACAGGGCCATCTAGGGAGCGCAGTGGATAGAGCACTGGCCCTGGAGTGAGGTGGACCTGAGTTCAAATGCAGCCTCAGACACATGACACTCACTAGCTGTGTGACTCTGGACAAGTCACAATTGCCTTACTCAAAAAGAAAAAGAAAATTTGTAAACATAGTATAAAATAAAACACAACTAATATTTGACCAATCAAGCAAAGTAGGAGATAGTTTGGAGTACTTAAAAATATAGTTGCCAGGGCAGCTAGGTGGCACAGTGGATAGAGTTCTGGCCTTCAGGTCAGGAGGATGTGAGTTCAAATCCAAGTCTCAGACACATGACACTTAACTAGCTGTGTGACCCTGGGCAAGTCACTTAACCCCAATTGCCTCACCAAAAAGCAAAATATATCTATACGTGTGTGTGTGTGTGTGTGTGTGTGTGTGTGTGTGTGTGTGTGTGTGTGTGTGTTTGGTCATTGATGAATGTGAATTGAGGAACAGTGCTTGTCTTGAGTTCAGAAATGCTTTTTCTTTTCCCATAAACTTGTTAAAAAAATGTGACATGGTAGTGTTGCCAATTCATTTTAGCAGAGAGAAAAGTAGATTGGTCATTGCAATTCACCCCCCTGTTTCTCTGCTCTGAAGTAAATTTAGAATCATTTCAAATTTTTCCAGAAATTTTTTAAAAACAGTTTTTCCCTACCAGTGTATTTTTTGTTTTCAAGGGGAGGGAGGTAGAGAGAGGGAAGCACTTTTTATACCTTAAAGTGTTATTTAGATGTATGGTTATTACTCTTTGCACATGCACAGTGCCAACTTTTAGAAAGCTATTTAATAAAATTTAAAACTGTTGGTCTATTCTGACTCGAACATAATATAATCTGCCAGATCAAGCTTTTTGTTTCGATTATTTTTTAAGGTTTATTTGTTTGACAAGTATTTGAGTGCCTGTGGATATTAATGAGAGAAAGAATGATAAATAAAACACTTTATTAGAGGTTTACAATCTAGAATATACATAAATGATTCTTATACAAACTAGTGTCTAAATTTTCATTTGAGTATAGGTAAGTGCTATTGGACTTCAGAGGAGGAATAAGATAACTGTGGTCAGGAACAGTTGTATGGCAGAAAGTGAAATTTGATAGGCAAAAGAAGATATTTTAGGTTAAGATAGTGCATTTTTAAAAGCATGGGAGTAGAAAGGTGAAAGGTAGTTAGTTATAAGGAGTTAGTTCTAATAGTTGAATTTGATCCTAGAATGATAGACTCAAGACTGGAAGAGACCATGTGAAATCATCTGATTCAGCCCACTATTTTCAGGTGTGTGGATGACTACACCGTCTTTAATAGCTAGTGCTATATTATTTTCTTAGAATCTTCATGAGTGAATAATTCACAACTTCCTTTAGTTCAATGATTTTACTGTTTGACAGAAAAAAAATGTTTTTCCTAGTCTAACTCTGTCCTTTATGAGTATCATTTTAAAAATCACTCTTAACTTTTGCTTAGTTTACAAAGTACTTACTTTGTATGTAACACTTTACTTATTGTTCTAAAGAAAGTCTATTCTAGGTCTGAAATTATGTGGGTTCTAGTTATAGAATTTGACAAATACAATACAGTAGTACAACTTTTTTACAGAGCAACATATCAATAAGTATAAATGTTTTTGTTGTTCAGTCGTGTTCAACTATTCATGACCCTGTGGACCATAGCACCACTGGCCCTTCTGTCCTCCACCATCTCTCGAATTCTGTCGAAGTTCATGTTCATTGTTCTCTTATCCTTTGCCATCCCTTTTTCTTTTTCCTTTTCCTTTTCAGTCTTTCCTACCATCAGGGTCTTTTCCAGTGAGTCCTGTCTTCTCATTATGTGGCCGAGATATTTGAGCTTCATCTTTGGTATTTGACCTTTCAGTAAATAGCCTGAATTAATTTCTTTAAAGTTTTGACTCATTTGACTTTCTTGCTGTCCAAGGGGCTCTCAAAAATTTTCTTTATTGCCACAATTTGAAAGCATCAATTCTGCAGTGCTCAGCTTTCCTCTCTCACACGTTGTTATCCAACTTTCACAGCCATACATTGTTACTGGAAAAACCATAGCTTTGACTCTCTGGACCTTTGTTGGTAAGGTCATTATGCCTTTGCTTTTTAGTATGCTGTCTACATTCAGTTGACACTTTTTTGAGCATCTACTGTATTAGAGAGATATACAAAGGTGACCAACATATTGCCTCTGACCTTGAAGCATTTACAGTTTAGTGGAAAGGAATAAGAAATACAATACAAAGTAGAGTATAAATGTTTTTAAGAAGTATAGAATATGGTGACAATTTTAGGATCCATGGGAGATCACTTACTTGCGGGGAAAGGTTATTTACCATTAGGTTAATCTCAGAATCAGAGAAGTGGTTCACAATAACATTTTAATGAGTAAAACCACATCTAACTCAGTTTGAATAAGAATCTTAAATCATATTGTTTAATATTTTGTGGAAAGAACTCACTTGATAAAGCAAAGATAATGTGTTCCCCCAAAAATCAAAGTATTTAGCGTTACTTATACACCAGTCACCAGAATCTGTTGGAAGTAATAATAGTGGTGATTTGGAATGTAATTTGTTGTCATTTTAGCTTTGTGCCTGACCTTATGTTAAGGGTCCTAATATCTCCCAGTTCCTTCTTTTCCTTCAGATGTAGGGAAAGTGATAGCATGTTGTTTGAGAATGAGCCTTGCCACCATGTGATTATTCTTGTGGTCATAACAACTCATGAAGCTGTTTACTATTTCCTTAGTTTGGACCTGCTTACAGAAGGTAATAACAAGAACATTTAAGAAGAAAAGCTAAGAAATCTTAGGTGTTTTTGAAGTGTATTAATTAACCTTTGCTTAAGTGCTCTCCTATTAGAGAACTGGGGATATTTCCAAAACTGCTCAGTAACTCAAGGAACTATAATACAGTCATTTTGGGATTACATCTTCTGTTATAATTTAGCTAAAGGCCAGCCAGTCAACAAGCATTCCTTAATTACCTGTTATGTGTCAGCCACTGTGCAAAGTACTGTTGGTACAAAGAAAAGCCAAAAAAACAACAACAACAAAAAAAAAACCCAGTCCCTTCTCTCAAGCAACAGCAGTCTAATGGTAGAGACAAAATGCAAGAATTATATATATAAACAAATTGTGCACAAGATCATGAATAAAGATCAGAAAAGGGATTGTAAAAGAGATGTGAAGGAAGCCAGGAAAGCTAGGAGACCAGAGTTGAGGAGTGAGAGAGTACCAGGTATGGAAGATGGCAGGTAAAAATGCCCACAGTTAGGCAGTGGAATGTCTAGCACAAGGAACAACAACAGAGGAACCAGCATCATTCAGTCTCAGAATATAAGAACACTGGGAAGACGAGAAGAGGCCAGGTTATAGAGAACTTTAGAAGTCAAACAGGATTTTATATTTGATCATGGAGGCAATAGGGAGCCAAGGTGGGAGAGAGAGTGGGGGGGGTGGGGGTGGAAAGAGGTGACATGGTCAGACTTTGCTTTAGGAAGTTCAATTTGACAGCTGAATGAAGATGAACTAGAGTGAGGAGAGTATTGAGGCAGGAAAGTATCCAACTGAATATTGCAATAATATTCTAGGTAGCATAGGCATGAGGTGATAAGAGCTTGCACTTGGGTGGTAGCAATGTTAGATATGAGTTCAAAAGTTGCTATAATCAAAAATTTCATCACCTAGCAGACAGCCTGGTGCGATTCTGTAGACTGAACTTGACAGTTCATTTGTAGCCATCTCTTGGTGTATAATCAAAGCTTTTCCAGCTTGGTAGAACCTTCCAGACAAGTGAAGCCTCTGAAAATGAAAGGAGTCATCAAGATGACCTCTGAGGTCCTTTCTAATTCAAAATCTGTTACCCTGTAAAAGATTCACAAGATTTTGTATGTACTAGAATATTGTATTATATTCTAATAAGAGTAAAAATTGTGAGGAGTCAAGAGGTGATGAATGAGCAAGTAACATGCTATCAGCAAGCTGTAGAACTGATACCCAAGCCTGTTTTTAGGAGCATTATTTCAAAAATTTTCAGGACCTTCACTAGTCACATAAATGATAGTTTTTTACTCCAGTCATTTGACTGCAAATTCATTGTTACTTCTGCTGTACCACATTGCCCTCTTCTGGCTAATAGTGTTTGGAAATATGGTCTCTATCACATGACTAAGTAAAATAATTTTTGTAAGCAATGATCTACTATCATTGAAGTCTAAGCTATGGATGAGCATGGATTTTTTTTTAGGATTTGGTTTTTCCCTTCTTTAGCTTGATTTTGATCTTAGGTCTTTTCCTTGGTTAGAAAGATTTTCATTATTATGGATTTCTGATTTTTGCCCTCCTTTTCACATTCCTTCTGAGTAAAATTTGGGTTAGCCTAGCTGACCAATGTCCTGTTACATTTATAACTTTTCCTTTTCTGTTCTTTGTTTTCATAACTGAAGACTCCATAGCTCCAAATCGGTCTTTGGCCCATTAAAGTAGGTATCCAATAAATATCCAATATCCAAGTCCCTTCAGCATGCCAGGCAGTGTGCCAAGTGCTGGGATATAAACAGTATATTGATATTCTAAAAAATAGATGTCCTGTTTTTAGCTGAGATTTTGGACTTGCATAAAAAATTATAAATTATTCGAAAGATATAATGAGCACAGTTTAACCGTTATTTTAATAACCGAGTGCATCAGTTATTATACTGTAACAAAATAATTATTTCAAATGATATTGAGGGGTGTGTTCATTCACTAATAGTTCCATTCTACTATGCTTTTTCAGTTCTTATGAATTTTTAAACAGCTTTTTCTCTTCTCAAATGATTTTTGTCGTTAATATTATTGATGCCTTTTTTTTTTGCATCAGACATTATTGAGCCATGCCTCATATTCACCTGATCCTCTCAACCCCAGCCTTCCCTATGACAGAGTTACTAAGCAAAATTTCCTGACCCATTGACCTCATTTAAATGTACGTGCAAAATTCTACACCGATGGTGCCCCACCCCCTGCCCCATTTCTCCAGTGAAAGAACAGAAATATATCTTTCTTCCTCTTTGAGGTAAAGAGTGGTTATTATAATTACATGGCAATTGTAAAGCCCTTATTCATTTTTAGGAGCTAAATCTAAACAGTCTTCCCACCATGCTTAAGATTTCTTTTTGATCTGCTATCAACTAAGATACCAGATAACTAAGCTTATCAAAATGAGAGCAAATTGAATGTAAAGGACCTTTTAGATAGAAATGCTTAAGCTTTTGTTCATAAATTCTCTAATGCATATTTTGACCTCTTAGAGGTCTTTTTTGGTGTACTTATTTCCTGATTTTTCAACTATGTTCAAGGTTAAACCAATAAACACTTATTAAGCACTTAGTGCTAGGCCCTGTGCTATGAATATAAAGAAAGACAAAAACAAATGACAGTCCTTGCTCTCAAGAAGCTCATGGTAGAAATTGTTTTAGCATGATGTTTAAGGATGAGGATGTTGATTTAATTTGGATGTAAAGCTTGAGATATTAAACTGAGACTTTTTTAGACTCCCTGACTCATAGCCGTAGTACCCCCATTCATCTCTCTGTGAGTATTGTAATTTCCCTCCCCCCCATTAAATATTAACTTTGTTTGTTTGTTACAGAGAAGTCAGACTCAGTCTCCAACACCACCAAAACCTCCATCTCCTAGCTTTGAATTAGGCTTGTCTAGTTTTCCACCTTTACCTGGAGCTGCAGGCAATTTGAAGACAGAGGATTTATTTGAGAACAGGTTGTCTAGCATGGTAATGGGAACATCAAAAGAAAGAGTAAGTAATATGTATTATAAAAGGGGGAAAATTATAAATACTTTGGATATACTCTCCCATGCTTGTTTGTATAATGTTTGTATGATGAAGGCATCTTCTTAGATTATATGTCACTAAATGAAATAGAGGAAAAGACACTCAAAACTATTTCCAACCCAATGCTGTGGCATGTAACTAACTCTAGCAGCTATAGCAAGGTAAGTGGAGAATTGGCCTTGAGTTGGGGAGATCTGGGCTCATGTGTCAATTTACCTCTCTGGGCCTCAGGCCTCTCTAGTAGTTAGCTCAATATCACCTTCCAACTCTAAAATAAATCTCATTTACAACATTGGGTACCAAAACAAAATGTGTCTAAAATACACTGTTTTTGTGCCTCCCTTTACTATAAATTCCACCTCTCGGCAGTGCCTGGATGTTGCAGTGTTCCCCAGTGGACACTAACAGGCTTCTGTTCCTAGGGTAACAACTAGGAATGAGATTGAGATTTAGCTCTGGATTTATAACACATGCTTTTGGCTACTAACTCACCCCAAATTCTCAGCTCTTGCCTCCTGTCTGAATTTCCTCAGGTTGTACCTCCCCTTGCTCCTGCCCTCTGTGAATCTGGACTTTTGGGCCTTACAGAATGCAGTATCACCAACTACCTGTACTTAATTGAGGCATTACAACAGCCATAGACTCCATGCCAGCTTGGCTGTGCCAAGTCTTCACACTGCTCTGGCAACCTGATTTCCTACCTTCCCTATCTCAGAAGCTTGGTGATCCAGTCCAGCTATACATTATCCTCTTAACCTGGAGTACTTGGCCTTGCCAAGCCCCAGACTTGTGTTATTCACACCATCTACTTCTACTCCTATTTTTATTAAATGAAGCTCTGGAGAAAATCAACAGACCGTGCTTATTTGAAGTGGCTACAAATTTATGTCACATACTCTTAATTGGGTTCTGCCTATAGCAAGTTACCCCAGTCACCATTGTGGCTATTCCAGACCTTCTTTTCCTTCCTTAACTCTCCTTTGGCACCCTCTCCCCCAAATCTCTTAGCAGAGGACTTGACCTCCTACTTGCTAAAAAATTGAGAAAATTCATTGAGCGGTTTCTTTTATCCCTTTTCCTCATCTCACATCAACCAACTATCTCCTTCATTCCTGTATCTCATGAAGAAGTGGTCGTCCTCCTTTACAATGCAAACTCTCATCCACGTACAAGTGATCCCATTCCATTGTCTTCTCTAGTTGATTGCCCCTTTGATCATTATACCTCTATCACTAATCTTCATTCTCTGTGTTTACTAGTTGCTTCCCTGCTACCTACAAACATGTTCATGTCTCCCTTATCCTTGAAAAATCTTCACTTGATCCAACCATCCACAACAGCTTTCGTCCTTTAGCTTTCCTCCCTTTCTCATCTAAGCTTTTTGAGAAAGCCATCTCCAGTGAATGCCTCCACTTCCTCACCTCCGTCTCTTGTAAACCCTTTGCAGTTTGGCTTCTAGCATCATCATTCTACTGAAACTGCTGTCTTCAAAGTTGCCAGTAATAGCTTAATTGCCACATTTAATGGTCTTTTCTCAATCCTCATCCTTCTTAACCTTTCTGCAGCTTTTGATACTGTTGATGACCTTCATCTGACTACTGTCTAGGTTTTTATGACACTACTTTCTCCTGGTTCTTCTCCTTACCTTTCTGATTGCTCTTTCTTCTCTTTTGCTGGATGTTCATCTAGATGGCACACATTAATTATAGTAATTCCTGGCCTTTCTCCCTCTTTGCTGTCTTAACTTTGTGATCTCATCAGCTTCCAAAGATTCAGTTATCCCTGTGTAGATAAATTCTCAAATCTCTTAATTTGGCCTAAACTCTCTCCTTCTTAATTATCACCAACTACCTGTTGAACACCAGTAGCTGGATGGCCCACAGACACATTCAAATAAAATGCATTATCTTTTCACTCAAACCCTCCCCCTTTCCTAACTCTCTTATTTCTTTTGGTTCATAATTTCCTTACCATTCTTAACTCTTTACTCTCACTCGGTCTTTTCCCAAATCTTGTCATTTCTACCTTCAAACATGTCTTATATATGTCCCCTTCTCTCTGCTCCTACAGCTGTTGATGGAGTACCTTATTGCCTCATACCAGGACTATTGCAGTAGCCCTCTGATTGGTCTCCTTACCTCAAGTCTCTTCCCATTCTTATCCACCCCCTACTCAGCTGTCAAAGTGATCTTCTTAAAGCGCAGGTTAGAGCATGTCACTCCTTTTACTCAAACTCCATTGACTCCATATTCCCTCTAGAATGATATGTAAAATTCTGTCTTTTAAAGCCCTTTACATCATGACCCCTTTCTACCTTTTCAGTCTTTTTACAATTTACCCTCTTCCCCATAATCTACAATCTAGTGTCCCCTGGCCTCCTTGGTATACCTCTCACACTGCAATCCATTTTCATTGACTGTCTCCTGTTGGTGAAATGTCCTCCCTCGCCTCCTTTACCTACTGGCTCCCTTCAAGATTCAGCTCAAATCTCACCTTCTATAATAAGCCTTACCCAAACTCATCCTCTTCTAGTGCCTCTTCTTGAGATTACCTTGCATTTATACTCTGATATATTGTATGCATTGTAGTTCTTTGCTTATTGTCTCCACTATTAGAATGTGAGCTGTTGGAGACACAGGATCTCTATGGTTTTTGTTTGTTTTCCTGTTGCTTAGCACAGTGCTTCACATATGATAAGTGCTTAATAAATGCTTGTTGATGATGCTGATGACTTCCTAATGCACTTTGAAAGCACGCTGTGAGGAAAGACTTATAATTCATTTTATGTAAAAAGGTGGTTTTTTGCTGTGCCCAACCCTTAACCTTTCAATTTAGTAATCAAGATTTGCAACCAAGCCATGACCATTATATGAATGTATTCAGGAAAATCAACAACATGTGATACTTAGATATGGATTTCAAATATGATATAAATTATAAATTCTTAGGCACCAAATCTGGAAGCATTAATGAAACTAACATGGAAAAATTCTATTACTTTATTTTCTTTTACAATAACTATACAAGGGTATAGTTAACAAGTTAACATATAGCTGGCCTCATTGTGACTCTGGGCAAGTCAGTTAAGTTCTCAGTGCCTCCAGGTCGCCGTCTCATAAGAAGAATAGAAGGGAACAGGCAGTTATTAAGTACCTACTGTGCGTGTCAAATACTGTGCTAAGCACTTTTACAAACATTATCTCATTTTATCCTCTCAATGACCCTGGTAGGTAGGTGTTATTATTGTTCCCATTCTACAGGAAACTAAAACAGGCAAAGGTTAAATGGCATGCCCATGATGACACAGCTAGTAAGTTATCTGAGACTAGATTTGAACTCAGGTCTTCTTGACTCCAGGTCTACCTCTCCATTCAATATCCTATCAAATTGCAAGGTAGTTGTCAGTCTGTGTTAGAAATAGAGCATCCTTATGGAAGAATATCTTACACTAAAATCACACATTCAGGCAGAAAAAAGTAACTTACGTGCTACCCCACTAGAATTTTGATACCAACCAACAGAATAGCCATAGTTGTTTAGCTTTACGATTACCAAACTATATACTACTGGTGAACTCAGGTGCATGATGGGATAATTTAATTTTTTGAGAGAAAAAGTCACTAGATTGCTTTTGATATTTTTGTTTTTTTAACATATATTTACATACATATTAATATATTTACATATATTAAAATTTTTTACATATATTTGATGATATTTAAAATGAGTATTTGGCCTAAGGGCACCATGAAAAAATTGTTTAGACACTGAGAGTACCACTAACTTAGTTTGTTAGCTTAGGGAAACAGATCTACTTTTCTATCTTCATCGTCACATCCTTTCAATTGTTAAAAAATACAGGAAGGAGCCATTGATAGTCCTTTGTGTTTCAGAGTCCTGATGTATCCATATACGTGTACTTAAACTCATTATATCTATACCTAGGTTTATGGTTTGTTTTTTGATCCTTTCATTATCACTTTATGCATTTGATACTTAGATCTGTAAATTTGCTGTTATGAGTACTTCTTCCATTGATACTGATAATTAGCCAAGATATTTGTAGACAGTTTGTCTCAGGTCATTACCAAAATAATACATGACCTGATTGCTAGATTTGTGAGTATAATCATTTCTAAGTTTAGCCAGGTCATTGTTCAGACAAGAGACATCCAGCTTCTCCTCAGTGGACCAAGATTTGAAGCCATTCTAGTCTGGCAGGATCACCCACCCAGAACTCAGATTTTGTTGATATAGCCTTCGATAAGCCAGCATTGTATCCATGCCATTGTTGACGTATAGGGGTAAACTTGAATGGAAGAATTTTAAGGCAGAATAAAGTTTAGAATGCAAAACTGTTTACTTCAGAACATTTATGTGTCCACAATCATTTTTTTTCCAAATTATGAAAGACTTTCTTCCCCCCCCAAAAATTTATTTTTTATTTATTTTAAAGATTCTTTTCCTTTTAAATCTTGAGTTCCTAATTCTCTCTCCCCCACTTACTGAAGACAAGCAAAATGTTATCAGTCATATGTGTGAAATCATGTAACACATATTTCCATATTAGCCATATTGCAAAAAAAAAAAAAACACCACAGAAAAATAAAAAAATGAGAAAATTGTCCTTTAGTTTATCTCAGTTCTCTCGGTGAAGGTGGGCAGCATTTTTTTCATCATGAATCCTTTGCAATTGTTTTGAATTATTTTATTGATTAGAGTAGCCAGGTCTTTCACTGTTGATCATCATTACAACATTGCTCTTACTGTGCGCAGTGATCTCCCAGTTCTTCTCACTCACTTTGCATCATGTTCATATGGGTCTTAATATATTTTTCTGAAGCTACACTGCTAATTTTCTGGCATCACTCTCATTTCTTTTCCCAGTTTTTTCTTTACTACTCTTATCTCTCAATCACTTCCAGGAATTCTCATCGTATAGTTAGCATTTTTCTTTGAGGCTTTGGTTGTATTTGTTTTCACATTGTTGTCTTCTGAGTTTGTCTTCCTTGCCACTGTAGTAGCTTTTTATGATCGAGTCCCTTTTTTGTTGTCGTTGCTGTTGTTTTCAGCTTATTTCTTGACTTTGAACTTTATGTTACAGTTAGGCTCTGTTCACCTGGGATTGGGGAGGCACTGTCCCAAGCTTCAGACTTTTTCATGCTGCTGTTTTCAGAGCTAGTTCTAGGGGTCTGCAAGTTTTTGGTGCCTCCAAGGTAGGAAGAGGTATGGTCGCTGCTCTCCTGGTCTGTGCTCTCATCTTTACCAAAGAAGGGTCCCTGGTGTCCAGCAGCTGCAGGTACTAGCACTCCTCTCTGCTTTGGAGCTGTGACCAGGGCCCCTGCTCCCTTGTAACAAACCACTAATCCTCTTCTCTGTCCTATAGAACTATACCCAGAAGTGTATATGGGCAATAGAGTTGCCAGTCAGTGCCAGATGTACCCAGTAGCAGCAAAGAGTCCCTCATCGCCTTTGGGCTAAGTTTCTGAAGCTGTTGCTGCCGCTGTCATAGCCACATCCAAGGTCTGCTGGTGCTATCTGCTGTCACGTGCACTCTTGGCTGGCCCTCACTCCACTGTCATAGAACTCTCTTGCCAACCTCCTAAATTGTTTTAGCCTGGAAAACGCTTCTCATTCTGACCATTTCTTGGCTGTGCCATTCCACAGTCTGATTTGAGGAGTTATTTTAAAAGTTATTTGGAAAGGAATGCTGTGAGAGGCTGGCTGATTTGCTGCCTATGTTTTCTGCCATCTTGAGTCTGTCCAGCCCACAATCAGTTTTGACATAGGTATTGTTACAAAACACAATTCATCCTTGCTTTCTCATCTTGTACCATTCTTGTCTATGTCCTTCCGTTTAACTCTTCATAGAATAACTAAAGCTTCAGTAGGTCTTCCTCTGTGTCTGTTTAATGCTTTGGGTGTAGCAGTGTAACACCTGGACTAGACATCCTTCTCACTGCATGATTAGCCAACCCCCTTTATCCAGTAGTAGATGTAATAATTGGTTTCTCTCTGCTGTTTCTAATGCACAAGTTATCTGTTGGCAGTAGACTTCATCGTTGTCACACTCATAGTTTTAATATACAGTTAGATTGTGAATTTCTCCCTCTATTCTCTCATTTAATGACACTGTGTCTTTCTGTTACATGAATGTACCAGTGTGTTTAGCTAATGCCTACCTTGAGATTCTTTTCTAATTTTTTACAATTAAAAGTAACACTGCTACAAATGTTTCCACATAGGAAGTCCTTTTATATCACTTGTTCATTGCCAAATTCATATATTGTACCAATTTTTAATATCACCAATGACCCAAAACTCTAATATCAGTAAGCTTTAATTTTTTACGAATTTGGACGTGATGTGATACCTCAAATTTGTTTAAAGTTGTACATTTTAAAATTATTAGTAAGGTTAAAAATGTTTTTCAAATAGTTATTTACAGTTTGTTTTATTTTGTTTTGTTTGGAAAAAGGTCTATACCCATTCCTTCAGTCATTTTTCTACATTAGTGACTGGGTATTGCATTTATACATTTATACCAATTCCTTACAGATTCTGGATTTCAGATTTCTTTCTGGGAGGGAATACATTTCAGGCATGTTGGATTAACCATGCAAAAGCATGGACATGGGAGTTGGATTTCTTTAAAGGACTAAAAGCAAATAGGCCATTTAGTCTGTACTAGGGAGTTCCTAAAGAAGAAAAGTATGTAGGAAGCCCAGGAAATTTTCATTCTTATTATCTTCTTGATACTTTATAAGAATGATACCTGACTTATTTGTTTTTTGATATAATTCCCTTATCCAGTTATATAAAGTAACTTATTGGAATTTTTATTAGTAATGCATCAATGTGATATGTTATTTTGGATAGTATTGTCTACCTTTTTATGGAAAATTGCACTGTCAACAGAAGTATAAAATGTGATAAAAAATAAATTAATAAGAAATTACAGCAGTAAATGAATTTCAAACAGGAAATAATCTTGCCTATATTTTAACTTGGGAACAACTTAATACTCTAAGGTTAATATAGTTTGTTATAGTCTGCTACACTTCTTTTTCCTGTAGGAATAAGATCATCAACTTTAGTTATTATAATCTCCTGCTTCTCAAGAATAGAATGGTTCATTAGACTTTTGAGTGATCCATTCATGTCATCCCATTTTGTGCATTTCTTCTCTGTATCTTTTACGTAACACTTCCATAGAGGTTCCTACCTATGTTCTAGATTCCTTTCTCCGGTTGCTGTAATGTTTCACGTAAATCTGCATACTGCTCAGGCTGTCCATTAATTATAAATCATTATAATGATATGTTAATTACATTATTATATTATCTATTAACTACTTGACTGGCTTACTTCCTTTTCCTATCATTCATGTCCATAATGGTGTCTATAATAGTAAGGTAATTTTAATGTGGACCTTACCAGCACATTTCCTTATTTGAAATTTCTCTCTGATTCCTCTGAAATTTAGGGAATTCATAAAAAGGATAACTCTTCTATGGTATTTTCTTTCATTTGGTTTTATTAGAACAGAAGTTGGCAAACATATTTTAGTCCTTGCTCTTTCATTGTGTCCTGTGTCCCCATGCACTAAAAATGATAGCATTTCGCTGCTTCTGCCCCCTCATTCCAAATTATTTAGCATCACCATTATTGTCACAGGTTCAGTCAGCAGCGGACCCCTTTTTTAAAGTAGCCATAAAATGCTTTTTTATATAAAATCACTTATTGCTTGTACATCTTTAAAATGAACTGAATTCAGTTATTTTGTTTTTCCCTCTTTTTAGCCCCTGAATGTGGATGCAAGTACAAATACTATTCCTGCAGTAATGCCTAGAGAGCCATCAGTGTCAGGTTCTTCTGTTCTGTCAGCAGCCTATGAACAGTCTCCCTCCCCGGTCCAGTTACCTGAGTAAGGATTTGAATTTTCACAACTGTGTCTTTGGTTTTATTAATTTTGAATCCAGAATTAGAGAAGACATTAAAGATCTGTCTATTCACTATTAAAAAAAATGTTGTTTCATGGTAAGCTGTTAGTAAATGAAATAAATTTATTCTTTTTAAAATTATCTGATAATAAACCTTTAAAAATCATGAGAACTAAACCTGCCCTTCAAGTTGGGTATGTATGTCCTAATAAAAAACCTGTATTACTCCTTCAGAAGATATATAGATATAGATATAGTTGTTATTATTACATAGTTTTACTGACTATTGTTATTTGCTCATTGCAAATGTGTATGTATCAAAACAAAATCAAATTTCCTGCTTAGCTCTGTTTGTTTTATGTACTTGAAAGCAAATAATTTTTTTATTATTTAAATTGTCTCTGATTCTCTTATTAATGAAGTTTTGCTATATGTGGAAATAACTTTAGTTTCCTCATTATTTAAGTAATTGTGAGGGTGGTATATTTATTTTACATCCAGAGTCTATCTTCTGGTAGAATTCTGTATGTACAAATTAATTTTTTAACACTTTCTTATTACTTGGCTCTAATAATTGAACATCAGATATAGAAGTACAGGAATGTGTCCTTGTTTTTCAAATTTATATGTAACATTATTTTACAGAGAATCCAAGATTGTGGAAAACAAGCAGAGGGAAATGCACAGTGTGGAACGGCTTCCTTGTGCCCTTGCTCCCACTGCGTGTAGATCGGTGCAAGTCAATGGAGCTCCTGCAGTATGTCCCTAACACTTCCTTCTAAATTGCCTAATCTGTAATATAACTCTCCTGGGTACTGCTTGGGAGGCTTATTTTCACTAAGCTCTAATTTTTTTCTTCACCTTTTCTTCACCTTTAATTTTGGTAGTAGGGATGTTCTTTCAATTCACTTATTTTTCTTTTAATAGCTTTAGTGATCTGTCATTTATGGTTATGAATACAAATCAGCAACTTATCAGAAGTGGGCTTCCAAAGCTCTTCTGTATTCCCCCTTACGTCTCCCCTCATTGAGATGCTACCCTCTTTTTGTTGAGGGCACCGTTATCCTTGCAGAAACTCTGTCATTTTTTTATAATCATTCCCTTCCCAAATCTTGTCATTTCTACCTTCACAACATATCTTGCTTCCATCACCTTCTCTCCACTCACATGGTCAGCACTTTCATCAGGCCATAAATTTATCATTTATCACCTGAACTAACTATTGCAGTCATGTCCTAATTGGACTCCTGACATCAAATCTTTCTCTCTTCTCTAACTTCCCCGTAGCCTTCACAGTCTTTCTAAACCATGTTTCCCTTTTCTGTACAAACCCCTATCTCTAGCCCTCTGTGATTTTGAGGTAATAGAATTTCTAAGTAGTAGTCTGTCCCTAGTATTAATCATATTCAATCTTTAGAGAAGACTTGTAAATTACATGACATAGTACTAAGCACTCAGAAGCTCTTCAAAGTAGGTAGAGGAATTTTGACGTGGGTGAATTTTACTAGGCTTCTAATTTAGGATGTTATTTTTAGCTTCCCTGCAGAAAAATTAATAGAGGAAGGATTATATTCTACTATCTTTTTTTAGTACTTTCTCTTTTTCTGCATTTTCATCTTTTTCTTAGAAGCTTTTACTTGAACCTCAGAATTCTTGAGTTCATGTATAATTGGGCTAGAATAAGAAACAATCAATTCATGTTGTAATTTCATTATTGTTTTCTGAGCATTAACTAAAAAAACATTGACTTAACCTTAAATTTAGACCTTTTTAAATATAGAATCAAGTTGAAATTGTTATGTTCCAATATGTTTTGCTTTTATCTTCTGAGCTTCATTTACACTTAGGCAAGTTATTACTACAGAGTAATCATTTTGTGCTTATAATTTAAGAGTTGTTTGTTCCCAATTTCCCAGGAATTGAGAAAACCCAGTTATGCAGAAATTTGCCAGAGAACAACTAAAGAGCTGCCGCCTCCTCCTCCTCCTCCTTTGCAAGGTCAGAAAGAACAGAAGCCAAATTCTGCTGGCTGTGGGAAAGAAGAGAAGAAACCCACTGAGCCACCAGTGGAGAGATGCCGAGAACCCCCTCCTTCAAAATCAAATCCAGGACACCCCAAAGACCAGAGGAGACAGTCAGGCCGCAGATCCCCACCGCCAGCCCCTGGGAAGCGTTTAAATAAGGAACAGAGCACACCTCCCAGATCTCCCCAGTGAACCGTGTGCGTGTGTGTGTGTGTGTGTGTGTGTGTGTGTGTGTGTGTGTGGGGACTGTGGAAGAGTTCTATTTACCAAGGTTCCCATTCGGAATACGGAGCATGAGTTGCTGTTTAGGAGCTTGCAGTAGTACATGAGGCATGTGAAATGCCTTCAAGTTACTTTTCTTCTATGAAAAATTATTTTCCCCTCTTGAAAAACAGTCTATTTTTTCAGGATTTAATTGATCTAAACCTTATGTTTAGGTTGGTGCTTAACTGGAGGTGATGCATAAAGTCTGATTTTTTTTCAGGATAGAAAATGCATTTATCTTAACAAATTGATATTTTTTATTAAGCCTCCATGTGGCTATGAATGCAAGCTATATATATATATAGTGAGTTTTTCTAAATTAAGCAGAACTCTACTGCTTCATTTTTTTAAAAATAACTGGTCTGGAAGTACATACCTTAAAATGACTAAATAGACAGATGATGGCTGGTGACAGCTAGTATTGTGAGTGCAGGAAGAGCAGATAAATTTTACAAAATGCTGGCACATGTAACTGGGAGGAAATTTTTTATTAGGTTATTGTGACTCTTTTGGGCATAGGAACTTGCACTTTTGGGTTAACTAAATGGTTGGTTCTGGCATTTTAAAATTTTGATTGGTATTTGATCTTCAGTGTAAAACATCCTGTGGAGAGCACCATAGAGAATATGTTTGAGTTTTGATTTACTGCAAGCAAATAACCAGCTTCTCACTCCATATTAAAGTAGATTAGACTACATTTAACAAGTTCAAAGCACATTGTGAATAGAAGGAAAAACAATTCCATAAACTTTCATTGTGGAGAGGTGCCCATAGATATATGTTACTACAAGGTAGCACTGTCATGTTTTTTTGATAACCTGAAAGTTAGCATTCTTGGTCTGACACGGAAGCTGATACAAGTCACCACTGTACCTTCTGGTTCCCCCTTGTCCTATGCTCATACTTTGTGTAGATTTCTTTCAACTGCCCCAAGTGCTCTTTGAAAGAGTCCATATATTTAGTCAACTGAGGGTTGACGTCTTCCTGTACCTCCTAACATTGGCATATAGATGTAAAATTTTTTTAAGTGTGAGAGAATAGTGTTTGTTGGGGATTTTTTTTTTTTATGTGCTGGAGAAAAATCCCTGCTTTTCCTCTGAAATGAGGTTCCTCTTATTGATTCACTTCTAGAAGTGCTACACTTCTGAAGAACAAGGATGCACTAAATTAGCAAGTTTCTAATAAAGTTAAATATAAATTATTTTTGTTTTAAAATGCCTAAAGTTTTTCTTTAAGTATTCTAAGTAGCAGGCAGTTAAAATTATACTATTTCCTGCTAAATGTAACCATACAACTTATTCCATAAATGTTTATTTAAAAGAACTGATTTTTTTTTAAGAAATTATTTCCATCCAATATTTAAAGACTTGAATTTTATTTAAACTTGAAAATGACTTTGCCTTAACTTTTGTATAAGACAGCGTAGCGTTAATGAAGACTGGCCCACTGGGTTGGCATGAGTGGAATACAGGATTACTCAGTTGCCATATATATCTAGGGTCACTGGTTTTACTGAGTAAACTTACTGTAGAAAAGGTAATGGCAGTTTTTGTAATATACCTTAAAGATCTTAAACAGTTGAACTTTTTCAGATTGTTGAAAAATGCTGTAAATGCAAATAGTCAATACTGTATTAAATATGTGCACTTGGAAGTGTGTGCTTTGCTTGTACAGTTGTAAATAATCAGAACATATAAAAAGGTACCCTAAAGAAAAATCTGATAAAAATTATTGATATATTATAAATGTTGCTGTTGAGCTGGATGTAGATAAACTAAATGTTGTGGTTTGAGTATTACTTTAATTTGTTGATTTTTTTTTTTTTCCTTTTTCCTTTTCTTTTATTCTGGTGTGCTGAGCTGACTCTGCCTATTCACTGCAAAAGGGAAATGGGGGAAAATTTTTAATTTAAAAACCCTCAGATGTTTTCATACTCATCTTTAAAAGTGTGCATTTTATTCAGTATGAGTGTGTCTTGTAATATAATGTAAATAGACAATTGGCAGTCTAGTCAAGTATAAGATAAAAAAAAAGATGGTCCATTTAAATAATATTTGTGAATATGAAACTAAGCATAATTAAGAATGCCTTCTCCCTCCCCCTGCCAAAAATACTCCGATATTTATTTGATCACTTCTAATAGTATTAATACTCAAAAAGGTACAAAAATAGTATTCAGAAACTGAAGTGAGGAATATATAGTTGATTTCCTTTCATTTTCAGATAGCTGAGTAGAGAATCAAAATTAATTCGCTTCTTAAATCCAGATTAAATTGGACTGCAAGAAAGATTGTAATGGCAAGCTAAGACCTGATTACTTTTTAATATTGCACACTTTGTTGTGAGAGGAGATGGAACATGAACAACCGCAGTCATCACCAAGATTACCAAACCCATCAAGTCACTGGATTTTAATATTTATTTCCCCCCTCTGGACAGTGAACATGGCAGTTAGATTTGTATGTGGTTAAAGCCCGCTGTAATGATTTACTTTGTTTGCCTGCTGAACATGTAAAGCTCACCAGCTGCAAACAATTTATTAAAAAGGTCACTTAACAGCAACAGTATACAGCTAATAATTATAGTGAACTGGTACATTATAAGGTAATATATTGAGACCAGCAGGCTATGTTGTGCTGTTTTAATGTATTCTGCTGCCATTTGTACTAGGTCAATACACTGTAATTACTGCTTCCCCAGTAATAGTCTGTTGCATCCAGAGTTTAAACCTTGCTGTGATGTGGCTTTTATAGCTTTCTTTTTAATTAAGCAAAGGTGACATGCCAAATAGTTGTATGATAATACAAAAAAAAAAAAACTACAGTTACTTTGAGATTTTCCACTCACTGACAAATTGAAGCTATCAGAATAGAAAGTTGTGATGCTACATGCAGACTTTTGTGATGGGACATATAGCTTATAACTGTGGCTTTTATAAATTCATTTTTAAACCCTCCTAGCAAGCAGTATCTCTAGAATCAGAGATACAGCAATTAAAATTGGAATTTTTAACTTGTAAAATTGCGTGATAATACTTTTCAGAAGTATAAAAATAGTACAGAATCTGGCCCAATTTTCCCATAAATTAATTTAGAGTGGTGTAGTTGTATTTGAAGTTAGTGCCATGACACTTTAGATCAGCCCCCTTCATCATTGTTGGTCACTAGAAGTCACCTGATAACAGTGACGACAAACTTTTATTTTGTTATGTTATCTTTTAACATTTCAGCAGTTGTCATGAAAAAGGTCTTGTTTGAATGTGATTCATTGTTTCCCTAGAGCACCAGCTGTCTAGTGGTGCATACTGCTTTGTATCTCCTTTAGCTTGCTATGGTTAAGGGTTTTATGTGCTTTGTAACCTATTACACAAATAGCAGCAGACAATCAAAGATTTAAGGAGAGAGTCAACAGCTGCCAATTTGGGAAATGGAAGTGGAATATGGAAGCTTCATTGAGGGTTTTTGTTTTTGTTCTACTTTTTCCATTAAGACTGGAATCAAGCTTACATGTAAACTATTGATAATTTAAGTTTCTTTTTGTGTCAACAATGTAAAACTGTCTAATTTGAAAAATGTAGGTTATGAAAAATAAAGATTTAGGCATTGTTCAATTTTTCTTTTGATTTTTTTAAATTAAAATTTTCTTCAAGATTTTTTTTTTTTACTTTTTTTTTGTCTATTCACATTGATGTCTACATTAATGGAAAATAAGTTACCTCCAAATTGTTTGAATTATGGAAGTTTCTCTGACTTGTACATAATTCTAATTATTTATATGAACTGCCACATAAGGTTTTTTCAGTCTGGCTAAAGTTGTTTAAGATTGTTTAATGAAAAATAAAATTGAGCACTAAAATCAGAGATGTTCATTATGAAATAGTGAATTAAACCGAAGCCATAAAGAAAATGCAGAAATATCTCAGTACTGGTTTTTTTAAGTAATGAATTACATTCTCTTCCAAAGCATTGTCATCTAAGCCAGTTTGGATTACTGTTGAGTGTGCACATTGGTTTTCAGTTCCATGAAGGCATTGTATGAAAATGAAATCCGAAAACAAACTTATTCATCAGTTCCATAACAAAAGGTGATAGAAAATTATTATACTTGTTTATTTCCCCTCATTTGTGAAAGAAGAATGAATGAGGTTTTTTTTTTTAAGCTCAGCAGATGAATGGGTAGGTTTTGATGCTTACCAATTTGAAATAAATACTATGAAAAATAGCTACTGTGTGTTCTTTAAATAGCAAACATTATATTTTTTTAGTATAGCAGTTTAGCTGACAGAATTAACCTTTGTATTCATTGTGTCCATTTGCACTAGTTGTCACAGGAAATGAATGAATGAATTCTGATTGACATTGGGTGAAAGCATCACATTAAATACTAGAATTTCCACATATTTAAGTTAATGCTTAGATTAAGTACAATGATAGAAAAAAGGTAGCATCGTGCTAATCTTTTTGTCTTGAAATTGCTACTAAAGATTTACGTGTATACAGTAAGGGTTTTTACAAGTTTACGATGGCTAGTGCTATTTCACAGGTTCATGAGATTAGAGAAATTATATTTGTTTTCTTACATGTTGTCGAATAGCTGCCAAGTTCATGAAGATGGCTGCATTTTAAAATAGGTTAACAGCATACTTTTGTTAAATCTGTTTTTAAAACTGCCTTTTCTAAGCCATTTCTTTAGTAGATTTTAAACCTTTCAAAGTTGCATAACTAAAGCTCTTTAACCATTTCATTCAGTAGCACCTTGAAACTGAGCAATGCTATAAAATCGTAACTAGGCCATGGTATTTACCTTGTTTGGCAATTCTATGGAAGATGACAGTTTGTTGTTAAAACTGATTTATTGGTGTAACAAATCTGCTTTCCCACACAGTAACTATGCTTCTGGAAACTGTGAGAGGATGTAACAGGAATAGGTAGAAATCTTTTCCCCTTCCCCAAGAGCCAGCTGAGTGTTGAACTGGCTCCACACCTAACTCCTTCTCTTTCCATTCCAGCTCTTCCTGTCATCTGCTGCCAGTGGTGGTAAAGTTTTGAGCCTTTAGGAGGAGCGAGTTGTAGGCTTATTTGCTGGGATGGAGAAAAGATGCTTGGCCCATCTAGATCCTTCTCTAAGAAGTACAGGTGGCCATGATCCCTTGAGGTGGGTGAATTTTCCATTTTTGACTACAGTCTAAGCTTGACACCTTCTCTGTTCCAACAAAGACAACCTTTCCCTCCCACCCTGCCATTCTGCTCCCCTCCCTGGTGGAGTGATGGGTGGTATAATCATTCTCATGATGCAGATCAGTAACAGTGAATAGTTTTCCCTTTTTCCTTCTATTCTTTACTACCCTCCTCTAGAGAGTTTGGGAATGAGGTGGACCAGCAAGGGGCTTTCTCTTCATGTGTAGACTTATTTGTACCCTCTCATCTGAGAGGGTATTGAAGCCTCTAGGTAGCACAGTGGGTAGAACTTTGAATCTGGACTCAGAAAGACTCAAGTTCAAATCAAGTCTCAGACACTTATTAGCTGTGTCAGTCTGGGCAAGTCACTTGATCTCTGCCTCAGTTTCCTCAACTGTAAAATGAGGGTAATAGCATCTCCTTCCCAGGGTTGTTTTAAGGGTTAAGTGAGATAATATTTGTAAAGTACCTAGTACTGTGTCTGGCACATAGTAAGTGTTCTGTAAAGACTTATTCTCGTTTCCCCCCAATCCCTTTCTCCCCACCCCCCCAATCTAAGTCCTACGTGTAAGGTACAGTTTTTGTTCTGTCTAGTGTCTATATATCTAGCACAGTGCCATACAGGTTTTAGACGTTTAATAAATATTTCTTGGATTGGACTATAATATTAACTCTGTCATGTCCTATTACACTTTTCTACTTGGAATAATGTTACCATTACATCTAAGTACTTTCTATCTTTGCAGAAATGCCCAGGAAACCTAGGGGGAAAAGCATCCTAGGAACTTAGGGAAAACTATATCTCAGGTTTTGGCTAAAGAGAAATTAATTGAAAATAACTAGCCAAAACCTAGGTTCATATCTGTGATGCAAGGCTGTGTTGGAAGGGTGACTGAGAATGCCAGGGAGGATTTTAATATTTAAACTACCTTCCAAGTTTAGTTACAAAACTACTTCTAATCCAAATCTTATTAGGCCGCCTCTATCCTGGAGTCCACATAACCATTAGATTTCAGAAAGTCATTGAACTTGGATGGAAAAATACATTTATTTTCTGTTGAATTACTGAAATTTAGCATTTCCTTCGATTATGAATATTTTATAAAGAAACATTCTGAGAATACATCCTTGACCTGACTGTTAAAGGGGTCCATATCATAAAATAGGTTAAAAACCCCATGTCTGCATGAATTTACTAACCATAGCTGGGTGTGCCATGATTTTTCCACAGTCATTCCATTTTTCTTTGTTTTGATTTATCCTAAATACACCATAATGAAGCAAAATGAGATCATGTGGGAAAAGTTAAGCACACAGTTTTTGTGGTTTTAGAAGTCAATGGAAATGCTGAATGGTCTTGTGAAAATGGGTCAGATAGGTTATATTTGATGTATTATATGAAAACTGGTCCATAAGCAGTGCCTTATATATTGTGAATGCTTGGTGAATATATGTTTTACTGAAGTGAAACAGCCACTTCATTTTCATCCCTTGACATTCATTGCTCAGGAATTAATTCCCAAATCAATGAAAATAAAAAAGCTCCACATATTTTGGTCTGATAAAATTATACTGAATCAAATGTAATAGAAGACTTTCCGGGGGGGGGGGGGGGGGGGCGAGAGGGCAGGGAAAAACCAGGGCCTTGCTTGGGCCCCCCCCCAAATACCTGGGAAAAATGGCTCTAAACAAATTCTACAACAGCAGAACCACAAAAAGAGAAACAAATTTCCAGCCCAAGACAACCTCGATGGTTAATTTGAAAGGTCTATCACACCAGGCAGGGAGAGGAATGCAGTTCAGCGTGGGTGTGCAGGCAAAACAGGCCTCAGCTAACCTGGAGCAGGCCTCAGAGGACTGAATCACAGGCAGCTGTGGTTATTTCCAGACTTCTCAACCTGCAAACGCCAAAGACAGTTTAGAAGGTCAGCAGGAAGAGTCTGTGACCATGGTTGAGAGAGAAGCTCTGTCCCAGCCTCACTCCCCACGCAGCCCTGGGGTGGCGGTAGCTTCTGAAGCTTCCAGCCCACAGACTAAGGAGGAATTGAGTGACTGATCAGAGGGGGGGATTGCAGGGATATCTTTGCTGGTGCTGAGGCAGGATTCTCTTGCTTTGCCTGTGCTCGGATCTGGGTCACAGTTCTGGGTGGCAGTCCTGGGGCAAGAAGGAGCACTGGTGTGGCAGAGCTTGGGGTAGTGGTGGAGAGGGAATCCTCACAGTTCCAAGGCAGAAGAGAGTACTTGTGGTCACTCATAGACCAGAGCACAGGCCAGAAAAGGAGTAAACACCTTGCCCTTGTACCTTGGAAGAACTGAAAACTTACAGGTCCCTAGAAGTATCTCTGAAAACAGCTGCACAAAACTCCAGAAGCTTGGGACAGTACATTCTCCACACTGGAAACAGATCCCTACCTTAATAAAGAGTTTAAAACTCAAGTAGTTGTCTGGGATTGTGAACAAACTGCACAAAAATAGTCAGACCATAGAATCTCTTCTTGGTAACAAAGAAGATCAGAACATACGACTAGAAGACAACAAAATCAAAGCTCCTACATCCAAAGTCTCCAAGAAAAATATCAATCAGTCCCAGGACATGGAAGAGCTCAAAAAGGACTTTGAGAAGGAAGTAAGAGAAGTAGAGGAAAAACTGGGAAGAGAAATGAGAGTGATGCAAGAAAATCATGAAAAATAAGTTGACAGCTTGCTAAAGGAAACCCCCCCAAAAAAATCCTGAAGAAAATAACGCCTTAAAAAATAGCCTAACCCAAATTGCAAAAGAGATCCAAAAAACCAATGAGGAGAGGAATGCCTTAGTGGCCAAATGGAAAAGGAAGTCTAGAAGCTTATTGAAGAAAATCGTTAAAAATTGGAATGGAGTAATTGGAAGCTAGTCACTTCATGAGAAATCAAGAAATTATAAAACAAAACCAAAAGAATGAAAAAATAGAAGACAATGAAATATCTCATTGGACAAACAACTGACCTGGAAGATAGATCCACAAGAGATAAATTAAAAATTATTGGACTGTCTGAAAGCCATGGTAAAAAAAAAAGAGCCTGGACATCATTTTTCAAGAAATTATCAAGGAAAACTGCCCTGATATTCTAGAACTAGTATAAAATAGAAATTGAAAGACTCCACTGATCACCTCCTGAAAGAGATCCCAACATGAAAACTGCCGAGAAAATTATAGCCAAATTCCAGAGTTCCCAGGTCAAGGAGAAAATATTGCAAGCAGCCAGAAAGAATTCAGATATTGTGAAAACACAATCAGGATAACACAGGATTTAGCAGCTTCTACATTAAGGGTCCAGAGGGCATGGAGTATGATATTCCAGAGGGCAAAGGAGTTAGGACTACAACCTAGAATCATCTACCCAGCAAAGCTGAGTATAATCCTTCAAGGAAAAAAATGGAAATTCAGTGAAATAGAGGACTTTTTTTTTTTAAGACAGTTGGGGTTAAGTTACTTGCCCATGGTCACACAGCTAGTAAGTGTCAAGTGTTTGGTCTGAGGCCGGATTTGAACTCAGGTCCTCCTGACTTCAGGGCCGGTGCTCTATCCACTGCACCCCCTAGCTGCCCCGAAATAAAGGATTTTCAAGCATTCTTGATGAAGAGACCAGAGCTGAACAGAAAATCTGACTTTCAAATATAAGATTCAAGAGAAACATGAAGAGGTAAACAGGAAAGGGAAATCATAGGGGACTTATTAAGGTTGAACTGTTTACATTCCTACATGGAAAGCTGATTATTTGTAACTCATGAGACCTTTATCAATATTAGGGTAGTTGGAGGGGGGAAAAATTATGTGTCTAGATAGGTTGATAGATAGAGGGCACAGGGTGAGTTGAAGATGAATGGGTGATACCTGAAGAAAAAAATTAAGGGATGAGAGAGGATTATACTGGGAGAAAACAGACAAAACAAAGATTTTTACAGTGGAGGGGAAGCGGGGGAAGGTGAGAAGGAATGAATAATCTTACTCTCATCGGTTTTGGCTTAAGGAGGGAATAACATACATACTCATTTGGGTATGGAAAGCTATCTTACCCTGCAGGAAAATAGGGGGGAAGGGGATAAGAGAGCAGGGGGATGATAGAGGGGAGGGCAGATTGAAGGAGAGGGTAATCAAAACCTTCTGAAGAGGGACAGGGTCAAAAGAGAGAATAGAATAAATGGGGGGCAGGATAGGATTAAGGGAAATATACTTAGTTTTTCTCAATGTGACTACTATGGAAATGTTTTACATGACTACACACGTTTAACCTGTATTGAGTTGCTTGCCTTCTCATTGAGGGTGAGTGGGGAGGGAGGAAGGGAGAAAATTTGGAACCCAAAGTTTTAAAAACAAATGTTCAAAAAAAATTGTTTTCACATGCAACTGGGAAATAAGATATACAGCATTGTGATATAGAAATCTGTCCTGCCTTATGGGAAAACTGAAGGGGAAGGGGATAAGAGAAGGGGGGAGAGAGATAGAAGGGAGCACAGATTAGGGGAAAGGGTATTCAGAATGCATGCCATCTTGGGGTGAGGGGAGGGACAAGATGGGGAGAAAATGTGGAACTCAAAATCTTGTGGATGTGAATGTTGAAAACTAAAAATAAATTAATGAATCTTAACAAAATAAAAAACAACACCAAAAAAAAGACTTTCCATCAAGAGATTGAGAGCCAAAATACTTGTTTTATATCTGAGATGCCTTGTAGGGATAGGTTTATGGTATTCAAGTTTAGTGTGAACTCAGTTTAAATTAGAAAAGCCAAATACCAATGACTTACTGACCCAACTCCTTGGACCAAACTGCTGCTTCCACTGGCTTCTTATACCCCCTCCCCTCCATCTATTGTGTTAGCAGTAATTAATCCTAGAACTTCCTCTTCCTTATCTAGTGGTCAATAATTCCAGGCCTATGGAGAATAGAAACCCCAGTCTACTGAGTTTTCCATCCAATGGCATGCAAAGTATTTGCTCCTGCTCCATTTATCCCTGTGATTGTGTCCTGAGGCAAAAAAGATCTTCTACCTCTTCTTTATCCCCATCCACTTTAGCTGTACCTCATCCCAAGAAATCACCAACTTTTATGTCCTACATCTTTCACCTTGGTCAACCACAGCTTGAGTTTCACCATCACACATTTAAGGGAACGTGCCTACATAAGACTTGAGTATTGCTCACATTAGGGGAAAGTTTTGGGATAGCATCTCCCAGCATGAGAGGTTTAAAGGAAGCTGGGTAAATTTTAAAAGTGGTGAGGTGTGGAGAAATGAAACGGTACATGGTGGCATGTGAAGTAAGGCCAGCATTTAAAAACTGTACACTCCCTAAAGCTAAACTTAGTAAGTTTAGGAAACTTTAGTAGGCTGTAATTCAGCCAAAAGACTGCTGCCAATGTTGACCAGTAACAAACTGCGTGATAGTGTCTTGTTCTTGCTAGGTTGGGTGATGGGAGAGAATACAGAAGGCATTCTTTAGTGAGTGGGCTAGTGCTCCCAGGAGATATTTAGTGCAGGAGTCAAGAAAGTTGCTATTTTAGTGTCTTATTTACCTTGCTCCTAATTTATATATGTGTATATAAATATTTGTGCTTGTGTGTGTGTACATACACACACCATAAATTCCTGAACTCCACTTCAGCATTATCATCTATTACTAGACATTTCCACCTGGATACCCCTTAGGCATTTTATACATATCTAAAACAATTCATCTTCACCATTCTTCCCCTTTCCCCCTTCAAACTTCCTGTTTCTGTTGAGGGTACCACTACTCTTCCAGTTATCCAGATTCCCAAACCATTAAGGTGGAACCATCTTAATCTGTTCTATCTCCCTCACACTCCCCAAATCCAATCAGTTGCTAGGTCATTGATTTTCCATAACATCTGTTGCATTGGTCCATTCCCATGGTCACCATTATAGTCTCCCACTTGGACAATATATTACACTGACTTTCTGACTGGCCTCTTTGATTTTTCCTCCCTCTCTAAAGCATTCTCTAACTATTGCCAAATTCCTGATGCACAGGTGACCATGCACTTCTTTGCTCAAAGATGGCCTATAACATTAAATACAAACTTTTCAGCCTGATATTGAAAGTCTCCATGATGTAGTTTCTACTTAACCTTGCCAGAAATGCCATAATATTCTCTATACACTCTACTGTATGTTTCAGGCAAACTGGCTTACTTTCCAGAATCAGAATTCTGTAGGCTACCCGTCTATGCCTTTGGCACAGGCTGTGACCCGTAACTGGGATAGAGGCACTTTTCACCTCTCCCTTGCTTCCTCCAAAGCTCAGCTCAAGTATCATCAGATACAGCAGTAGATTGGGGGAATGGGGGAAGAACAAAGTTATTCAAGATTTTGTAGCTCAACCCTGGCCAAAATACTTTTTCAATGAAAACAAAGTTCAAAGTCAACCAAAGCCACATAACCAGGTAATTTTACTTTGACAACAATGTGACTATTATTTAATGTGGTATACAAAAACAAGGTCAAATCTGAAACAGTATATTTTTAATTTTCATGTCGTGTGTCATCTGCCATTGTATAAGTTTATGATATAGATGAGTTCTGTCATTGAGCTGTTTACTTACTGCATTTGTACATGAACTTTGAAAACCCAAAGTTAAAAAAATCTTCAGATCAAAGTTACAAGTCCCATGGTAACTTATACAGGGCATCCTAAAAGTCTAGTTCCGTTTTATGCTTTAAGAACTTAAGAAGAATAAATGCAAAATTATTAGTAATTTGAGTTTAATTTAAATTTCGTTTACATATTTAGTTCTATGAATCTTGAATAATTTTTACTTTTAATTTTAAGACTTGGCAACTGTCATGACATATTGTATGTGTAAGAGGGTTTCTGGATATCACTTTCCAGACTGGTGGATTGTAGTGGTCCTTGAATACCTCCATCATTTGATCTATCTCTTTTATACTCTTTCTGAAGACAGTCACATCAAACCTGTCATGTATGCATCAAAACTTCATTCTTTGGATGATCTTAAGGCTAGGATTACACATGCAATCCTTAGAGTCATCGAGCAGCTGCTGATGAAAGCTTTACAAAGTTAAAATAATTGAGTAGCACAGTGTACGGCAGAACAGTGCTTATGATGAATGTTAGTAATACTTAAATTTTTTAATTAACCTTTCAAATATTTTAGTAAGTTTGCTATTTATACTTTTCCAATTATTAGAGCTTAAAAATGCATTAAGACTTATGGGACACCTTCTGTTTCTCAATGTCATTCATTTTGGCATGTATCACATAAAAAGCTAGTTTCTAAAAACTTAACTTTTCAAAAGTTGAAATAACTCAGAAATGGTTATAGACAATCACTTGAAATTTTTAGTAATTAAATTTTATTGTCATTTTATTTTCTAGTTCTTTAAAGTGAAATAATATCTCTTTGTGATGAATAAATTACAAAACTAGCTTAAGGAGAAGATCCATCCACTCAAGCTCTGAAACTGGTATTAGCTAAGACAGTAGAGACAGCTTAAATAGCAGAATAATAAATGCAGAAACAAAATAAATGGCCCAAATTCAGAAAACGATTAACAAATTAGTAAATGTGCTCTACATTATCATTGGGATTCATTAAGTTTTTGTTATTGGTGGAAAAGGAAGGCTATTTGTTTTGTACAAATGCTTTCTTTCCAGTTAGCTTGAAACCTAACAACTGAAGTGAGTGTGCACATAGGCTATGTTGAGACAAAGTAATTATTGCAGAGATAATTAGGTGATTTTAGTAAACTTTTTTTTTTCCAAAAAAAAGCTCTGTGGCATCAAAAGTATTACCTGAATGATTTAAGGTTGTGTACAGAATTGCTAAGTGTGAAAAGCATCATTGGGTAAGGAGAAATGTTGGTGCTAGTTTTTCAGATAATAACAAAATCAGGACAGTGTTTGGCAAATCATATGCAAAGTAGCTTTTACTGATTGCATTGACAGATGTTGAAATAAGAAGACTGTCTGTTTGAAGATCTTTGTCTTCAGTTAATTAATTGAAAAAACTGAAATCTTCCTATTTTGCTTTCCAAGTGGTTAGGGAAGTTTGTTAATTTATGTATTTCCAGTGTTTTGTTGAAACTGATAATATAGAAGATATATTACTCTGCAAAACTGTTGGTGGCAATGCTGTAGCAAGAGGAAATTTTAATATAACTGAAAAAAAGTTTTTAATGAAAATGATATGAAACAATTGTACAAGACTCCGTGATGGAGCCCAGTCACTGTTCAGAATGAAATGCAGGTTCACAAAAACCAGTTCAGAATGAGCCTTCCTGAGCAATATGGACATATTGCATGCTTCACAGACAATCACATGTACCAAGAAACATGAGAAGCCACATATGGATTTTCATGTTCAACAAACAGTCTCTTCAAAGGAAGACTTCACAAAAATTTTGTGATGACTTGAGTGCACGATATAGAGCACCTCTATATTACTATGAAACATTGACTTTATTACACCAAAACACTTGGAAGGGTGTTTAAACTAAAAGAAGAAATGGCTTTTTTTTTTCATAGTGATGATAAAGATGAAACATTGATTTTATTGTACAATTTTCTCCTGAAATGTACATATTTGGTGAACTTTTTTTTAATTGAATACTCTAAATCAGTGCAAAGTTTTCAAATTTTTAATCTTACCCTAAAAAGTAAAGTTACTACAACTATGAGAAAGAAGTATGAATAAGATTACTAAATAGTGTATTTCCAACTTAAAAAATACCCACCATAAAAATGAAATGGAAGAAATAACTTATTAAAACATTATTAATCATTTCACTAACCTATAGAAACAAATTTTTTTTTAATTTTAAAGACATAAGTATTCCTAAGTGTGAATAAATAAACTTTTGGCATGGACAGATATACTTCATTTTACTCCATCTGACAGAAAATGATTAATAGACAACTTGTAATATTACTTCAAGTGTTTAAACCAAAAAAAAAAACAAAAAAACCCTTATGCTTGGGAATGAGGAGTTCTCTACCTTTTCAAAATAAACAGATTTTATTACTATTTATAACATCTTAACTGTTTGAAGTGGGGTTTTCTGCTAGATCTACTATAAAGACAAAATAATCAGTCTTGGTTAGTGGCTGAAAAACACATAAGCATCCATTACACCATGTTTTGAGAAACTTTCCACTGAAAAGCCTATCCATCATAATATTTTTTATTTAATGTTACAAATGTCAGAATTGTAAATGAGTTTAACATTTATTATAAAATTTGTAACAAATTCCTAATTTTATTTGAATAAAATATGAGCAAAAATTATTTACCCAGATTGTTTTATGAAAGGGGGGGAGGCATCACTACATAAAGTTTGGAAACCATGGCCTATGGAAAATCTAACCTCAGATCATCCTTGTTTCATTCTCTTCTGTTTACATACTGTACCCTCCTGTAGAATGTAAGCGAGTATGGGGGCTGGCTGCAGCAGAGCAGACTGACCCTGACATAGCACAAGTTTGCTATGAAGAAGGCCACCATGAAGGAAGGTGCCCAAAAAGGCTAGGAACCTTTACTCTTTTTTTTTAAAAAAATTATTATATATTTATTTCTAACATTGTTTTTAAATTTTGAGTTTCAAATTCTCTCTCTGCCCCATCCCTCCCCCACCAAGGCGAAAAACAACATCAATTATAAATATTTGAAATCATGCAAAACATTTCCGTATTAGTTATATTCTTTTTTAAAGCAAGAAAAATAAAGTGAGAAAATTATACTTCAACAATTTGCACTCAGTTCATCAGTTCTCTCTCTGCAGGTGGCTAGCATTTTTTCATCATGAGTCCTTTGGAAGTGTCTTAGATCATTGTGTTGATCAAAATAGCCAAGATTTTCACCATTGATCAACGTTACAACATTGCTCTTACAGTGCACAATGATCTCCTGGTTCTTCTCACTTCAGTTTGTATCAGTTCATATAGGTCTTGCCATGCTTTTCTGAAACTACTTCCCCAAAATAAGAAATCCCTCCTCCATCATAAGGAATGATAATTTCTTATAGCGTAATAGTACTCCATCACAATTATATGTCATAACCTGTTTAGCCATTCCCCAATTGATGAACATTCCCTCAATTTTAAATTCTTTGCCACCACTAAAAGAGCTGCCATAGATATTTGTGTGTGTGTGTGTATATATATATATATATATATGTATAGGTCCTTTTCCTTTTCCTTTGATCTCTTTGAGATACAGACCTAATAGTGGTATTGTTGTATCAAAGGGTCCACAGTTTTATAGCCCTTTGGGCATAGTTCCAAATTGCTCTCCAGAATGGTTAGACCAGTTCAATATTCCACCAGCAGTTCATTAGTGTACCTGTTTTTCCCTTGTTCCCTCCAGCATTTGTCATTTCTGATAGGTGTGAGATGGTACCTCAGAGTTGTTTTAATTTTCCTGTCTCTAATCAGTAGTGATTTAGAGCATTTTTTTCACGTGACTACAGATAACTTTGATTTCTTCTGAAAATTGCCTGTTTATATGCTTCGATCATTTATCAATTTGGAAATGGCTCTTATTTTTATAAAGTTGACTCCATTCTATACTTGATATATATTTGAGAAATGAGACCTTTGTCAGAGAAACTTGCTGTCTTACATTATTGTTTTTGTCTATGGTACCTTTTAGCAAAATGTAGTTTTCCCAATTATGTCTTTTAATTAGGTCTCTTTTTTGCTTTTGCTTTGTCCGAGATGATTGCTGCTCCTGACTTTTTTTCTTCAGTTGAAGCATATCTTTTTCTGCTCCAGCCATTTATTTTTTTAAAATATTTAATTTTTCCCAAATTACATGTTAAAAAATTTTTTTCAACATTTTTTTTTAAAGTTTTGAGTTCCAAATTCTATCGCTCCCTCCCTCCCCTTGCATAAGATGGTAAGAAATCTGATAGAGGTTATACATGTGCAGTCATGTAAAACATTCCCATATTAATCATTTTGGACAAGAAGACTCAAACAAGAAAAGAAAAGAAAGAAAATGTGTTTCAGTCTACTTTCAGACAATATCAGTTCTTTGTCTGGAGGCAGATCGTGTTTCATCATAAGTTTGGGATTGTCTTGGATCATTGTATTGTTGAGCATAGATAAGTTACTCATAGTTCTTCATCTTACAATATTACTATTATTGTATTCAGTGTTCTCCTAGTTCTCACTTTGCGTCAGTTCATATAAATCCAGGTTTTTTCTGAAATCATGCTGCTTGTTATTTCTTATACTAAAATAATATTCCATCACAATCATATACCACAGCTTGTTTAGCCCTTCCCCAATTAAGGGACAGTCCCTCAATTTCCATTTCTTTACCACCACAAAAAGACCTACCTTAAATAATTTTGTATAAGTAGGGCCTCCTCCCACCAACCGTCCTTTTAAAAATCTCTTTGGGATATAGACCTAGCAATGATATTGCTGGATCAAAGGGTATGCACAGTTTTATAGCCCGTTGGGCAGTGTTCTAAATTGCTCCCCAGAATTGTTGGGTCAGTTCACAACTCTCCCAACAGTGCATTAGTGTTGCAATTTTTCCATATCCCCTCTAGCATGTCATTTTCCCCTTCTGTCATATTAGCCAATCTGATAGGAGATGGTACCTCAGAGTTGTTTTAATTTGCCTTTCTCTAATAAATAGTAACTTGAAGCATTTTTTCATATGACTATAGATAGCTTTGATTTGTCTAAAAAATGCCTGTTCATATCCTTTGACCATTTATCAATTGGGGAATGACATATTCTTATAAATTTAACTCAGTTCTCTATATATCTGAGAAATGAAGCCTTTATCAGAGATACTTGCTGCAGTAATTTTTCCCAGTTTTTTGTCTAATTTTGGTTGCATTGGTTTTGTCTGTGCAAAAACTATTTAATTTTTTTATAATCAAAATTATCTATTTTATATTTTGTAATGCTCTGTATATCTGGTTTGGTCCTAAATTCTTCCCTTATCCATAGATCTGACAGGTAAACTATTCTATGTTCCTTTAATTTGCTGATGGTATCACTCTTTATTGTGTAAATCATGTACCCTTTTTGACCTTATCTTAGTAGAGAGTGTGAGATGTTGTACTGGACCTAGTTTCTGCCATACTGTTTTTTCAGTTTCCTAGCAGTTTTTGTCAGATAATGAGTTTTTGTCCTAAAAGCTTGGATCTTTGGGTTGATCATATACTAGATTACTATGGTCATTTACTGTAACCTGTTGCAGGCCTGCACAACCTGCAGCCTGCGAAAGGATTTCGGGTGGCCCACAAAAAATGTAGAGGAAAACATTCTCTAGATTTTTGGTGGGCCATAAGTGGGCTCATGGGCTGCAGCTTGGTGTGTAGGCCTGATCTGTCATTTACCCAATCTCTTCCACTGATCCCACCATTACCAGACTGTTTTTGATAATTACTGCTTAATAATGCAGTTTGAATCTAGTAGGACTAGACCACTTTCCTTCATATTTTTTTCATTGATTCCTTTGATATTCTTGACCTTTCTAGCCCTTTATTTTAATTCACTGTGTTTGTTTCAAGTATGTCTCCTGTGATCAACATGTTGTTGGATTCTGATTTCTAATCCATTCTTGCTATCTGCTTCCATTTTATGGGGAGCTCGTCCCATTCACATTCACAATTATGATTGTTGTGCATTTCCTTCATCCCATTTTCTTCTGTTTATCCTCTGTCTTTTTATCTTGTCCTTCCTCAAAAGTCTGTTTTGCTTCTGACCAATGCCTCTTTCAATCCCCTTCAGCCCTTATCCTCTATCTCTTATCCCCTTCCCCTCCTATTTCCTTATTGGGTTAGTTACATTTCTATACATAGCTGACTCTGTGTGTGTGTGTGTGTGTGTGTGTGTTCCTCTTTGAACCAATTCTGATGAGAATGAGATTGAAGTATTGCCTGCCATCAGCCCCCTCATTTCCCCTCCACTGTAAAAACTTTTTTGTGTACCTCTTTAATGTGAGATAATTTTCCTCATTCTACCTCTCCCTCCCCCCCGGTTTCCCAGTGCATCTCTCTTTCTCACTCCTTTTTTGGAGATCATTCCAATATAATTGACTGAAATTCATGCCATCTGTCTATGCAAACTCCTAACTGCCCTAATAATGACAAATTTCTTAGGAGTTATGTGTATCATCTTCCTATATAGGAATATAAACAGTTTAACTTTATTGAGTATCTTTTGATTACTCTTTCTTGTTTACTTTTTTATGCTTCTCTTGAGTCTTGTATTTGAAAGTCATATTTTCTAGTCAGCTCTGGTCTTTTCATCAGGAATATTTGAAAGTTCTCTATTTCATTAAATACCCATTTTCCTCCTTAAAGGTCTATATTCAGTTTTGCTGGATCACTGATTCTTGGTTGTAATCCTAGCTTTTTTACCCCCCAAATATCATATTCCAAGCTCTCTGCTTCTTGAATGTAGAATCTGATAAATCTTGTGTGATCCTGACTGGCTCCACAGTATTTGAATTGTTTCTTTCTGGCTGTTTGGAGTAATTTCTTCTTGACCTGCAAACTCTGGAATTTGGCTATAATAATCATGGGAGTTTTCATTTTGGAATCCCAGGAGATAATTGTTGGATTTTTTCCTTTTCAGTTTTATCCTCTGGTTCTTGGGTATCAAGATGGTTTTTCTTTACAATTTCTTGATATATGTTGTCTAGGACCATTTTTTGATCATGGCTTTCTGTTAGTTTAATAATTCTTAAATTATCTCTCAATCTATTTTCCAAGTCAGTTGTTTTTTTTCTGATAATGTATTTCACATTTTCTTCTATTTTTCATTCTTTTGACTCTGTTTTATTGTTTTTTGATGTTCACGGAGTCATTAAAATCCAATTGCCTAATTCTAATTTTTTTTTTTACTTTAACCAAGAACAACCTTCTTTATTTGAATTCAGTATGTGACAGTGCTTCTTGAGTTTTCCATTAAGGAATATTTTTATTCAAATTAAGCTAATTTCCTATTATCCATTTCCAGGTTATATTTAATTTGTTGAGAAAATTTCCTGAATGAGAATAACTCTTGTTTTGCAAATAAAACCTAATGGACCTCAATGCAGATTGATGACAATAGGGGAGATATAGGAAGTAAAAAAAAAAAATGCCCTGAATCACACCAGTTTCCATTTTCAGTGATACATTATATCTCTATAGAAGACAAACATACTTCTAGAGGAAAACATGAGATCAAACTCCCATTCATTTGCATTGGAACTTATAATATATTGGGGCAGATTTGTCTTCTGCTCCATGTCACATTGGAGCCTTTAGGAGGAATGTTGGAAAGGCTTTCCAAAGAACACTGTGTAGTCTATGGCAAATGAAGGAATGATTTCAATGACTAGGACTATTCTTCAACAAAAAGACTCTTACTATATCCTCAGGAATCAGTACACTTTCCTTGTAATACCACTCAGTACAAAAGACTATTGTTATTACATAGATAGCAAGGAAATCTTAACTAGGTCTGCTTGATTTTTTTTATCAGCATTTGCAGACCTGGACATATCTTTTACTCACATTTCTTTTTACAAAGGAAGCATAAAATACAGGAAATGGATATACACATTCAGGTTGATATTGAGCAATTAAAATGTAACAAACACTATGGTTCCAATTCAATTAGAATTGTATTGTTTCAATACAATAAAAAACTTCTGTACAAAGGAAAAGCCTATGGAAGCACAGGAGCATGTTATATTATGCTCCTTGCGTTTTGAAACACCTCTTTCAATTTGTCTTGTTTAACTCATGGGTATCTATAGTGGATACAAAGGTAAAACTTTTGCTTTGAAGCATTGAAAAAGAGGACTAATTTTCTTTATTTGAATGAAATATATAGAAATATATAAAAATATTCACTGAGTAATCAAGTTGGGAGTATTTTTATTTAAATTAGGTTTTCATCTCAATCTTGATCCAAAAAAATTGCTTTTTGGAGAAAATTTACTGATTGAGAATAACTTATTTTTGGCAAATAAAAGCTAATGATACCAAAAATAGTTTGATTTATAGAGATGAAAATAAGAGATATATGAAGCTAAACAAAAGCCCTGAAACACACTAGATTCATTCTTTCTCTGTGGAATGGTTTCCTTTTACATTAATATGTTATATTCCTATAGAGCACACATGCTGTCTAGATGAAATCAAGAGATAATTCCATTCTTTTGCATTGGGATCTATAATATTGGGGCAAGTTAATTTTCTACTATCTGTCACATTACAACCTTTAGAAAGATTGCTGGCTGGCCTTTAAGAAGAACATTATGTAGTCTGTGACAATCAAGGAATGGCTTCAATGACTTGGAACAGTCCTTGGAAAAAGTAGTTTCTGCTAGAATCCTCAAGAATCAGTGCAGCTTTTTCCTGAATGAAAAGACCCTAGTGATTATAGGAACGGCAAGGAAATCTTACAATAAAATCTTACACACTTGATTCTTTATCAGCATTTGGAGATGCAGAAATATGTCACATTTCTTCTACTAAGGATGATATAATTGAAATAGATATACACATCCAGGCCGATACCAAGTAATTGGAATAGAACAGTGATTCCATTTCAACTGAAACCTTACAGTTTCCATTAATGTGATAAGGAACTTCAATACAAAGAAAAAACCTATTGAACACAGGAACATGTCATGAGACAAATCATTCAATGGGAAGGATTGAGCTTAACCAAGACTTTTTTCCTTTATTTAAATCCAATGTATAAAAATACTCTGAGTATTCCAGTTGGGAATATTTTTAGGCAAATTAATCAGGTTTTCTATCTCAATCCATATCTAAAAAGTATTTACTTCATTGAGAAAATTTCCTGAATGATAATAATTCTCATTTTGGTAAATAAAACCTAATGTAGCTACAATTGCTTGATGCTAAGATGGAAATAGTAAAGATATATTAAGCCAAATAAATGCCTTAAATCATAGCATATTGACTCCATTTCTGTGGTTTCCAGTTACATTACATTACAGTATTGTAGCACATACCTACATCTAGAGAAAAGAAAAATACTGAACTCCCATCCTTTTTCATTGGGCCATAGTGCATCCCTGCACTACATTTCACATTGCAGTCTTTAGAAGGAATAGTAGAAAGACTTTAAGAAGGTTACTCTGTAGTCTATTGGGATTAAGACTTAAATGACTTGGGATATTCCTTGACAAAGAGAATTTTGCAGTAATCCTCACAAATAAATATAGTGGATTCAAAGGTTAAACATTTTGTACAAATTATTCAATAAGAATTGAACTTAATTTGAACTTTAAAAAAATTTTTTTTAATTTTTTTTTTTATTTTTAACAAGTTTTTTTAAAACTTTGGGTTACAAATTTTCTCCCTTCCTCCCTCCCCACCCACCCTCATTGAAAAGGCAAGCATCTCAATACAGGTTATAGATGTGTAGTCATGCAAAACACTTCCATAGTAGTCCTGTTGTGAAAAGCTAAGTATATTTCCCTTCATCCTATCCTACCCCCCATTTATTCTATTCTCTCTTTTGACCTGGCCCTCCTCAGAAGTATTTGCTTTTGATTATCCCCTCCCTCAATCTGCCCTCCCCTCTATCAACCCCCTGCTCTCTTGTCCCCTTCCCCCCTTATTTTCCTGTAGAGTTAAAGTTCCATACCCCATTGTGTATGTTATTCCCTCCTTCATCCAAATTCTATGAGAATACGATTCACTCATTCCCTCTCACCTTCCCCCATTTCCCCTCCACTGTAAAAGCCTTTTCTTGTCTGTTTCATGTGAGATATTTTACCTCATTTTACTTCTCCCTTTCTCCTTCTCCCAGTATAATCTTCTCCCACCCCTTAATTTTATTTTCCAGATATCACCCCTTCATCTTCAACTCACCCTGTGTCCTCTGTCTATCTATCTATACAAACATAATTTTTTCCCTTCCACTACCCTAATACTGACAAAGGGCTCATGAGTTACAAATATGAACTTTCCCTGCAGGAATGTAAACAGTTCAACCTTAATAAGTTTCTTATGATTTCTCTTTCCTGTTTACCTCTTCCATGTTTCACTTGAGTCTTGTATTTGAAGGTCAAATTCTCTATTCAGCTCTGGTGTTTTCCACAGGAATGCTTGAAAGTCCTCTATTTCATTGAATGACCATTTTTTACCCTGAAGGATTATACTCAGTTTTGCTGGGTAGGTGATTCTAGGTTGTCGTCCTAATTCCTTTGCCCTCCGGAATATCATACTCCATGCCCTCCAGACCCTTAATGTAGAAGCTGCTAAATCTTGTGTTATCCTGATTGTGTTTCCACAAGACTTGAATTGTTTCTTTCTGGATGCTTGTGATATTTTCTCCTTGACCTGGGAACTCTGGAATTTGGCTACAATATTCCTAGGAGTTTTCCTTTGGGGATCTCTTTCAGAGGAGATTGGTGGATTCCTTTAATTTCTATTTTCCCCTCTGGTTCTAAAATATCAGGGCAGTTTTCCTTGATAATTTCTTGAAAGATGATGTCCAGGCTCTTTTTTTGATCATGGTTTTCAGATGGTCCCATAATTTTTAAGTTCTCTCTCTTGGATCTATTTTTCAGGTCATTTGTTTTTCCAATGAGATATTTCACATTCTCTTCTATTTTTTTCATTCCTTTTGATTAGTGTTACAGTGCCTTGATTTCTCAAATTGTCCCTGTCTTCCAATTTTTCCATTCTAATTTTTAAGGAAGTATTTTCTTCATTAAGCTTTTGGACTTCCTTTTCCATTTGGCTAAGTTTGCTTTTAAGTGCATTCTTTTCCTCATTGACTTTTTGGACCTCTTTTGCCATTTGGGTTAGGTTATTTTTTAAGGTGTTATTTTCTTCAGTGTTTTTTTGGGTCTCCTTTAGCATCACTCTCAGTTTTTCCTCTACTTCTCTTACTTGCTTCTCAGAATCCTTTTTGAGCTCTTCCATGGCCTGGGACCAATTCATATTTTTCTTGGAGGCTTTGGATGTAGGAGCTTTGACTTTGTTGTCTTCTGGTTGTATGTTTTGATCTTCTTTGTCACCAAAGTAAGATAATATAATCTGACTCTTTTTGCACAGCTTGCTCATGATCCCAGCCAATTACTTGAGTTGTAAACTCTTTGTTAAGGCAGGAGTCTGTTTCCAGTGTGGAGAATGTACTGTCTCAAGCTTCAGGGGTTTTGTGCAGCTGTGTTCAGAGATATTTCTAGGGACCTGTAAATTTTCAGTTCTTCCAAGGTGGTGCTATCAAGGACGAGGTGTTTACTCCTTTCCTGGCCTGTGCTCTGGTCTATGAGCACTCTTTTCTGTCTTAGAACTGTGAGGAGCCACAGCCACTACAAGCTCCACCATGCCAGCACTCCTCCTTGCCCCAGGACCACCACCCAGAACTGTGACCCAGATCCAAGCGTGGGCAAAGCAAGAGAATCCTGCCTCAGCACCAGCAAAGAGATCCCTGCAATCCCCCACTGATTAACCACTCAATTTCCCCTCAGTCTGTGGGCTGGAAGCTCAGGAGGTAGCTGCTGCCCCCGCTGAGCTCGGGGACTGGAGCAGAGACCACCGGCTTCTTTCTCTCCCCTCTGACACAGACTTTTCCCACTGACCTTCCAAATTGTCTTTGGCGTTCATGGGTTGAGAAGTCTGGAAACCACCACAGCTGCCCGAGATTCAATCCTCTGAGGCCTGCCCCAGGGTCACTGCAGCCTGCGCCCCATGCCAAACTGTGCTCCTCTCCCCACCCGGTGCAATAGACCTTTCCAATCAACCATCCAGGCTGTCTTGGGCTGGAAATTTGTTTCACTCTGTCTTTTTGTGGGTTCTGCTGCTTTAGAATTTGTTTAGAGGCTTTTTTTGTAGGTATTTGGAGGGGTTTGGGGGAGAGTCAAGCAAGTCACTGCTTTTACTCAGCCATCTTGGCTCCGCCCCCCTAAGTCTAATTTTAAAGGAGTTCTTTTGTTCAGTGGATTTTTGTGCCTCTTTTACCATTTGACCAGTTCTACTTTTTAAGGTGTTATTATCTTCAGTATGTTTTGTGCCTCTTTTACCAAGCTATTAGTTCCCTTTTCATAATTTTCTTGCATCACTCTTATTTCTTCTCCCAGTTTTTCCTCTACCACCCTTATTTTGCTCTTTATCACTTCCAGGAATTCTTATTGGGCTTCTGTCCAGTTAACATTTTTCTTTGAGGCTTTTCACATTGTTGTCTTCTTCTGTGTTTGGTTTGTCTTAGTCTTCCCTGCTATTGAAGTAGCTTTTCATGCTCAAGTCCTTTTTTTTGTTGTTTGCTCATTTTTTCAGCTTATTTCTTGACTTTGAACTTTGTTAAAGTTGGGCCCTGCTCACCTGGGGTTGAGGAGGCATTGTCCCAAGGTTCAGGCTTTTTCATGCTGCTGTTTTTGGAGCTAGTTCAGAGGGTCTGCAAGTTTTTGATGTTTCTAAGGCCATGTGATCTTGGGAGAGATATGGTCACTGCTCTTCTTGTCTGTGCTCTCATCTTTTACAAGGGAGGGCCCCTGCAGGTGCTAGTGCTCCTCTCTGCTTTGGAACCATGAGCTCCCTTTTAACAGACAACTGTTGCTCCTTCCTGCCCTGGAACTTCAACCCAGAGCTATGTATGGACAATAGAGTTGCCAATCAACACCAAATGTACCCTGTACCAGCAAAATGCCCCCTGTAATCTCTTTCTGACCAGTTTTCCAACTCCTTTACCATCTCAAAGCTGTGGAGGCTCTGGAGAGACCTCAGCCCAAGTGTCTTAGACTTCTTCAGCAGACCTCTTAAATTTTCTTAGGCTAGAAAAATGTCTCATCCCAACTTTTTGTTGTCTCTGCCACTCTAATGCCTGATTTAATGCTGTTTGGAGGGGATTGTTGGGAGATTTCAGCTGGGTGACTGCCCCTAGTCTACCATCTTGGTTCCATGGCTTTACTCTTTCTCTATTTATATATATGTATGTTTGTGTGTGTGTGTGTGTATGTGTGTGTACATATATAATATATTGTTTTCAACATTTACTTCCGTGAGATTTTGAGTTCCAAATTTTCTCCCCATCTCTCCCCTCCCCCATCCCAAGACAGTGTGTAAATTGATATAGGCTCAACATATACATTCATATTAAATCTATTTTCACATCAGTTATGTTGTAAAGAAGAATTAGAACCAATGGGAGAAATCACAAGAAAGAAGAAACAAAACAAAAACAAAGAGTAAATAATATACTTTGATCTGCGTTCAGACTCCATAGTTCTTTTTCTGGATGTGGATAGCATTTTCCATCATGAGTCTTTTAGAGTTGTCTTAGATCCTTGCATTGATAAGAAAAGATAAGTCTATCAAAGTTAGTCATTGCACAACGTTGCTGTTACTGTGGTCTATACAAGTCTTTCCAGGTTTTTCTGAAGTCTACTGGCTCATCATTTCTTATAGCACAATAGTATTCCATTACATTCATATACCACCACTTGTTCACTCATTCTCCATCTGATGGGCATCCCTTCAATTTCCAATTCTTTGCCACCACAAAAAGAGCTGCTATAAATATTTTTGTACATGTGGGTCCTTTTCTCATTTGTATGATCTCTGTGGGATACAGACCTAGAAGTGGTATTGCTGGGTGAAAGGGTATGCAGTTTTATAGCCCTTTGTGCATAGTTTCAAATTGCTCTCCAGCATGGTTGCATCAGTTCACAACTCTACCAACAATGCATTAGTGTTCCAGTTTTCTCACATCTTCTCCAGCATTTATAATTTTCCTGTTTTGTCATGTTAGCCAATCTGATAGGTGTGATGTGGTGCCTCAGAATTATTTTGATTTGCATTTCCTGAATCAATAGTGATTTAGAGTATTTTTTCATATGACTATAGGTAGCTTTAATTTCTTCATCTGAAAACTGCCTGATCATATCCTTTTACTATTTATCAATTAGGGAATGACTCATATTCTTATAAATTTGACTCAGTTCTCTATATATTTTAGAAATGAGGCCTTTATCAAGACATTGGTTGTAAAAATTCTTTCCCAGTTTTTTGCTTCCCTCCCAGTCTTGGTTGCATTGGCTTTGTATGTGCAAAACCTTTTCAATTTAGTGGAATCAAAATTATCCATTTTGCATTTCATAATGTTCTCTATCTCTTGTTTGGTCATAAATTCTTCCGTTCTCCATAAATCTGACAGGTAAACCATTCCTTGCTTTTCCAGTTTGCTTATAATCTAAATTATAGATTATATCTATATCATACCATCAGTAAAGGGTCAAAGAGAATAATAATAGTTATTATTAATAATAATAAACCGTATTAATAGCTAGCCATAGGCATTTAAAAATCTTTATTCTAAGGATTCTGATTAAGGTTTGTGTTTCAGAAAGAAACACTATAAAAAGTTTAAGAAGTTAAAAACCTGCTTGATTGTTGGCATAACTGAAGGATTCCTTGTCAAATACCATAACAGCTGCTTTGCAAGCCTATGTGACATTATCTCCATCACTCCCCATCTCCCCAAACAAGCAAACAAAAACACCACACCCTAAAACCCAACTAAGTAACCACTTCCATCCCTGGAACAAAGGAAACGGCTTCCAGTCACAAAAAACCAATAGAAGATCGCCCCCTGCTGGTGGGTGGACAGTAGTTCAGTGAGCTTTTATTTGCAAAAACAGTCACAGTTAAGTTTCCAGACAAAGGCATTCAAAGAGCACCAGTACTTAACTCAATGTCCTCAGGGACACTGACTGGCACCAGTTGGGAAGTACTCAGCTTACTCGGCCTTTATATCTAAATGGTGTACCCATTTTGACTTTATTTTGGTAGACAGTGTAAGATGTTGGTTTATGCCAAGTTTCTGCCATACTATTTTCCAGTTTTCCCAGCCTTGGCTTTACTCTTAAGAAACCAAAGGCAGAGGTCTTTTCTCGAGGAAAGATACTGCTCAGAAAAACAACTAATTCTTTAAGTTGGGTTCTCTATGTTCTAAATTTTCATGTGGAGAGTTTCCCAGGACAATTTGCTTCTGAACTCCACCCCTGACATTAGTGGACATGAACCTAATCATCCCCTTGATTTTCATTCAGTCAAATTTACCAAAGACTGATTCCCTTCTCAGATTCCATGAAATGCTTAAACATCCCCAAATGGGCTTTGAGGGGAGGGGTAGTGGTTAAAGGCAGAGGAATTTTCAGTCAAAGGGAGAAATTACAAGTGAGTTCTCTTTTAATCTCTGAGTTTCTATTTGCCAGGACTTAAGGAAGGTGAGCCTTTAACTGTCTATTAATGATGTCTATTATTTACTTGAGGATCTTTTAATAACTAATTTAGTACTTAATATTTTTTGTCTGCAGAGCTAAAGTTTCAGTTCACTCTTAAAATTAAAAGTAGATACTCTCAAGCAAAAATAAGCTACATAAATGTGATGCTGCAATAAACTAAAATTATAGTAATTCTTGTTTTTTTTAAAAAAAATCTATTGGGGACATTATATTCTTCATTAATACCTCTCTCAGAAAAATAACCATTGTCTGCACATTGCCACTACCAGGTTGTAAGCTGAGTACTTCCCAACTGGTGCCAGTCAGTGTCCCTGAGGACATTGAGTTAAGTACTGGTGCTCTTTGAATGCCTTTGTCTGGAAACTTAACTGTGACTGTTTTTGCAAATAAAAGCTCACTGAACTACTGTCCACCCACCAGCAGGGGGCGATCTTCTATTGGTTTTTTGTGACTGGAAGCCGTTTCCTTTGTTCCAGGGATGGAAGTGGTTACTTAGTTGGGTTTTAGGGTGTGGTGTTTTTGTTTGCTTGTTTGGGGAGATGGGGAGTGATGGAGACAATGTCACATAGGCTTGCAAAGCAGCTGTTATGGTATTTGACAAGGAATCCTTCAGTTATGCCAACAATCAAGCAGGTTTTTAACTTCTTAAACTTTTTATAGTGTTTCTTTCTGAAACACAAACCTTAATCAGAATCCTTAGAATAAAGATTTTTAAATGCCTATGGCTAGCTATTAATACGGTTTATTATTATTAATAATAACTATTATTATTCTCTTTGACCCTTTACTGAGAACATATCCCAAAAGTATTTTCAAAAACAAGAAAGAGCTCGAATAATAGTTGACATTAATATAGGCTTTAAGGATTACAAATACCCTCATAATGTGGATGGTATGAATATAATTCTCACTTTACAGAAGAGGAAACTGAGGCTCAGAGGGGAGAAATTGCTTACCCAGAATACCACAGCTATCAAGTGTCAGACGTTAGTGTCTTCTGACGCTAGGATCAGTATTCTTTTCCATCACACCATAGTAGCTCTGGCTGTCTAGCCATACTTACAGCAGCAGCACTAATAATTTTGAAAATTTTATGATAACCTTAAAGTTCAACCTTTGAAGAACAAACTAGTATATTGGTATAATTCAGAATGATAAATATGTTGTATAAGGAAATAGGTAAAGATTTATAGAAAACAACAGGATTACAGAACTAGAACTGGAAAGGTCTTCAGAAGTTCAACTTACTTATTTTTCAGTCTGGGAAACTGAAACCTGGGGGTTTTAAGACATGATATAAAGCACAGAGAATAAAAAGATCAGTATAAATATTGACAGATAATCAAAGGAAAAATGTATATAAATTCAAATATGTGTAAAATCAGATCAAGATATCTGAAAGGAATATGAATAGCTTAAATAATAAGTAGTTATAGATATGTCAAATGAAATTATGATAGCTCAAATGAGAATACATTTTAAGAACTAAATAAACCTTGAAGTACTATGTAAATGTTAACTATTTAAAGTGTGTCATTGGGAGTTATATGGAATGTTATAGATCTCCATGCGTGAAGCTTCAGAACAGTCTTCATTTTTCTCTTTTACTTAGTAACAATTTTGGGAGGTTTGTTTCAGTTCATCACACTTTGATTTTTAAAATTCAAGAGTCTTGCTTTTAAATGTTCTGTTTTGCTTGGAAATATCTTAGTGATTTTGCTAGCATCATATAGTAAGCATGACATGTATTATGTGTCCAAATAATTAGAAGGAGATCCCATTTGAAGACAGTGATAATCAAACTTGTGTGTGTCTTCTGAGACTTACTACTCAGACCTAGATTGGAGATGTTTGTTTCAGTCTTGACTTGTATTTAGGGTTTCTTGTTTTGTCAGTTTATAGGTCTCACCCCCTCCCCCAAAATAAAAATAAAACAAAACCTTCACTAATCAAGCCTAATATTTAAACAATTATGTAACAGATACTTTGTTGACGGAGACTGACAATCCAAGATTGTATCATAGATTATGAATGAAAATGAATAAAAAAGCATTACTATGTACCAATCACTATACATACAAACAGTAAGATATTCTCTGCCCACAAGCAGCTTACAGTCTAATGAGAGAATATACATTTAGGAGAGTGGTGAACAGGGGGGGAGTATTTAAATCTGGTCACAGGTATGGTGTGTAGAATGCTAGAACAATTAATTACTATTCCCAGAGCAAGATTAAAAAGCTAGGAGAGAGGAGGGAACATAGTGTGGTCAAAGGGCAACGTAGTAAATAGTCTACTAGATGTGGTGAATCCTCACTAATCAGGACAGAATGTCCCCAAGGCAGGAGTAAACTCTGTGTAGTGACCTACACGACTATAGGTATAATTAACAGATAACATGAAGATATACATACTTTATTCTCTCTACTTCCAATTCTTTTTTTTTTTAATGTCTTCTGTCCAGCTCTGCTACTTACTATCAGTTTAACTTTAGGCAAATCACTTAACCACCCTTCCTCTCGATTTCCTTATCTATAAAACAGGGAGGTTGTAAATCCTATGATCTGCTATTTCTTCTAAGTGTCCTTCCCCCATCTTATCATGACCACACAAATTCCTTCTTTTTTTACAATGTTGAAATATGTTCTGTGTAGAAAAACCATGCTCTAGGTAATTATGATTCCAGATATATAATATGTGTTTATCAATAGAAAATGGATATAAAATAAAATCACCTTAACATACAGTATTTCCTTTCATGCTGATTTTTAAAGAGAGCTGCATCAAATGGCTAGATTCTTGGTGATAGTCATGTAAATTATTAGGAAGATGCAAGTCTCTCTTGCTCTCATTTATTTTTAGTACATTAAAATACTTCTGAGAAGCACATATACTAGAAACTAAGCTAGAACAAGCTAGATACCAAGAAAGATATATCCCACTCTTTTTTGCCATAAAAATCCTATTTCAGCTGTGCCTATAATGGAGTTTCCATTTAACACTCATTTGCTTTCTCCAAATTGGTGACACTAAGTTTGGAAGAAAAAACGGTAACAATTCATCATAATCAAAAAGAAGATGAGCCTTTCCAAACTTAATTAAGTTGTTCCTCAGATGACAGACATAGAACATATGTAACCAGGTTCCCACTTAAAGACTCACTTGGTGGGATCTGGCAACACTGTAGGATTTATGCCACACTGGCATTACCTTCAAGAACCTAAGTTCATCTTCATGTTATGATGAAGTATTATTTTAGGATCCTAATGTATTTGGTGAATCTTAAAACATTAAATCAATATGAGCTATTACCATTAATACCCAAGTAACATTTTTAGTGGTAATGAAAGACTCCAAATGAAGCAATTTCAGGCATCTTAGTAGGGGAGATATTTTTAAGCCATTGACTTTTTGATGACCTTTGTCATCAGTTATATGAAATTGCACAGGTGGTGACCTACTTGGATCTTCCTCCTTGCCATCGGTCTATTAGACTGTATCCTAGATAAAGGATCTAAGACTGAACTAGCATATCCCATCTTGGACCCAAGTGAAAAGAGAGAACTATATGGCAGATGAATGAGGCTATTAAGTGTGAAGCTCATGAGAGCTTTATTCAAAGGCAAGGTAGTTAACCACCCTGCTAGTATTGTGAAGGCCACTTGTCTAAAAACATAACTCTGACTAGTCTATTTCTGATGCTTGGAATTCAATCATTCATACTTCATTATTTTGGCTGAAGGCATTGTCCTTAGTTAAAATGCAAATCTTTCTGGGAAATTGAACAGGGGAATACTAAAGACAAGCTATAGTAGTAGACTCTGAAAAACAATGGCAGATTGATTCAGGAACCAAAAAAAAAAATAAGAAAATTTGGCAGAAGAGAAACAAATAAGAATTTTTAAGGTACACATGAATTTCAAATAAACCAAAGTGACTGGCCTCAGAGACCACATGTGTAGATGTAACTTAAGGATCATTGATATCTCGGAAAAACTGAATAAATTAAACCTGGATACCATACTATAGAAAATAAGTTTTTATTACAGATGACAAAGTACTGATTGTGTCTACCAGAGAAGGATCCCACACTTGAAATCCAAAGTAGAGAGCAGTAAAATTTCAGAGTTTCAATGTTAAAACCACCACCACAACAAATTAGACAGTCAAGAGAATGCCTTCAGCTGTGAAAGAATGCTAATTTGAATAGACCAATATTAAATATTCAAGAGGAATCAGGGAAGGGATTGGAACAAGATATTTCAAAAAGCAAAGGATCTTAAGATGCACTCCAAATTAACATATCCAGTAAAACTAATCATCACTGAAAAACATGGAACCATCAATCAGAAAGAGGCTTTTGAGATGTTACTGGCCAGTGGTAGAAGAGGAATTAAAGAAGGAATTCAAATTATCACGTACTCTGATCAAGAGAAAAACAACAACAAAAAGGTAAACATAAACATCAATAAAAGCCTAATGAAATCAATGCTCTCCTGTTTGTTATTTTAAAAAAAAAGAAGATCTAAATGTTTAAAGGGTTAAGGACACCTTAGAGAATTAGGAAGAATGGAAGGAGAAAATTGAATTGGTCTAAATCCCACATTCCCCTGAAAATGAGTCACTATCTTTGGTAAGGTAGCAATTCACTCAAGTGAGTGGGAAGCAGGAGACAGGAGGAGATGAAGATTCAATCTCACTCAATTTAGATATGAACACAGAAGGGGTGTTAATTACTAAGTGAACTAGTATAGAAGGAGAAGAAAAGGCCAAAGACGGAGCCTTGGGGTTCCACCACTGTTGCTGGGCATTATATGGTTGAAGATCTAACAAGAGAGACAGATGGAATGGTCAGATAGGTGGGAAGAGAACTAGTCTCATGAAAAGCTAGAAAAAGAATATAAGGAAGAGGATGGTGATCAAGGCTGCCAAGAAGTCAAGAAGGATGAGGATTTAGATTTGGCAGTTAGGACATCATCAGTAACTTTGGAGAGGAGTTTCAGTTGAATGATGATGTCAGAAACCCAACAGCAAAGAATTAGGAAGAGAGTAAGAGGAAAGAAAGTGGAGGCACCTTTTTAGGAATTTAGCCACAAAGGAGAGGAGAGATATGGGATGATAGCTAAAGGGGAGGGAGGAATCTAGTGAGGGTTTTTTAAGTATATGTATGTTTATAGGCAGTATGGAGGCAGCCAGTATACAGGGTGGTTGTTGAATCATTTTCAGTTGTGTCCAAGTGACCCCATTTGGGAGTTTCTTGGCAAAGATATTGGAGAGGTTTACTGTTTCCTTCTCTCTGGCTCATTTTACAGATGAGAAAACTGAGGCAAACAGGGTCACAGCTGGTAAGTGTCTGAGGAGGGATTTGAACTCAGGAAATTTTTGACTCTGGGTCTGAAACACTCCCCATTTTGCCACCTAGCTGTATACAGGGAGTGACTGTGATTGTGGTTTGTCTTGTGTTCTCAAAGAGGACCATGACATCAGGGAGGTGATGACATGACTCGCAATTGACTTTGATTTGAGTGAGGGAGGGCTATGCAAAGTCACCGGTTTCACTTCTCCTCCAGAGCCATCTGGGTCCAGTGACCAGATATCAATCAGGGCAACTGGAGGTGGCCCAGGATGCAGTGGGAGACCTTGGCCTTTTTAAGCTAAGGTCTTTCTAGATTCTCACTTTGAATGAGACAACACCCTTTTGTGAATAGGCCTCTTTAAGAACTGAGTCAAGGGATGGCTCCTTTAATAAAAAAAATCAAACTTTGAGGGGAAGATCCTCGGGGTTGCTGACCAAAAGAGAAAGAATTACTATTTACATTCACTCTGATTCAGGAGGGCCCAAAAAATAACCATTAAGTGGTGCTTGGACAGGGACCTATTGTCCAATTCATGAGATCCAGAGTGAATTGGATTTAAGGCTTGGTCTTTGAGAAAGAAATCTAACCAGTAAACCCCAAGTTAAGTAGGTAGTTTTTGGTCATCAAAATTTACCTTCCTTTGGGCAGAATATCCTCAGGTAAGGAAAGAGGAGAGGAGAAGCTGAGTTGCCCAAATGGAACTAGTCAACTGGGTCACAGGGAGTGACTTAATATTAGTGAGAGAGTAGGGATGATAGAAGGAGCAATTTGCTGAAGATAAGATGGAAAGGCATCACTTGTACATGGAGAGGGGTTTGCCTTATCAAGAGTAGCCATGGGGGCAGCTAGGTGGGGCAGAAGATAGAGCATTGGCCCTGGAGTCAGGAGGACCTGAGTTCAAATCCAGCCTCAGACATTTAACACTAACTGTGTGACCCTGGGCAAGTCACTTAACCCCACTGCCTGGCCAAAAAACAAAAACAAAACAAAACAAAAAAAAATAACAACAAATAGCCATGGCTTCATGTGAAATGGGGTGAGGTGTCTGATCAGAATAGATGACCACTTATCTAAGAAGGGATTCCTGGATAGGCTGGGAGACTGAAGTGTACAGGTATTTTCACTCCCAGCAGAAGTAGTTTATGGCTTCAGAACCTCAAGATGAACATTTTTTCTTATCCTGCTTAGTAATCAATATTTGTTCATGTGCTTTCCTGAATAATGGATGACAGTTTTTTTTTCTTCTTAAAGCCATTGATGCTATCACTTCCCAGGTCCCTAGTTGTTTGTAGAATTATCCTTTATTGCCTCTTCTCTGTGCAGCATCACTTTGCACCAACATCAGTCTCCTTATCTGAAAGCAATTGATGGACTCTAAGATGATGGCAGCGTGGTAGTGGGCATCTTAAAACAAGATGATATATGGGATCCTCTCAAACACATACACCAAGTGGGAAAATGTGGGCCTTGATAGTAATGTGTGCTAATAGCCTCTTACATAGTCTATGGTAAGCAAGCAGTCTTCTTTGTCTCTAAAAGGTATATTAATTTTCATTCTCCTACCTTCTCTCTTCTACCCTTTGTCTCTCCTCCCTCTGGCTCATGTTATTACTTTGGGATGGGATTCAAGAGAAAGAACAGGGTCATCCCCTTAGAACATCAAAATCCCAATTTTCAGTTTTAACAAATGTATGCCGGGACTCAATTTTTCTTGCAAAAGCTGAACAGTTATACACACACACACAAACACACAGAGCCAAGGATTTATAGAAATGAATGTTTGGACATTGATTTCCCTCCCAGCTCTGCTTCTGACATTCTGGACTTAGCCACCATGCCTCCCTCAGCTATAGACTCACATTAGAAATTCTCTCAACATCTGGGGCCTTCTCATCATGGAATATCCCTCCATGTTCCTTTCCCGAACTGGTGAGTTCTCCTGAGACTTCCAGAGACCAAGGCCAGCTAATCTTCATTCTTGTCCTAATTTTATTTGCCACTGGTTGGGCAAGGAACCTTAATACTCACCTGTATATATAAAGGTAGAAGTTGGAAGGAAGATCACTACGAAATATTTCAATTATGGAACTATTATGGATTGCTTATAAACCCATCATTGAAGAACAGAGACTGGAATTACAAATTTAGAGAGCTATTGAAATAAGTGAGAAAGGTGAAATTCCATTTCAGAGAATAACATTACAAAGAAGGATTCTGTATAGCAAAACTATTTGTATCTCATGGCTGTGTAGTTTAACAGTGTTTCATTGCTCAGTACAAACTAGTTACCTACAGAGAATAATACTGTAAAAGTAATATCGTGTTTGGGGATTTTTTTTTTCTGATCACTGTCCATGTAGCAGCCATTCTCTAGAATAAAGAGACTTGGTCACTTGCTGTTAGCACTATTTGTTTGGAGGGGGTAGGCAGCCATTTGTAATTCTTTGGTCTTTAATCATACAGCAATTACTCTTCACCATCCCATCTCTGCCACTTCAAAAAAAGCACAAAATCCTTTGACCCTTCCCAGAAAAAAAAATCACTTAGTCATACTACACAAACACCCTTACAAAATCAATTTTAAAAAACAATAACAAAAAAGATCTGAAAGCTTAGAGAAAGAAAGGAAAGGAGGCATTGTATATATGACACCATCTCCCCCCCCATCCCAGACCACTTCTTTCTACTTCCCTAATTCACTTTAGAGAAACCGACTATAAGTTTTGTTTCATTTCCAGTTTCTGAAAACTGGAGTGTGATTTCTAGTACTGGATCCATAATAACTAAATTCCACTGCAGTAAAGCAATTTTAATGTGCTGTGCCATTCTTACTCATACTCATATTGTTGAGCCAAAGAATCAAACAACTACAAAGAAGAGAGCACTCAATATCTGTGGCAGGAAAACAGCAAGTCACTTTTCCTGTTTGCTGTCTATTCGTCTTTTTCATTATTATGGTAATTATAACTGACATTTATATAACACTTTAACCTATATTATAGAAATCTTTCTGCACTACAATCCTGTGAGGTCCACAGAAAAGTTGGTATTGTTATTCTGTTCGCATTTCTGAGGAAAATGAGGCAGAGATGGATCAGACCACTCATAAATGATCAAAATCTGGGACTCTAACCCCTATCTCTTGCCAAATCCAACTGCCAACCCTGTGCAGAGAGCAGAAGTCTCTAAAGATGCAAAATATAGATGACTCCTAGAGATCTCCCCCCTCCAGTCCACCCCCTTCTTTCTTGGCATAGTTTCATGCAGACTGATCATCAGCACTTTGATGTCAATAAAGCATTTCCTCTTTTCTCTATCTTCGCCTCCAGACGGGGAAACGATAGAGCAGTAGCAGTTGCTGCACATCCATCCTGGGATGCTACTTCACACAGTTCAATAAAGAGAAGGTGGACAGGGCTGGGACGCGTATCTTACTTCTGGGCACCAGAGAGCAGCTGAAAGACCCAGACCCCTCCACCCCACCCCAACCCCATCCCTGCCCACCTTCAGTAGCTCCCAGAACGCAGAAGGTCCTTTTAGAGCCACATCCCTTGGATAGAGGGCTTAGCCCTGCCTGGCCCTGCCTGGTAGCGCTTCCCCAGCCCGGAGCAGGGCCCCAGGATTGGCTGACCCCTTGAGTTCGGCTAGGGAGCAGAGAAGACCCAGCCCCTTCTTCTGTGCCTCTTTGGAGCGAGCCCGTTCCACCCACCCCCCACGCCCCGCCACCCCACTGATTTTGAAGGAGGGGGTTCTCGGTGTCTCTCCTGTGGGTGGCTCAAAGGGCTACTTTCTCACAGCAGCGGCTTCTGTTCATTCTGACTTGTAAAGGAGGAGGAGGAGGAGGCGGCAGCTCTTTAGTTGTTCCCTGGCGAATTTCTGTATAACTGAATTTTCTCCATTCCTGGGAAATTGGGAACAAACAAGACACTTAGAATTATAAGCGCAAAATGATTATTCTTTAGTAATAACTTGGTTAAGTGTAAATGAAGCTCAGGAGATAAAAGCAAAACATATTGGAACATAATAATTTCAACTTGATTCTGTATTTTAAAAGGCCTAAATTTAATATGCGTGTGGCTGTTTGGCATGAAGAGACAGGGAAGGCTTCGGGCTGGAATTGGACAGGTCAGCACTCAGTGACACTCTGCACCCAAATCTGCTTTGCTTTAAGAAAAGGAAGTCTTTTTAATTTTTAAAATTAAAATTGTATGGATATATCTTTTTACATAGCCTTAATTTCTCCCGTAATCTTTCTCCTCCCAGCCATTCCTTATGACAAATAATTTATTTTAAAAAGAGAGAATGAAAAAAAAACCAACAAAACTAGTAAGTACATTGAAAAAATTCTGATAATATACGTAATATTCCACACCCGTGGACCCTTACCCCACCTCTGCAAAGTATTTTCGGAGGACTTGATATCTCCTCATTTTTCTTCTTTAAGAGTAGGCTTCTTTGTTTTTAATTTTGCAACATTCATTTTTGGTGGTGATTGGTATCTTTCCACATGCATCGTTGTAGTCATTGTGTGGAGCAGGAATGCCTTTCTAACCATGCAACCCACCAAAGAAGACAGCGATCTGTACTAGAGGAGTGGTCCCCCAGACTGTCTGGACTCCTTCCTGGTGAAAAGCACTCCCGTCAACAGTCGGCGGTCCTTCAAAAAATGGGCCATTTGTAAATCATTTGGAAGTTTCAGTTATGAGGAAAAATGCCCCTGCAGTAAACTCCCAGTCTTCTCTGTCCCCTCCAATGTCATCCTCATTGCATGAGGCCACATCATCTGTCTGTCTCTGAAGAGGTTGCTCAGCTTCCCATCAAACTCTAATGCTTTTGGAAAATTAATCCTTTTTCTGGATCTTCTTGGACCAATAAAGAAAGGATTCGATACCCTCCTAATACTTTCCACAGGATTCCCTGCCTTGGAGTTGTGTTTTGGTTTTTTTTCCACTACCTTCCCCACACACACCTCACAAAAAGAAAATTTCACCTGGAACAACCCTGAGCAAAGTAATTTGGAGAGAGATATCAGATGAAAAGAAATCATCGGCAAAGGTTAGCTGGGATTATTTTATTTTATTTTATTTTACCCTCCACAGACCCAAGGCCTGCCTCTCACTGAGAGTGGGCTGTTTTTGTACAAAGCCTGGAGGAGCAGGGATTTTGTTACACTTGCTTTGCCGCCTCCCAGGGAATGATGGGATGGGTCAAGGAACATAGTTGCTTTCATTTTTATCATGTGATCGTGTTTGCTCACAGGAGTCAGTGTGGTCAACGGCAGGCTTTGGGCAAACCAGAAAAAGGTCATGACAGAAAAGAATTATAATCATAGATTGACAGAACCACAGAGTTGGAAGGGAGCATCTCTACAAACCCATGTCATTGTGCATCTATCTGATATCCTGATCTGGTAGGAAACTTATTATCTGTCCAGGCAGCTTGTTCCACTTTGGGACAAATAACAATTGCTTAATAAGTACTTATTGACTTGACAATGCTAATTATTAGGAAATTTTTTTTTTCCTTATGTCAAGCTAAAACCTGCCTCTGCAATTATTTATACCAATTGTTTTTACTTGGCCTCGAGAGGCAGGTAAAATGAGTCAAACCCTTTCCCCCTTTGACAGCTCTTCAACTATAATGAAGACAGCTATAACATATTCTGGAAGGCTACTGTTGCCCAGTACTGGTATGGCATGCTTTTGAGTCCCCTCGCTTCCTCCTGCTTCTCAATGTCGTTCCTAAAATGTGGCATCCAGAACTGAATATAGTACTCCAGAAGTGGTCTGACCAGTGCAGGGTTCAGGGAGACATATTTTCTCTTGTTCTGGACAGCCAATTTCTATCAATGTTGTCTGAATTTGCCTCAGCTGGCAGCTCACTGTTGACTTTTGTGGTCAATAATGTGACCTTACAGCCAAAAATGTCCCTCCAGAAAGAAATTCGGATCACCTAATCCCACTTCTACCTTTTCATTTTCCCTTCTTTCCTCCCCTCCTCTACGCACCCCTCCCCTTTGCCACATTCATGTAGATGAGTTCCATCAGGCATCTATATCCCTTCCCAATCCGACCCTAGGTTTGAGGGAGCTGTGCTTGTTTGTGTGTAGTGCTGATTTTACCTATAGGTGGAACAGGTGCTATCTATGTAGCATTATCTGAGGAACACTGCAGGGGAAAAAATCTTCCTCAGAAGAAAAAACTCTCCCTAACTCTCCCTGAAATGCCCTGATTACTTACACACCTGAGTTAAGGCCCCACTTAAACTATTACTACTAATACTGCTGCTGCTGCTACTTCTGCTGCTTCTGCTATTTCTGTTAGTACTGCTACTAATAATAATAGGTAGTGTATTATAGCACTTGAATGTTTACAAAGTGCTTTACTGTTATCTCATTTGATGCATATGAGGGTGTCAACACATTAAGTCGTTATCATCTGTTAATATCTTAGCCCAAGTGAATTTATTAGCTTAGTTTTGGCATAGAACATACAGGTTTGGTAAGTTTTGATGGTAAAAGGAAAGATGGAAAGTTCTGGAACATAGAGGGTGGTTGCGGAGGGCCTGGGGTAATATTAAGGCAATGGTGGAAAGGTTCAGTGTAGGACAGAATGATGAAGAATTACGGAAGGAAAACTTGGCAAATGTCACAATTAACCTGAGGCTGGCCCATAACTATGGTTATGTATTGTGTTAGGGGCTTTTAGTGATAAAGAATAAGAAATTGCCATGCCTTCATATTCACTCATTCATCTGAAAGATTCCTTCTCATTGGTAAAGCATCATGGAGCAAGAAGGTGTGGCTGGACCAGAACCATCAAGAATAACTGCACTGCCACCAAATTCACAGGCTCAGGAAATGCATTTAGGACTTTTTCTCCAGCTCGATCTCTTTGCTTATTGCCAGGAGGAATTCTTCTAAAACTCATGTAAAGAAGAGAAAAATCTAGTGAGCACATCATATGAATGAGAACATTACACAGAGAAATCAATGGGCAAGCTTATTATGTGTCAGGCACAGTGTTAAATAATAGGGATTAAAAAAAAAAAAAAACAGCCCCTGCTCCCAGGGAACTTATATTCTAATGTGGCAGGCAACACTTAATTTCTATAGGTATAACTCCGGCAAGGGGTTGACTGGCTCCCCAAATCCTTAAGATTTGTACCTTTCCCCAGTGAGATTAGCCCTGGAAGGTGAAGATTTTCACAGAAGAGATATGGCAGGAGTTTTGGAACTCTTTTTTTTTTTTTAGCTAGGCAACAGGGTTAAGTGACTTGCCCAGGGTCACACAGCTCATGACTTCTAAATGGACAAGCTGGGAGGTGTGTGTAACTGTGTGGGTTGATCTGTCTACTAGCAGCCAGCCTCGAACTGACTCTCCTTAACTGCCTCAGCCTTACTATCACTTAATTATATGAGTTGCTTTGTTTGTTTGTGTTTTTATTCTGTTAAAAATAACAATTTTCTTTTTTTAGTAATTAATTAATTTATTTTTAGTTTTCAACATTCACTTCCACAAGATTTTGAGTTCCAAATTTTCTCCCCATCTCTCCCCTCCCCCCGCCCCCAAACGGTGTACATTCTGAATACCCCTTCCTTCAATCTGCCCTCCCTTCTATTACACTGTGACCCTTCTCTTATCCCCTTCCCCTTCTATTTTCCTGTAGGGCAGGATAGATTTCTATACCCCATTGCCTGTATATCTTATTTCCCAGTTGTATGTACAAACAATTTTTAACCTTCATTTTTAAGACTTTGAGTTCCAAATTCTCTCCCTTTCTCCATCCCCACCCACCCTCATTGAGAAGGGAAGCAATTTGATACAGGTTATACATGTGTAGTCAAGCAAAACACTTCCATAATAGTCATGTTGTGAAAGACTAACTATATTTCCTTCCATCCTATCCTGCCCCCTGCGCCATTTATTCTATTCTTTCCTTTGACCCTGTCCCTCCTTAAAAGTGTTTGCTTCTGATTACTCCTTCCCCCAATCTGCCCTCCCTTCTATCGTCTCCCCCTCTCTTATCCCCTTCCTCCCTATTTTCCTGTAGGGTAAGATAGATTTCCATACCCAATTAAGTGTGTATGTTATTCCCTCCTTAGGCCAAATCCAATGAGAGTAAGATTCACTCCTTCCCTCTCACCTCCCCCCTCTTCCCCACCACTGTAAAAGCTTTTTCTTGCCTCTTTTATATGAGGTAATTTATCCATTCTACCTGTCCCTTTCTCTTTCTTCCAGTACAATCCTCTCTCACCCCTAAATTTTATTTTTTAGATTTTGAGATATTTAGATATTTTTTAGATATCATCCCACATATTCAACTCACCCTGTGCCCTGGTTCTCTCTCTCTCTCTCTCTCTCCCCCTCTATAGATAGATAGATAGATAGATATAGATATAGATATAGATAGATCTATCTATCTATATATACACATATGTATGTATGTATATATTCCCTATAACTACCCTAATACCGAGAAAGGTCTCATGAGTTACAAATATACTCTTTCCATGTAGGAATGTAAATAGTTTAACTTTTTTTTTTTAGTGAGGAAATCAGGTTAAGTGACTTACCCAGGGTCACACAGCTAGTAAGTGTCAAGTGTCTGAGGTCACATTTGAACTCAGGTCCTCCTGACTCCAAGGCCAGAGCTGTATCCACTGTGCCACCTAGCTGCCCTAAACAGTTTAACTTTAATAAATCCCTTATGATTTCTCTTTCCTGTTTACCTTTTCATGCTTCTCTTGAGTCTTGTATTTGAAAGTCAGATTTCCTATTCAGCTCTGGTCTTTTCATCAAGAATGCTTGAAAGTCCTCTATTTCACTGAACGTCCATTTCTTCCCCTGAAGGATTATACTCAGTTTTGCTTGGTAGGTGATTCTTGGCTGTAATCCTAGCTCCTTTGACCTCTGGAATATCATATTCCAAGCCCTGCGGTCCCTTACTGTACAAGCTGCTAAATCCTGTGTTATCCTGATTGTGTTTCCACAATACTTGAATTGTTTCTTTCTGGCTCCTTGCAATATTTTTTCCTTGACGTGGGAACTCTGGAATTTGACTATAATTTTCTTGGCAGTTTTCCTTTGGGGATCTCTTTTAGGAGGTGATCAGTGGAGTCTTTCAATTTCTATTTTACACTCTGGTTCTAGAATATCAGGGCAGTTTTCCTTGATAATTTCTTGAAAGATGATGTCCAGGCTCTTTTTTTGATCATGGCTTTCAGGTAGTCCAATAATTTTTAAATTATCTCTCCTGGATCTATTTTCCAGATCAGTTGTTTTTCCAATGAGATATTTCACATTGTCTTCTATTTTTTCATTCTTTTGGTTCTGTTTTATAATTTCTTGATTTCCCATAGAGTCATTAGCTTCCATTTGCTCCATTCTAATTTTTAAGGAATTATTTTCTTCAGTGAACTTTTGGACCTCCTTTTCCATTTGCCCAATTCTGCTTTTGAAGGCATTCTTCTCCTCATTGGCTTTTTGGACCTCTTTTGCCATTTGGATTAGTCTATTTTTAAGGTGTTATTTTCTTCAGTATTTTTTGGGTCTCCTTTAGCAAACTGTTAACTCATTTTACATGATTTTCTTGCATTATTCTCATTTCTTTTCTCAATTTTTCCTCCACTTCTCTTACTTGATTTTCAAAATCCTTTCTAAGCTCTTCCATAGCCTGAGACCAATTCAAATTTTTCCTGGAGGCTTTGGCTGTAGAAGCTTTGACTTTGTTCTCTTCTTCTGGTTGTATGTTTTGATCTTCTTTGTCACTAAAGTAAGATTCTATAGTCTGAGTATTTTCCGCTGTTTGCTCATGTTCCCAGCCAATTACTTGACTTTTTAACTCTTTGTTAAGGTAGGGCTCTACTTCCAGTGTGAAGGCTGTACTGTCCCAAGCTTCTGGGGTTTTGTGCAGCTGTATTCAGAGGTACTTCTAGGGACCTGTAAATTTTCAGTTCTTCCAAGGTGGTATGATCAAACAAGAAGTGTTTACTCCTTTCTTGGCCTGTGCTGTGGTCTATGAGTGACCACAAGCACCCTCCTCTGCTCTGGAACTGTGAGGAAGATTCCCTCTCCACCACCACCACAAGCTCTACCACGCCAGCACTCCTCCTCACGCCAGGACTGCCACCCAGAACTGTGATCCACATCTAAGCCCGGGCAAAGCAAGAGAATCCTGCGTCAGTGTCAGCAAAGAAATCCCTGCCACTGGATCCCATCACTGTCTGTGGGCCGAGAGCTCCAGAAGCAGCAGCCCCCACCTCTGCCACCCCCGGGCTGTTCCAGGGCTTGGGCCTGACCATGCTCTTCTCTCACCTGGGTCTGACACACCTTTCCTACTGACCTTCTAGGTTGTCTTTGGTGTTTGTGGATTAAGAAGTCTGGAAACCAGTGATTCAGTCCCGTGAGGCCTGCTCCAGGTTCACTGGGACCCTGTCTTTGCCGGTGTAGCCTACGCTAAACTGTGCTCCTCTTTGAGCCCAGCACAACAGACCTTTCCTTTCAACCATCTAGGATGTCTTGGGCTGGAAATTTGTTTCACTCTGTCTTTTTGTGGGTTTTGCTGCTTTAGAATTTGTTTAGACTCATTTTTTACAGGTATTTGGAGGGGTTTGGGGGGGAGCTCAAGCAAGTCACTGATTTTACTCTGCCATCTTGGCTCTGCCCCTAAAAATAGTAATTTTCAAAGTACAGTCTGGGGACAAGAGCCTTTCAGGGGGTTGAGAGGTCAAAACTATTTTCATAATACTCACACATTTGAGCTTCTAATATGGCAAATGTTGATAATTATATTCCCCTAAATAAAACTCTTGGTGGGGGTTCCTCAATAATTTAAAAAATTTCTTCTTTGCCTTTTTGGTGAGGCAATCAGGGTTAAGTGACTTGCATAGGGTCACACAGCTAGTAAGTGTGAAGTGTCTGAGGTCAGATTTGAACTCAGGTCCTCCTGATTCCAAGGCCAGAGTTCTACCCACTGTGCCACCTAGCTGCCCCAGTTGTCACTAATTTTTAAGAGTGTACTGAAACCACAGAGTTTGAGAACTTTAATATGGAATATTAAAGAATGCATTTATCAGATTTAATATTATTTCTCGTAAACACCTGCGGTTGACCCTATTCTTATGTCACCTGGTATCTCTTTACTGAGAGCCATGCAGGAGAAAGAGACCTTTTCTATCTAGGCCTGGGAGCTCAACCCTAGCCTATTCATTATTACAGAGTTAGGCTCTTTAACTGGGACCATAAGCTTGAGCCATTTCATAACTAGCCTTCTAGAAGAATGGAGAATGACTTTGAGTATATGCCATCTTTTATAAATCTGCTCTGTAGACATGAAGTGATGTTACCTAGGTGTGGTATAGACAAGATACATACAAAACAGGCACAGTAATCTTGGATGGGAAGGCATTAGCCTCTGGGGAATGGGGACTGAGACCAAGAGAGATCTGGGACAGAAGGTGGAGCTTGAGATCATTCATGAAGGAAACCAGTGATTCTAAGAGGTGGATGGAGGTGTGGAGGGAAAGGGTTCTAAGCATAGGCAATGTGTCGAAGAAAAAGGCCAAGATTACAGGTTTGACCAGACTCTGCCCTTAATCTGGAGCAACCATTGCACAAATGTGTGCTGCTAGTCATATGGGAGATTTGGTCAGAGCATATGGTGTGTATAGGTTATTATCACTATTGGCAAGTGAGGAGATAAAAAGGCATGACTGTAGACCACTAGCACCATCTTTTTATGTGAGGGTCATATTTTTAGGGAATATCCTGAAAGTACATCTCTGCTTCTCAATGCAGTATGAGTAAGGCAGTGTATATTGCTAGACAGACTGAGAAAAGGAAAGAAGAATTAGGAAGAATCCTACTTCAGAAATTTAAGCTATTTGACCCTAATAAAATCATTTAACTTCTCTGAATCTCAGTTTTCTTATCTATAAAATGAGGATTAAAAAACACACACCTGCCTCACAGGGTCCTTTTGAAGATCAAATAAGATATTTGTAAGGTGTTTTGCAGATCTTAAAATATATAGAAATAGAGCTATTGCTACAGTAATTAGTACAGTTGCAATTGGGACAGATGTATTTTGGCATGCAGAAAGCCCCCATCACCACCAGTGACCATGCCACTGTTGTTTCCATCATTTTGAAGGAAGGAATTCAAAGAAACAGTCAAAGGAGTGTGTTATGTGTATGCACATACATGTGTACACACACCCCCATATCTGTGTGCCCATTTCTTCTGTCAACATTAGGAAAATCCTGGATGAGGCACAAGATTCACTGGGCTGGCCAATGAGAGAAAAGACAATGGCTCTTCCAATCCCTATTTAAACCTTTTCCAGGAGAAAAGTACCTTATAAGGGAGGGAATATATGAAGAACCTGGCAAACGTTACTCAGTAGTGAAGGAAGAGTATTTAAATTAAGAAGAATTTCAATATGAACTTTGAATTAAATACACTTTAAATATCACCTTCTGTTGGTTGGTGAAAGTGCCTCCTTCAGTCTGCCATCTCTGTCCCTGGCTTCCTGCTCATTGCTGAATTATGCTCAGACTTGTAGGATTAGAGAAGATTGGTGGGTACTTCTGCAGAATTTTCATTTGTCTCCATCCTCTGACCAGTCACAAGATCCTGTGTCCTGCTCCTTTAACACCCATTAGCTTTCTTCACCTGACTCTGACCTCTCTAGCAACGACTTTCAAATCCCCCAGGGCACCTGGAGAACACATCCCAGGCCCCTTTTCTCCCAGTTTCTATCTAAAAAAGGTCATTGGTTTAAGACATTATTAAGATCTTACACTATTCATACCTGACTTAATATTTTTCTTAATGTTTTTTTTTCTTATTATTTCAAGTGTTCTCATTTGTTTAATTTTGGTTTTTGTCTTTAAAGATCACTCACTTCAAGTGCTTCACTGGGGTCATTCACATTTAATCTCTCAGTTTTCATTCTTTCTTAGATTGAATATCCCCTTGTGTGATAATAGCTAGTATGTATACAGCACTTTAAGGTTTACAAAGCACTTTATAAATATTATCTCATTTTCTGGATGAGGAAATTGAGGTTAAGTGACTTGCTCCAATTCACACAGGTAATAAGTGTCTGAGGCAGGATTTGAACTCAGTTTTTCCTGAATCTGGGTCCAACATGTTCCCCTCTGTACCATTTACTTGTTATTTTTCAGTTTGGTTTTCTTTCCCAGCTCTTTGTTTATTCTGGCCCATGTCATTCTTCCATTCATTCAGTAATTTACTGAGTACTACCTGAAAAGGACTTTAGTTTCCCAATCCAAGCAGGTGAATATTTAGAACCATTGATTGCTTCCAGGCATGTGGAACCTGCAGCCCTTGAGGCCCTCTAGGTCCTCAGGTACGGCCCTTTGACTGCATCCAAATGTCACACATTCCCCACCCCTGGCTTATACTGTACTTTTCCTGAAGAAGTTTAGGGGTGGAGAATCTAACAACCTACCATGGTTTGCCCATTTCACAGTCATGTTGAATGCCTACTTTGTGCATATCTTTTTTTTTCTTGATTTTCTCTATAGTTAATAATCATTGGAGAGCCTACATATATGCTAAGCTGGGGGGGGGGTTATAAAGGAAGGTAAAAGTCCCTTCTCTCAAGTAGCTCACAGTCTAATGGGGGAGACAACCAGCAATCAACTATATGCAAACAATCTATATACAAGATAAATTGGAATCACTAGAAGGCTGTTTCCACTTGTCTTGCTTCCTTAATAAGAAGTAGTCTTATATGTAGTGGGTGTTACAGAGAGGTTGAGAGGGAGTGGGGGGATGGAGCAGGAACAATTACTCACAAGCATCACTTAACCACTACCGAGAGTTCCATGGTTGTATTTGGAAACTTCCCTCGGGGGCTGGGAAGGAGGTTCCTGAAATTGTCACTCTAGTAAAATGCTCCTGGGATACCTGTAAGTAAGGTGAATTTTAGTATGTGTGAGGAGGATTATGTTATTGCTTTTTAGATAATAGTTCCAGGATCCTAGATAATATTTGTAAACATCTCCACCACACTTGTGCAGTAGAGATATAGGGGTGACATAATGTACACCTGTGCTGTGCTATGTCATTATAATAACGCTAAAGTTAACCTGTGGGGGCAGCTAGGTGGCGCAGTGGATAGAGCTCCAGCCCTGGATTCAGGAGGACCTGAGTTCAAATCCAGCCTCAGACACATAACACTTATACTAGCTGTGTGACCCTGGGTGAGTCATTTAACCCCATTACCTAACCGCCCCCCCCAAAAAAAATTAAAAAAAATAAAATTAACCTGTGAGGCTGTTGTTGGCAACATGCCTTCTTTGTCTGTGGCCGTATAAATCAAGTGGGCGCTGGTCAGTAAGTGAGGGAATCCATTTTGGGGTTTGGGTAATGCATAGAGGAATGCAAGTACCTGCCTTCATCAGCCCCCCTCAAGGGCTGTGGGGAATCTATGTGTTTGTTTCAATTGGCCCCCATTGAGGCTTTAGGGGACACAAGGAATTGTACTCCTATTCTCACCAGCCCCTTCAGGAAGTGTGATTAGGGAATGCTGTAGGAGTTGGTGCTCCCATTATCAGCAACCCTTTCGAGAAGACTAGACTAGAATAAAGTAAGCTTATTTAACCTCTCTGAGGCCATCTTCCGGTCTGACCATATCAAAAGTGAACCTGTGTTAGAACACCTGTTAGTGTTAGGAGCCCTCCTGTGTTCTCCTGCCCAATAAATGGTGTTACCTGTGTGTTTACCTGTGAAACAATACTTCACTATGATGTGGAAGTGGACCCTGGATTCTTGAAGGCCAAGTCAGTAGATTAAAAGCTCTGACAAGTCCCAGCAAGTTACATTTTCCTGAACTGGCTCAGTACTGCACTTTTGCCCCAGTACCAGCCTAACTACATTGAAAAGACATATTACTAGGGAGCTGACCACCTGCTAATTAATTTTTCTCCACCACACCAATACGGGACAGCGTCTAGGAAGGCATGGAGGGGTTGTGCTTCATGATGGAGGAAATAGCCAAATGTATGAAATCATAAATCTTTTTTTTTTTTTTAGGCAATTGGGGTTAAGTGACTTGCCCAGGGTCACACAGCTAGTAAGTGTTAAGCGTTTGGTCTGAGGCCAAATTTGAACTCAGGTCCTCCTGACTTCAGGGCCAGTGCTCTAGCTACTGAGCCACCTAGCTACCCCATCACAAATCTTTTGAAGCAAGAAATTTTGGAAATGTTCACCTGACATTTCCTAACTTTTGACACAGCGATGACAACTTGGATTAACGTTGCTCCTGCTATGTACAGATGTACAACTTGTCTTATCAGTTGTTCAGGGCTGTTATGAGCTTGGAGTCTGCCTCCGGATTTCTATAATTGGAAGAAACCAGAAACTAGTAGAAAAAAACATTACTGCTTCTCCTGCTGCGTGAGAGCTAAGAAGGGTGATGCAAATATGGCTCCTTCAGTCAGCCTCATTTAGGTGACTCTGAATGCTTAGAATCTGTCAGGTGTGTTTCCTGGAGGTAGGCCACCTGAATGCAATCTTTTTCAAGTGGTAAGGATATCTTTTTTTTTTCTTATTTATTGGGCTGTGAATTCCTCTAGTGTTTTACTGAATTACTCTCCAGGTGCTCATTAAAGCTAATCAGCTGAGTGAATAATATAGAATGAAGAGAAAGAAGATCAGCAATAAAATACTAAAAAATAAAGCTGCTTTGGTGCATCATTATAATTAAGTTGCCTCACTATTCCAATCTCAGAACACATATGCATTAACTTAGAAAAAAAAGCAATCCTTGTTCAATATGTCAAACATAAATTGCAAACTTTGAATGAGTCAAGATTGATTTCCAAAGGATTAAAAGAAATGCAATGTATATAAAGCATTGTGCAGAGAGCAAAGACATTGAGACAACAGTAATGGATACAAATTCAAGTCAATTTCACTCCCACTGGCACCGCAACTGTAATTGACAAAATGAAAACTGTTCTCTTCCTTGTGCTCAGAAATTTGTTCCTGAGATGCAGGAAATTTAGAGGAACAGAGCAGTTTTCAGTAAATTGATAAACAGCATATAAAAAGGAACCAACTACAGAAAATAGCCTACATTAAGTTAATATCGGGCTGCAAAAATTACCACACGTACTGGTAGAGGAGAGAAGAAATAGAAATGGAGTCTCATTCATGTATGTACAGGGCAGTGAACCACAATTCAGAGGGTGTAGCAGAGGTGGTATTCTGACACTGAATCTGTGGGTGAGCTACCTTTGTAGAGATGAAACAGGAGATTTGAGAGCCATATCCAGGGGTGTGCTAGATCCAACTCTGACCACCTGTTCAGAGCCAGTTGTAAATTTTCAGTGAGAACATTTATACCTCAGCAACAAGCGAACACTACAAATCAGGTCTTCATCTTTAGTTTTGTTGATTTCTAGACTTAAGAAAATGATGGGAAATGTTAATATTACAGATTAAACTTAAAAGTGTGTATTCCTCCCCTCCCCCAATCTGGTTGTCACCAACACATCTCTTTTATGACTGAAGGACAACGCATATAGCAAGTCAGGTGAGGATTGGAGTCAGCTAGCTTGAATTCTGAATTTCACCTCTGCCATTGCCTGACACCACCTTTATAAATCTCTGCTTCTGTATTCTATGATGGAATAACAATAGACATGTCCCAGGCATATCATACAAGTTAATGGGTAGTATCTTACAGGGTGAAAAAGCAGCAACCTGTTCCTTATTCCGCCTTTAAAAAAAAAAAAGATCCGGGGTAACCTTCCCCTCCCAAAAAAAAAACCTGTTTCCCCCATTCTCTCTGTCTCTCTCTCCATATATATGTATACATGTATGTATTCATAAACAACATATGGTCTAATGTGTGTCAAGTGGGAGACCTGGGTAAGCAAAGTTGCATATGAGATAACATTTACTGGTACAGTGATACAGACTGTGGAGCAGAATAGGGGTTTAGCGCTATACTAGGTTCCTAGACAATCGAATTTCTAAGATGAGGAGGCTTGGCAGAGGAGAAGTATTGGAGGAGAATTTCTCTAGTAAATCTCCTCTGCTGATGAATTTGATTGAGCTGATAGGGTGGAATTTCCATATGTGCATGGGCAGTATCAGCAAAACCTTTCCCCTCACACCCCTGCCATAATCTTAGGGGAAACTGTCTCCATTCTCCACTCACCGCCAGAGCAGCTAGTCTCCCTTCCCACCCAAAGAAAGGAGTTACAAAATAATCTAGTTGAAAGTGCCTTACAGATAATAATTAATCCAAAATAATCATTTTATATGTAGCACGTATTCCGGGGTGAGTATTCTAACTCCCACATGCACTTATGGGATGGATCCTCAGGGGATAGCTATTATACCTCCCCTCAAGGTTTTAGAGAGTCAAGTCTCAGGGGTTGGAGTAGGTTTTGTTTTTTTTTTTTAATGCTATATAGTTCATGAATACCCACGGTGTGTTTCCCACCATGATTGTTAGTTGATTATCTTTTCAATTAGCTTTCTAGATAGGGGTATTTACTAAGGTGATATAGTTGGTACAATTGATACAAACATTCCCCTTCCCTTCTGTCCTTCCAAAAAAAAAAAAAAAAAGGTCTGTGACATGCTGATACTAGGAGAAAAGTGGTCTTCAGGTTAGCTAGCACATGGGGTAAAACGGTAACTCACAGCTCTTGGAAGTCCTTTTGCTGGAGCCCTTAAGCTGTTCTCCTTAAGTATTATGTAGCCTTTCTTTACTGAGCCTTGAATCTGTGTCCATTGTGTCCTTGGTTGCGGATGCAAACTTCTGCCTCCTGTTTCCAAAACGCTCTTTAGATGCTAATGGGAATATGGGAAGTCCAAAATCCTCCAGTTCTTTGGAAGCTTCTAAGGTGTTCCTCTGGTCAGTGACTTGATCAACAGCACATAGATAGTTAGTTGCAAATCTGGGACTAAGGATCTAGGTTTCTTGACTCCTGGTTGAGCCCTCTTTCCAATGCTGTCTCTTTCACCTAACCGGAGTGGTGTAGTGGCTAAAGACAGACTTTGAAATCAGGAAGATCTCCCTTTGATCTTGTCTCTGAGACATACTTGCAATATGACTCTAAGGAGGTCATTAAACCTCTCAGTGAAGCACTAAATTGTCTAAGTTGTGAAGTCTAAAACTGTACGCTGCAGAGAAGTCGTTAACTTGTGTGAGTAGAGGGAGCTTCCTCATCTCAGAGTTTCTTAAATCGATGAAATCATCAGTCCGGTTCCTATCCTAGAGTATTTAGGCTAGAATGTTGTGTTGCTTAGTCATTTCAGTCATTTCCCCATTTGGGATTTTCTTGGCAAAGATACTGCAGTGATTTGCCATTTCCTTCTCCAGCTCATTTTACAGATGAGGAAACTGAGGCAAACAGAGTTAAGTGACTTGCTCAGGGTCACAAAGCTAAAAGAAGTGTCTGAGGCCAGATGTGAACTCAGAAAGATGAGTCTTCTTGACTCCAGGCCCAGCACTCCATCCACTGCACCACCTAGCTGCCCAAGGCCAGAATGAGTACACCACAATATGGCAAGCCAGTTTAGGAAAATTGCCAAGCCCTGGAGTAATGGAAAGGACACTAGACTGAGTCAGGAGACCGAATTCTAGTCTGGCTCAGCCACTCTTTATGAGCAGATTACAATCTTTCCATGCCTCACTTTCCTCAGTTAAATTTAGATAAATGTCACCTGCATTGCCTATCTCACAGAGTGATTTTTGGCAGTTATTTTTAGAGATAAAATATAAAGATGATTTTAAAAGTTAAAAGCAGTTGACAAAGTCAGGGTTTTATGATGCCAAACTTTGCTGAGCCTTTTTTTTTTTTTTTGGTGAGTCAATGGGGTTAAGTGATTTGCCCAGGGTCACACAGCTAGTGAGTGTTAGGTGTCTGAGGCCAGATTTGAACGCAAGTCCTCCTGACTCCAGGGCCGGTGCTTTATTCACTGCACCGCCTAGCTGCCCCGACTGAGCCCTTTTTAATTGGGTGTTAGCCAGTCTTCTGAGACAAGATGATGTCTGAACTTTGTGGGTCATTCTAAGTGGTGTCAGAGTTTCTTCATCTGCATGCCAACTGCCACTGTCCTTAGATTTATGAACTTTCTGGCAAGACACATGACAAAATGTGAGAACAGAAGCAGGGGACATTGGGGAAAGAGAATCTTTTTGTTTCAAACACCACTCAAATATGAGTATGCTCTTAAATAGTTTAAGTGTTCCTTGATGGTGTAATACTGCTAAGACCTCCTCAATTCTAAGGAGAATTAGTTCATATCAATGTAATTTAAGAGTGATTGGTTTCTATAGTGCATTCTCTCTGAAAAGATCTCCAGTCAATGTGAGTGACAGTCTTGGGTCTGTGTTTGAACTGCTTCGATTTTTCTGCTTTGAAAAGAGATAGAGGAGAGACTCTTCCAGGCCCAGCGCTGGGCATATCTATCATTGAATCAGAAAACATTTATTGCTTACCTACTTTTTTTTTCATAGTTTGTGTGTGCATGTGCTTTATTCATTTATTCATTCATTTATCTACTTATTTATTTATCCATTTTTGTATTCATTTATCTATCCACTCATTCATTTTCATCCGCCTACTTGATTGTTTATTCATTCATTTATCTGTCTGTCTTTCTACTTATTTATCAGACCTATCTCTGCCAGGCTGCAAGTACAGTAGGCATTTACAATCCAATCCCACTCCTGTTCATCAGGGAAGCTTTAACTTTTTGACCTGGGCTGGTTTGCCTCTCCTTAGGCAGCATAGTGGCACCTACTTTGCCAGGAGTCCACCATGTTGGTGTCAGGCTTAATATGGACACCTAATTGATTTTAACTTGACTGCAGCTCAGGACCATTAAGCTCAAACAATCCACTAGCCTTGGCTAATTACTCTAGTAGGGGCTAGAGATTTAAAAAGAGAAAGAAAGAAAAATCACTGCCTTCAAGAAGCTTTCATTCCATTAGGGAAAATAACATACTCACATATAAGTATATGAAAAAATAAATAAAAAGTAATGGTATGGGGAGGTACTAGCAGCTGGGTGGATCAGGAAAGGCCTGATGTAGGAGGTCTTACTTGAGTTGAACTTTGAAGAAAAGAGGGTTTCAAAGACACAGAGGGGTGAGAATGGAGTGCATTCTAGATATGCCAAGAGTGATATAATCTATTTCATGCATGCTGGGTTGGCTTCTCTTTAAAGCGGCAAGGAAACTATCTTCAAGATTTGATTGGTCCAGGACAACCTGGCTTTCTGGTCACCTCAAGTGTCAAAAGATCAGCTAACAAAGAGTCAGCATTCCTCAGGCTTAACAGAATCCTCCACTGCTGTGGGAATCAATGCAGAAAGATCTGACTGGATGTTGCCACTGTGCCAGATGTAGAAGCAGAGGGGAGCTGCATCCCCCTGTATTGTAAGATCATAGATTGAGGGTTGGAAGGGATCTTAAGGGTCCTCATTTTACAGATGAGGAAATGAGGCATAGAGAAAGGCGGTCATTCACCAGAGGTCATCTAATTATGAAGTATCAGGATTCAAAACTCAGATTTTCCCGAGCCCAGTATTATCCACCATGCTACCTGGCTGCCCAAAGCAGTAGCATACCCTTATTGAATCTTTTATTGTTGAGTAAACTTCTCTTTATTGGGTGTTATATGGTCTCCAGTGTTTCACTGCATTCCAGTTCCAAGCCTGAGCCACTGTTTTGGCTTAGTTAGTTAGTTAGTTAGTTCTGTCCATTAATATTTAGAGTAGTAAGCCATATTGGATAGGAATGACATTATGGTTGAAGTGGAGAAAGAATGATGTGAAGGAAGGGAGCCTTGGGTGATAAGATGGACCAATATGGAAATTTGGCACCCTTGATCACTGTTTTTTTGGTGAAGATCAGTGTTGCCCCTGAAACTGAATTACCAGAACAATCACATTCAGTTACTTTCTTTTGTTTGCAATATAAGTAAAGAAAGAAAGACACATGGCTAAGCCAATCATTGTGCATGCCCACAAACATTGATCTACTGGAGATTTGACTTGGATCACTATGAAATTCATTCATTCAACAAGTATTTATTAAGCACCTATTATCCAGAATGCATTGTGCTAGGTATGCAGACTCTGTAGACACTCGTGTAAATTTAGACAAGTCACTTAACATCTCTAGGCCTCAGTTTCTGCATCTGTAAAATAAGGGAGGTGGACTAGATGATGTCTAAAGTCTTTTTCTAAATCTATGATCCTCTTCCTTCCTTTCCTTTTTTTTTTTTCTTCTTGTCCAATTAGGGAAATAGGATCTGATAAATTAGCTCATCTTGGCTTCCTTTCTTATCTCAGGGGCCATCTCCTAGGGCAGTCTTTCCTGACTCTCCTAATTTTAGTGCTCTCTCCTCCTCAGCCCCTCAAATTATCTTGTATTCACTTATCTAAGTTTAATCGTCTAATATAATGTAAGCTCTTAAAGGGAAGGAACTGTTTTGATATTGTCTTTATAGCTCCAGACTAGTTCAGAACTTTGTACATAATAAGTCCTTAATTATTGGTCATTGAATTGAATAGATTTGAATTTAAATAAGACAAAGTTCCTGTCCTCATAGAGCTAACAAGCTATTAAATGTGATAATATAGCTATTAATATAAGACAAATTGGAACATAAGTGTGTAATAGGACGTGAAGGAGAAATAATTGCCAGGGTGTTGTTGTTTTTTTTGTTTGTTTTTTTGAGGGTAGTTGGTTCAGGGAAGGTTTCATGGCAATTTGGGTAGGACAACCTCAAACATGATTTCATATAACCTCAAATTAGGTATTAGAACTGTATGCCTGCCTGGGGAAATTTTTATGTTGAAATATTATCACTACTCCCTTTCACAATTGTTCTTTCTTGATTTTTCTCTTCTCCGTCACTGACCTAGATCCTCTACATTAGAAGTATGAGATTTATATGATAATTAAATTGCAAAGACAAACAATTTTGAAATGCCTAAAAAATCTGGTCAATGAAATAACAAACCACATTTCCAGAAGACTGATGATAAAGCATGCTACTTACCTCCTGGCAGGTGACAGAGTCAAGGTGTAGGATAAGATGTACAATTCTGAACATTGACAATATGAGAATTTGTTTTGCTTGATTATGCATATTTATGACAAGAGTTTTTGTTTTATTTTTCTTTTAAATTTGGGAGTGGGAAAAATGCTGATTAAATGAAAAATAAAATATATAAAGGGAAATAAAAGATATAGAAGTAAATAAAAATATATAAAAGTAAATAAAATAAAGAGAAACATATAGCAGAAATAACCAATCAGAACTCTAGAGGACTGATGATACAGCAATGTTACCCACCTTCTGATAGAGAGAGGATGTACTGTAGATATACAATGAAACATGTTTTCATGTAAAACCAAAATTTGGATTTGTTTTGCTTTACAGCACTAAATTGTTGCAAGGGAGAGTTTAAAAAATATTTTTCGGGGACTAACTTGGGGGGACAAAGAACTAGTGATAGTGATGCCAACAAAAAATGAGAAAAGAAAATACTGTCATTAAAACTTTAAAAAAGACACAGAAGTTCAAAGGAAGAGAGACAAGCAGGATAGCTTTAAAACTAGCGTGTTGAATTTATTATCTCTCTAACAATAACAACCGCTGTATCCACTCCCTCTGCTTATCTCAACTTCAGTGCCAGGCATACAGCCTGGACTAAGTTCAGCCCTGGAGGAGTCTAGCCACTTAGAAGAGGGGTAAGACTTCTTTTCTCACACTCTTCCTCAGAACCCCAAGAACAATTTACTTAAGACTTAATTAGTTTGTGGCTCATATTTAGGGTTTCTCCAAAAGGGAGAGTAGAAAGTTACTTAATGTATTAAATGAATCAGATCTGGGACAGGAATTTATTTCCTGCCCACATAAGAAATGCTAAAGGTCACCAAAGACTCAATATTGCTCAAATTGACAGAATGACTTAAAACAGGATTCAGTAACTTAAGTTATAACTACTTTTACAGCCTTCTAGGAGGCTGATCCTTATGCCTTATCAAACCATAAAACCATTTGCAGGCCCCTGCTTAGCGATCTCACAATCCCTCTGCTAAGCCCTGGGTCATCAAGGGCTTAGTCTTCTCTATCACTGATAGTCTTCTCCAATGCAGCCTTTTCTCTTACCACCGATCAGCTCCATTCATTGGACCCAGGGTCCCTGGACCTCTGGAACTCAGAAGGTCTCTGCCAAGCCTGGACAGGTCCACTTTGTTGTTGTTGGTTGTTTGTCCTTCGTTCTCGAAGAGGACCATGACATCAGGAAGGTGATGCCGGGACTTGCAAGTAAATTGAATTTAAGTGCGGGAGGGATGTGCAAAGTCAGGAGCCTCACTTTCTCCTTCAGAGCCTGGTCCACTCTGAGAATGATGTTAGATCACCTACTCTGGAGAGAAAACACGAGAACAGAAAAAGCAGCCAAGGATCCAGGTTCGAGATTGCCTAGTTGAATCCCCACACTATGTGCTGGACTTCTCATCCTCTCACCCCTACGAGAAGAATTTGGTGACATAGAGTACTGTGTGCCATAATTGAGAATGGAAGCAAGAAAGCAAACTGGAAACTTTCTCTTCAAAAAAAAAAAAAACTTTCTTTAAAAAAAAAAAGACACATTACCCTTCATCTGGCTGCTGCTGTGAGTTGGGGAGGTCAAAGTAACACTTAGGTTTTGCTATCTTACACCAAAGGAGTCATATGGTGACTTTCATGCTGAATTACCACATGGTAGCAGCCAGGGAGTTTATCATTTCTTATACACCTAAATGCTAAGTCACACATATGGTCTGCTGGAAGCCCGAAAGCCAACTTTGCTGATGATCAGTGGGATGTCCTTCATTACACTCAGCTAAAATAATAATAACAACTGCACATAAGAGGCTTACATTTTCACATGTCATCCTCTCTTTCTGTTCTGCTTTGCATATGCAAATGAGTAAATTTGTTGTTAAGTTCAGAATAATTTTTAAAAAGAAAATGAACATGATATAAAAGCAAAAGGCTTATTTTTAAAAAGTAAACTTTTCTTCAAAAAAAAAAAAAAAGAAACCTATGGCAGAGACAGAAGAGATATAGAGCCAAATGGAGACATATGTCCAGCGGCAGAATGCCTTTCCACTGGCCTAGAATGGTCCAAAAGGCCCATCAGATGGGGCCCAGATATTGTCAGGCAAGCTTACGAAAGTCTGATCTGTCCGCATTGGTATCAAACAATTGGTATCAAGCATTTAGTGAATGCCAGCAGCATGCAAAACTCTGTACAATGGTAAACGTAAGCATTGAGAACTAGTCTCTAGGAAGAATTGCAAAAAGAGTGATGGTAACTTAGCTTGGGGAAGAGAAAGCAGGAAGTCACTTCCATCCCACAATGGGATCAGAAGGAAGATAGAACTAAAATGGGAGTAATGAGGTTAGAATCTCTTGGCTATACATTTACAGGATACTGAAATGTGTTACTACCAAGCAAGGCTGCAGAATCATCTGCTCTGGATTCATACGAAAAGAGATAAACAATTATCCATCTGACAAAATGTGACCTCTTGGGGCAAGGATCTCAAATTGGCAAAATCCTTGCTCCCTGCTCCAGCCATGTGGTGTGAGATGGGCACTGATGTCATTATGCCCATGCCATCTAATGGCATCTGGCAGTAACTGGATGCCATTCATACCAGTGACTAGGTCACACCAACCCAATTCTTTCCATTTAATGAATGAATTGAGGTTCATTGTCAGAAATCACTGCCCATTCTTGTGTAAGGCTAGTCAGGTTTAAAGGCAGAATGGAGTCTGCCAACAACACTCACACAGCCCCGACTGTGATGTTCAACAAAGGACTAAATGTGAATGGTAAATGGCTAATATGGAACAGCTCCTGTTAATGGAACTATGGCCTATTAATATTAACGGGGGGTTATACACAGTAAGGGAACAGTAAGGGAACAAGCATTTATTTAGTACCTACCATGTGCCAGACACTATGCTAAGTGCTTTGCAAGTATTATCTCATTTGATCCTCACAACAACCCTCTGAGGTAGGGCTATTAATTATCCCATTGTTACAGTTGAGGAAACTGAGGCAGACAGAGGTAATTGAGTTGTCCAGGGTCACACAGCTAGTAAGTGTGAGTTGAACTCCCTGCCTGATTCCAGGCCCAGCACTCTTATTCACTGTTCACCTAGCGGCCTCATAGTAACAACTTGCATGGGTAGTATTTTTTTCTTCAAAGCATTTTCCTACAACCAGTATTTCATCCTCAAAATAGCTTTTTGTGGTTTGCAAGGCAGATATGGCCACTTAGATCCAGAGGAGCCTGTGTGACCTGCTCAAAGTCATGTGCCTAATTGGTGAAAGGCCCAGTTTTGTTTCTATTAGACCATGGTGCCTCCCAGCCAGCTGACTCTGTAGGGCCATACTAGTCTGGAGAAGATTGGCAGGAACCCAGGTGTGGGAAAGGCAGAGTGCCAAGAGTAAGCAAGCAGAGAGATTCTGAGGATAAGGAAGAACATGAGAGTCAAGGTCTTTTGTCTAGTTTTCTATCTAGCATCACTATATTCTGTCCATATGACCAACATTTTAATGGCGGGTTTGCTCTTCATAGGCCAATATAATATTTCCATTCTGCCTATGCACATTATATATGTGCATACATAGACATATATATTGCTATAAATTAAATAGATATCACAAGAAATACAAATTAAGAAACAAAAAATGAAAGTATGCAAAAGCCATATAATCTGAACTACTGTGTGTGTGTGTGTATGTGTGTGTATGCGTGTGTGTGTATAGTGCTGATCCTACTGATTATTCCTTTCATTACCTCCTGTAGGTCTTTCCATATTTCCTACCTTAGATACTAGCTGTGTGACCTTTGACAAGCCATTTAACTTCTCTGTGCCTCAGTTAACACTTCTGTAAAATGAAAGAGGTACACTCTGACTTCTAAGGTTCCCAACACCTCTATGATATTTACTATTATTATTATTAATATTTATATTTATATAGCACTTTAAGATTTACAAAGTACATACATCTCATTTGATCTTCACGACAATCCTATTATTATCCTCATTTTTACAGATGAGGAAACTGAGGCTGAGAGGGTAAGTGACTTGCCCAGGGTTACATAGCTAGTAAATATCTAAAAAAGTCATCCGAACCCCAAGTCCAATGCTCTATTCGTTATACTACTTATCTGCCTATGACTCATATACGTCATATTTATGCCATAATACTTCCTTAAATATAATACTTTATTTAGTTTTTCTCTGATTATTGGGTATACAGATTGTTTCCAGGGTTGTTGTTGTTGCTGTTGTTTTGCTACTACAAATATAGCAGCTACAATTTAAAAAAAAATAGATCCTTTTATGGTGCTTGAGGGACATAGAGCAGTGGAATAAGTGAGTCAAAACAAAGGAACGGTTTGGTAACTATGAATTTTGTCATATGATGCTCTGAATTGTAGAAATGATCATGAACAAATTATGATTTTTCTTTTGAAAACTGTTCATTTTGTAACTGTTCCAGAGGCACACAAGTGGGAAATCCTTCAAATTCAGGCAGAGTAATGGATTGCATGCTTGTTGTAGCTTAGTTAAATTCAGAGTTGCATTACTCAGGTTGATAGTTTATTGGCCACAGGAAATCTCAAAGAACCTTTTACAAATTGGAGAGGGTTTGCAATCCCATTGGTGGAGGAGATACTTACACAGAAGAAAATATAGATCTTTGAAGTATTTTAATAATATGAAAATGCAGATTGTTATGAGTTTTTCTTAAAATTTGCTACCTTGTTAAAATCACTTATTACTTTAATTTTTGTAACTTTATTAGATTTGCTAGATGTATAATCATGTCATTTGCAAACTGATATGATAACCTCTTCATTGACAATGCTTATTCCTTATCCTTTTATGTCATTACTATTGTCAATATTTCTAAATCTATGTTAAATACAGAAGTAGTGAAAACAAATCACCCTTCTTTGCACCTGTTTTAACTGGAATTCTCCCTACTTAAAAATCGCTCCTGCTGGTATCTGCAGCCCACTACTGTTTCACATAGCTATTTCTGTCTTTATTGAGCTCCTGGTTTGTCTGTCTACTCTGCAAGACTCTAGCTCCATAGAGACCATCACTAATTCTCCATCTTGTGCCCATGCTCCCTCAATCCTCAAAAGTAATCAGTCTACATGGTGCTTACAGATTGCCTCATGGGAACTGGAGCCTTCATTCTTTCTTCCAAAGAGATTTATGCTCTAAACCTAGATAACCTGGGAAGTGTGGTCCTTCTCCTACTTTGACTCTGTCTATTAAATTCCAGCCTATGCCTCCTGGGAAATGTAGTTCTTTCCCGTCCCCATGCCCCACCCCCACCCCCAGCCACACCTCCTACATGTTTTCTGGTACTCCTAACAATTTTGAAATTTCCTCTCCTTCCTCTCACCTTGATATCTTTAACTTTCACTGCATTGCTTCCAAATCTTTCTCCATTTGAGTTATTTTCTGAGCTTACTTTTCTACTTTCTGTCCTCTACTGTATTACTCCTGTGCTTTTGATTTCTTCCATTGCAATTTTAAAATTCCCTTTGCTATTTTACATTTTGATGACTTTTTTCCACTTGAGATTTCTTAGCTATATTCAGTTCTGCCCTTAATTTTTCTCATATTTTTGATATTTTAAAATCTTTCATTCCATGAGTTTGTTATCCATTTGAGCTTAGTTCTAGGATTTCTCACATTGTTTTTTATTTTTACTTTTGATAATTTTTTGAATGAATGAATGAAAAAGCATTAAGTTCTTATTATGTGCAAAGTAAGCATTGGAATAAAAAAATAGACATAAAAATTCATATGTATTTATCCTGGGTGTTTCTTTCTCTGGCTTCTCTTACGCCATGTTTTTTGTTTGTTTGCTTGTTTGTTTGAAATTGTATCAGAACTCTTCAGTTAATAATGACTTTTTGTTGGGTTTTAATTTTCTCATAAAAATTTATATGAGTTTTCTCTTCTGTCTTCCAATTATTATTTTTTGAAGACTGTTAGGAATTCTACTCCCTTGTCACCATCTTCCCCAAGTCATCTTTCTTGGAAAAAAATGACATATTTATTCATATAATTTTCCCTCTGCCTTCCCAATATTTTCATTCTAAAAGAATAGAGGGGCTGGAAAATTTTTAAGATATCTGTATCTCCGCCCTTGACCAGTCTCAGAAACTGCAAATCTTATCCTTATGTACTGATGCATAGAGTTACACAGCGGAGTTAAGTAACAGCTTAGCTGGAATCTTGTCTCCTCTGGCATTTGAAGTTCTTCACAGCCTGGCTGCAAGCTACCTTTCTAGGCTTATTATAGATTGCTCCCCTTTCATTCACTGTATGGTCCAGCCAAAATAGCCTTCTTGCTGTTCTTCACACACAATATTCTGTCTAGCATCTTTGTGCCTTTGCATCGTCGGTCCCCTACACCTAAAATGCATTTCCTTCTCAATTCTCTTACCATCTCTAGTTTCTGACAAGTTCACCTCAATATCACCTCCTAGATGAGACCTTTCCTGATTCCCTCCAGCTGCTAATGCCTTCCCATCCCCTCCTAAGAATAGTTTATATTTTACATGTATATATTTTGCACATACGTATACAGATACATGTTTCCTACAATAGAATATGAGTTCCTTGAGGATCCTAATGATCCTAGTGATACTTGTTGTAGCGATACTAGTGTCCTAGTGATACTTGTTGACTAATTGCTTGATTTGGGAACTGACGCTCCATCCCCTTTGGCCTAAGGGAGGCAACAAAAAGATTTAGATTTGGAGGAGTGAGTTGACTTCGAAGGGAGAGAGGAATAGGTGTCAACTTGTCCTGCCTTTCCCTTACCCCACACAGGGGCAAGCATCTGGCTGCTTCCTTAATTTACTCTTCATCTCTCTGGTCAAATATCAAGTCCGTTTTGTCTGAAGATGCCTCAACAAGAACTCACTTGCTATTTCAAAGTTGGTTTTGTTTTTTTCTTTTAAAGTAGGAACATGAGAGGATGAGGAGAAAGATGAAGGATTGGGGCAGCTAGGTGGCATAGTGGATAGAGTACTGGCCCTGAAGTCAGGAGGACCTGAGTTCAAATCCGGCCTCAGACCAAACACTTGACACTTACCAGCTGTGTGACCCTGGCAAGTCACTTAACCCCAATTGCCTAAAAAGAAATGTGAGAAAAAAAAGAAAGAAAAATGAAGGTTCCATGGAATAAAGTATATTATCATAGGAATAAATGTAATTTTTATGGAACCTGCAGGTTTGCAAAAATCATTCTCATTAAGTTCTCACTACAGCCCTACATATATATCAGTGAATCCATGATCTCTTTGATGCGGGTATACCCACAAACGATGTAGAGCATTATGCATCACTTCTTCTCAGATCCCCCTTCCGTCTTTCCCCTTCCTACTTCCTCATCCACTCCTTCTCCTTCCAACCTTCTTACCCTTTCCCCAGCCTTTTTCCACCTTATAGGAGTCCATCTTACATGCTGGAGGACTTTCCTCTAGGTCTTGTACATTAAGTGACTATCTGAGACAGCACTTGTATTATTTATCTGTTAGCACTTACTCTACTTGACCAAGCCACATCTCTTGTTGATGAGGCTTTCCTGGGTAATATCTTTTCTGTCACTTCACGCATGTGAGCGATCGTTTGGTAATAAGCTACATCCTGTTTATACCGGTGATATCTCTCCATTACCCTTTGGATTGCTGACGATTTTAACATTTCAGATATTACAGCGCTTCATGTTTGCAGCCAAATAGCGTTGGTAGACAGGCATTGATGTTTCCATAAATGTTTTTGGCTTGTTTGTTCTTTTTCAGGGATCATCCTGGAGCCATGCATAATCAAGTCAACAAACATTTATTAAAGAAGATTTTCTGACTTCCCTTTAATACTAATGCCTTCCTTCTGAGATCATCTCCAATTTATCTGATAAATAGCTTGTTTGTACATAGTTTATATATTGTCTTCTCCATTAGACTGTGAGCCCTTGGGCTCAATACAGTGCTGGTAGGAGGCACTTAATAAATGTTTATTGACTGAGTGTTGTTCAGTTATGTCTGACTCTTCATGAACTCATTTGGGTTGGGGTTTTCCTGACAGAGACACTGGAGTGGTTTGACATTTCCTTCTCCTACTCATTTTACAGATGAGGAAACTGAGCCAACCAGAGTTAGGGTTAAGTGACTTTCCCAGAGTCATACAGCTAGTAAGTATCTGAGGGTGGATTTGAACTTAGGTCTGCCTGACTCTAGACCTAGACCTCTATCCAGTACACCACCACCCAGCTTCCCCTTGATTGATTGACTGTCTACTATGTGCTAGGCACAACTACAAATGAGTTTATTGACTGTACTAAGCCCTGGGGATATAAAGAGAATAAGGAGTAAGGAGAGAGTAACAGAACGGAAGCCGTGTCATGGATTGTAGCATAGATGGATGGAAAGTAAGATATAAGAAGACTGGAAAGGTAGGAAGGGGTCAGGTCACAAATAGCTTTAATAATTTTTATATTTAAAAGATTTTATATTTGTTCCTAGAGGTAATTGAGAGTCACTGGAGTTAATTGAATAGGAAGAGACACATGGTTAGATTTCCACTTAAAGAAGGTCCCTTTGACAGTTGAGCAGAGGATTGATAGGAGTGGTGAAAGGTGACACCAACCAGCATGCTGCTCAGTAGTCCAGACAGGAGGAGATGAGGGGCCGCACAAGGGCAGCACTAGTGTTAAAGGAGAAAGGAGGATGTATATGAATGTCGTTATGAAGAGAGAATTGACAGGAGTGGGCAACAGAAAAGTACTATACAATTTTGAAATTCCTTCTTCCTCCTATTGAATTCTGTGCCCAGCTCACTGTCCAACTAAGGTATTTATAACAAGATATGTGTTCTCAAGGATTAGCTCAATGGTGTGTCCATGTAAATTAGTCTGGAAAATAGGCATTCCTTATCAGCTGGGGTTTTTCCTCTGTGGATTGTTAGGCTGAACTCTTTTGAGTTGTTGCAGATCTCTTTGGGAAGGCTCTGTAGTCTTCAGAGATTTGATTTAATCAGTAGAGTGCCATCTGCAAATAAGAGCTTATGGATGACCTCACCAATTACATGGAACTCCTCTACAATTTGGAGTCTGTGCTGTGTATACTATATGACAGAGACAAACTCCTTGGCTGAGCAAATCTTTCCTTATTTTATGCTTTGCTTGATATTAGTAATTGGAGGATCACCGAACAATGTTTCTTGTCTATTAGGATGTAGTCAGTTTCATTTTTTGTGTTATTCCATGTTTGTCATGCTCAGTCTCTTCTACTTTCTTTAAATATGACTATTAAAAAAAAGACTACTTTCCAATATGTTATATGTGTTATCCTCTCATATGCCCCCCTTCCCAATAAAATCACCAAATCTTATAGAATATGTTGGCTTAGTTTGGAGGAACTTCTTGAATTTATAGAACTTCCCTAAACTTTTTAATCTCTTTCCTCAAAAGAGGAAATTAAGCAGGTTTGGGTTTTTTTGAGGCAACTGGAATTAAGCCACTTGCCTAGGGTCATACAGCTAGTAAGCATTTGAAGCTAGATTTGAACATAGGTCCTTCTGATTCCAGGGCTGGTGCTCTATCCATTGAAATAGAGGCTAATACATAAACTGCAGTTTTCTTCATGATAGCATGGTAGCCTTTTTTCCATTTATGCTCCTCATAAATACTGCAAGGCAGGATGGCCAAATATCCCATGAAATGATGATTCTTGTTGTCTTTGGGTGGATGATGAAACCAACTCTAATCATTCCTTTGTTCACACATCAAAGACAATGAGACATATCCCGGTTTAGATAAATCTTCCTTATCACTTTTGGTTTCGTTTATAGCAAGAATGTCAATATTGATATAGCTAATTTCCTCTAGTAGCATGTTAACTTGATTGCTGAACAAAGATCTCATAAGGAAAATACCAACAGTTAAATTAAGATTTACAAATGCTTTAAACAGTATTATTCTTGATATTCTCTGAACCTGTTTCTGACTTTCTGCCACCATCATTACAGAAGAAGGAGGGGGGGACACATAGGTAGATTGGCACTATCTTGGTTTAAAAAAAAAAGACCCATTGCTCCAAGTTTAGGGTACAAGTATTCCATGACAAATCATGGTGGGCAAGTGCCAGTTGACTTACATGGAAAGAGATCTGTGAGGCAAGAGAGCTCTAACTACAAGCCATTTTCTCATCAGTATAGTTGGAATCAAGTGAAGAAAAGGCAGAGACAATTATGCAGGATTTAGGAGGTGGAAATATTCTACACAAATACAGATTACACTGTTCTCAGATAACAGTCTTAGAATATCTTGCAGCCTTGTTCATCGCAGTGATAAGAGGAACCCTTATGAGGACAAGAACATGGTATTTAAAGGCCTTGAAAAAGAATTGAGAAGAAAGGAAATACTCAAACACAAAGGACAGTAGATGTATCTTGCTCAATTTATGCTGAAATGCAGGCAGATTCTAAAATGGAGTTACTCATTTCAAGATTGGGGTCATACAGAGCTTCTTTCTCATTGTCTCCACAATACTACTGATATTATCATCCTCATTTTGTGCAGTTAGGAGACTGAGGCACAGACAGGTTGTGATTTTCCAGTGGTCATAGAGAAAGTAAATATCAGAGACAGAATTTTAATGCAAGTCTCTGCTATCTTCAAGGTCAGTGCTCTTTCCACTATATTACATTGTGTTATAAGCTTCTTGAGGTCAAGGGCAAGGTCATATCTAAACTTTGAATCTTCCCCACTGTCTAGCACAGTGCTCTACATACAATGAATACATAATTAATGCTTGTTGAATGAATGAATGAGTTGATATGGAAGGTTATTATTATATATGAAAAACACTTTTCTTTATTTTCATCTTGAAAATGTGAGTATGAGAAAAACATATCCAAGGGGAGCTCATGGGTAAATATGCTATTTTATTTATTCCTATCTTAATATTTATAATTTATTCAGGATTTATGCTCTACCTATTTTCAAAAACTATTTGAAGTGACTTTTTGCTCCTATAATAAAGTATCATTATGAAAATAAAGGAAAAAAGAGGAGAGTTACACTCAGTAGAAGCTAATACAATTTTCAGCCAGTTTATGGAAAGAACAAGCTATATTTGCTATTTGTCTTCTTAAGGGAGACTGTTATAAATTTCATAGTTTAATAAGCAGCCTTGTGTTTTACTGAAGGAAAATGACAGAAGATAGTTTTTGCTTCTATTTGCTTTCCTATCAGATGCTTCCTTTCACATGCTGTAGATTTGCTGTAAAATGCACAGCTCAGCTCACACATACAGATAGGAGAATTCATTCACACGAAAGGAGAAAGCAACCTTAGTTCAGAAATAGCCTGGGAGCTTAGAAGATGGAGAATGCCAATTTCAGCTCCATCACAGATTGGTCAACGAAGGTGACAGAAAAGTCACATTATAGGCTACGTCTATACAACACCAATACTCTTCAAGAAGTTTAAAAAAAAAAAATAAAGAGTCTGACAAAGACAGGTAGATGGCGAAGTGGATAAAGCGCCAGGCCTGGAGTCAGGAAGACTCCACTTCTTGAGTTCAAATCTGGCCTTAGACACTTACTAGCTGTGTAACCCTGAGCAAGTCATTGAACCCTAGTTGCCTCAGTTTCCATATCTGCAAAATGAGCTGGAGAAGGAAATGGCAAAACATTCCAATATCTTTGCCAAGAAAACCCCAAATGGGGTCACAGAGAGTTGGACACAATTGAAAAATGACTGAACAACAACAGCAAATTGGATTGGTCCCTTTGCACAGAAGCTTATATGGCCACTATCTTTAACTCTGTATCATGTGTGCACTAGTCCCTCACAGAATACTAGAATCTCAGCATTAGAAGAAAACTTAAGAAATATACCTAAACAAGAATCCTGACTTCAACATCTCATATATAATAAATGGTCATCCACCTCCTGCTTGAAGACTTCCCAAGAGAGAACACCCACTCCTTTCCCAGATAGTCCATTATACTTTTGGACACTTCACTTGTTAGAAAGCATTTTTTTCAACAGTAAGGCCGAATCTGCCTCTATGTCATTTCCAATTATTGCTCCTTGTTCTGCCTTATAGGGCCAAGTAGCATAAGTCAAATCCTTCTTCAAAGGCAGCTTTTCATGCCTGAAGATAGCTACCAAGTTACCATGAGGTCTGCTTTTCTCTAAGCAAAACATCTCCAAATTCTCTTACCCTATTCTGGTATGGTATGACCTTGAGGCTCTTCTCAATACTTGTCATATTCATCTGTATGCTCTAACTCATCAAGTACTTCCTAAAATATGGTACTCAGAATTGAATACAAACTGCAGATGTGGTCTGACCAAGAGATGAAGAATATTACTATTATCACTAACTTTCTTTAGGAAACTATAACTCTGTTAATGTAGTCCAAGACCATCTTGGTTGTTTTGGTTTGTTTGGGGTTTTTTTGGCTGCCATATTATGCTGTTATCACTCATAATGAATGGAAGGGGCTTGCAATCCACTAAAACCTTCTCTCTTTTCCTCAGTAACTGTCTAGCCATGCTCTCTCTCTCTCTATCCTGAATTTATAATTGATTCTTTTAACTCATATGGGATCTTAAATTTATCTTTATTAAATTTTATGTTATTGGATTCAGCTTATCAGTCTAGCCTTTTGAGACCTTTTTGGATCCCTCTCCAGGCTATACTGCTGACTCATATCCATAGGACTTTCTCTACTATGCCATGAAACCTTTTCACCTTGAATTCCACCGCTGGACTGCTTCTCACATGGGAAGCACATGTCTGTCCTGGAGGCCTCACCTTCAGAGAGGTGGTTCCTCTCAGAACTCAAGGCTGCATTATTGTGTCATCTTCACAGTCTTTTCTTTACCATGCCTGTAGACTGGGTACCTTTTTCCTTCCCAACTCCCTACTTTTCAGATCCCTTTTATATATTTGTCTTCCCTTATTAGAGTATAAGCTCCATAATGGCAAGGACTGTCTATCTTTCTGCTTTTTACTTGTATTCTCAGTGCTTAGCACAGTGCTTTCACTTAGTAAGTGCCTGATAAATGCTTCTTGTTTTTGTTTTTAGAGAGGCAGTGGGGGTTAAGTGACTTGCCCAGAGTCACACAGCTAGGAAGTATTATGTGTCTGAGACCAGATTTGAACTCAGGTCCTCCTGACTCCGGGGTTGGTGTTCTATCCACTGCACCACCTTCCTGCCCCATAAATGCTTCTTGACTGATTGACTACCATCTACTGTGTTACTCGTGTTACTCTCCAAGTTTTGTGTCATGAAAATGTGATAAGCATGTCATATACATCTTCATAAAGTGTTGGACAGCACAGGGCCAAGGACATTGCACTAGAATTCTACCTCCAAGGTGACATTAACTATTTTATTTTTATTTTTTTATTTTTTTATTTTTTTGATTTTTGGTGAGGCAATTGGGGTTAAGTGACTTGTCCAGGGTCACACAGCTAGTAAGTATCATGTGTCTGAGACCAGATTTGAACTCAGCTCCTCCTGACTCCAAGGTCAGAGCTCTATCCACTGTGCCATCTAGCTGCCCCTGACATTAACTATTATTGGTCTGTCTTTGGGGACATGACACCACAGGACTTACTCAGCCCCATCATCCCAGGATGGCTTCTGGTCCTAATGCCATATAAAAAGTTAATAGTAAGAATAATAAAAAAATTCACATTCATATAGCACCTTACTAAGTACATTTTCCCAAGAAACCCTATGAAAAAGGTGACATAAAAATGACTACCCCTACTTTATAGACAAGGAAACTGAAGTAAAAAGAAGCCAGGTGACTTTCCTTGGGATCACACACAATGAGGAAGGATGGAACAAACAGATTACAACTCTAATTTTCTGACTCCAAGAAGAGTGCCCTTTTTATTACCCAATGCATTATGACTTGCCAATTATAGCCACCTACAACACGTCATTGGTGACTCTCTTACAGATCTGATGGTAACAAGATGGAACTCAAGATAGATTCCAAATGAACAGTCCAACTCAGCCTTAAAAAAAGTCAATGTTTGGTTGCGTGAGCTAGAATGAAAAGATGGCCCACAGAGACTTCCATGTGAACAAAACATAGCTATTCAGAACATTCAGTGTTGTGGAATGGCAAGACAGTTGGACCTTGATTTCAATGACATGATTTCAAGTCCCAAATATGTCTGCTAATTATCTAACTTTAAACAAACATTTCAGCTCTTTGTACCCTATTGGCTTGCCAATGGGTTGGACTAAATAATCTCTACAGGTCCCTTTCAAATCTAACAATATAATTCAGAGATTTTTTTTCCCAGACCAGTTTAGTGCATAAGCATTTCCCTATTCAGCAGAAAATGCTACCATACAAACCATGACCTTGTCACCATTAATAATAATGATAACGACAACTTACATTCATGTACATTTTCCTCACAAGTCTATGAAGCAAGTGGATGGGGAAAGTGAGACTCAGAGAAATTATGTTTTTCCTAGGGTCACTCAGCCAGTAAGTGTCAGAGCTAGGTCATGTTTTTCTGCCACCATGCCTGAAACTGGAACCCAGCTCTATTGAATCTACATAAGTTTCCACTCCAACATACTTCCTTATTAGGCCATTTTTTTTTCTGCTTCAATAATGCATAATAGAAACTTAATTCACGTGTAATATACAGCAGTTCATTCTGTCTGAGCATGGAGACAGGAGATCTGCTAGATCAATGTTGGAAAACTCTAGTCTAATCCCAGGCCCATCAAGGACATTCAAGAAAAATTATTGGATGATAAGTAGAGACATCCCTAGAGGGACCTGAGCAGATCACATTGTGTTTACCCACCAAAGTTGAAATCATATTAAATTGGTTATCCTTTTAGAGAAGCCTTAGATGAGAAAAGAAACCACAAACAGTTCTCCGACCTCCTTAGCTTTCCATTCAGTTTGGCGTATCATAGTCTTAGCTTTTATGATCAGTGACTTAAAAGCCAGTCCTATGCATGGACAGCATAGATGTCTGCCAAAACTGTGATGTACAGTTTTGCACATGGCCATTGTGGGAATCTGTTTTGCTTGACTATGCATGTTTATTGTAAGGGTTTTGTTTTTCTTTTCATTTTCTAGGGAGAAGGTAGGAAGGAGAGAAAATAAATACTTGCTCATTGAAATAAAATAAAAATAAAACTGTGATTTGAGGGACACCACAAAGCCTGCCTTTCAAAAATATCTTCTCCTCAGTGGCCTACTATATACCTGAAATTCTTACCATAAAAGATATCTCTCTTTTAATGAATGATTTTTTAAAAACCTCATTTCGATGTGCGGCAGAAATATTAAATATATATGTATAAAATCAATTTAATGCAACAAGCATTCAAGTGCAAATCATGTGCCAACTGTGCTACAGGGTAGGGACAAAAGATAAAAAAAATAGTCCTTTTTCTCGAATAGTTCACATTCTACTACAGGGAAGCAACCTGTCCAGGTTGTAAAGACAGGCGAGTAAAGATAGAAATATAAAAAAATAAGTACAAAGTAATTTGGTAGGGGCAGGCACTAACAACTGAAGAATTAGGATAGGCCTCTTGTCAAAGATGTTACTTCAATTGTGCCATGAATGGAGCTGGGGGTTCCAAGAAGCAAAGATGTGTAGGGAGAGCATTCCAGGCACGAGGGCACCTCAGAGGCACATTACATTAACCCAACATTACCCATAAATGTGCCTTCTGGTGAATAAAAATCAGGACTAAGACGTAAGGACTAAGACATAGAGCAGGAAAATTGAGATCAGCATGGGCCAGGGAAGAATCAGAGCTTGGGGAGCAACTGGGAAGAGCAAACCCTGCTAAAGTTGTATGCTGTGTAGACAGGTACAGAAATAAAGAACTGGATGCCCAAGATGCGTCACAGAAAAAGGGGAGGAAAATGCCAAAAGGATAAGATGCCAAAAAGAAACCTTGCTTACTCCATGATTTTGCCTAGGGCTGGCCCTTTTCAGCTTTTTTTTTTTTTTAAACAGTGCTTTGTTTCTCCACCCTCTTGTCCCTTGAGGATATTCTATGTGTGACCCTCAGAAGTGGTTTGGATAAGTTGGAAAAGCCTGAGTTGTAAGGCTGATCCTCATTAGTGTGATCTCCCTTTTCCCCATACTATTGCCTGCTGGGAAATGGTATTTCTGCAAAGTCAATTTCAATAATGGAAATTCTGATTCACTTGCAGTAAACCCTTCAGTGATGCATCTAAAAAGGGCATTTCAGAACACTGACTCAGTGGTTAATGGGAAGAATTTTGTACATCTTTTGATGTGGAGGGAGGAATGAGCAATCACCCCCACTCCCCACTCTCCTGCCTTGCTATGGGATTGGAGCAATTCCTTTGACAGGAATCCAGAGTTCTGATGATTCTGGGGTTCAAGTACCCACCTCAGTTGGTTTCACAGGAAGACAATCCACAAGACTCATCTGCAAGAGAAGCTTACACCTTTTAGAAATTGCCCAAGAGCTTTTTATTCCTGAGGTTGAAATTGATTTGCTTCATCTTTCCAAAGAGCAAGGGCTCCCCTGGCAACCAAGGGCACAGGAAGTGAAGACAGCAATTGTTGGAGAACCTAAGTGAGTGTGCCCAGGCAATCAGCAGGAAAGGATTGGAAGCATTTACACAGAAAAACTAACCTGTCCGTCCCTGCCATAAGCTGACCAATGCAACTTCTTAGAGAATCAATATAGCTTAGAATGCACTGCTTCACTTCCAAGTTGTTCCCAGTCAATCAAAGGGTCAAAGCCAAGGGGAGTTCTTCTGCCCCACCATAAAATAGGCTTACAGCTTTACAAATGACCCAAACCTACCTCACTCTAATTTACCTCTCCTGTCATTTTATCCTGGATAATATCCAAACTACAAACCCATTAGCTCTCCTGAGGAAAACTGCATTAAGATGAAGACCCCTGGGTAATTCAGCTGCTGTATTGATCACTAATAATATCTCGAGCTTCTATCACACCTTCCTTTAGAAGGACTGGAAGTGCTTTGTGTTCTTCTTTTCATTAACCCTAGAGACATCACTGACAGGGAAGCTGTGAGCAGTTTCCTGTTTGACAGCTGGGTTAATGGGCAAAGCAACTAGATGCTGAGTCCAAAATAAGGACTAAATTCTAACCCCATACAGTCAGATCATCTCCACTTCTTTCAGTTAAAACCTTTAGTTTTTTCTCCTTCTGTAGTTTTTATTGGCAGCATTGAGAGACCAGAAGCATAGGAGTCTGTAAGTTGTTGCTGGGGTTGAGGGATGGATGGTAGCAGGACAAAGGTCCTTCGTATTTTCAATCTTTTTGTCTTCTCACCCAGCCCAGCCCAGCCCAGCCCAGCCCTTGTGTTTGCATAGAACAGAAAGTATGACAGGGGAGGTTGAAAGATTACTTATCACAGGTTCACTCATCTCGCTTTCTGTTTGAGGAATTACAGTCCTGGAATTACTTGCCACACCCAGAGTATGGGGTAGGGAAAAGATAAGAACTAAGAAATAAAATAGATTCCTGATCACATCAGATGAGAGTTGAACTTAGAGGAGAGAGTAGGACAGAGAGTCAAAGAAGAAAGTAGAAGGAAGAGTATTGAAAAGAACAGTTGTAATCAAGCTGGTTGCCTCTGGTATAGTCCGACTGTTGGGAAATAGCTCATAGCCACTGATAGAAAGAACTATAGATCTTCCCTGCTTCAAAGAGGCTTACTAACCATGGCACCTCTAGTGGATGAAAGAGCACTAGATGTCCCATAAGACACCGTATTTCAATGTATAATCATAGCGCCCTGCATTTCAGTCCAAAAATTGGTTTATAAACTTAATCATTGATGGTATAATTCTGTTCATCACACCAGTTAAAAGGTAAACAGAACAGCAATGCATTCACCAGTGGCATATGGATATGCATTTATCTCTCTCGTGCATTGGAGCCTGGAGCCTAGAATTCTCACCACATGCGCATTGTCAGTATTCAATTTTAATATGTATTCATGAGTATTCTGTGCAGTGCATCCTAACCTTGCACCAAAAATAGTTTAGTAATAAATGATTTTTAAGTAATACCAGCACAATTTTTAAAAAGTTTCACATAATGATCACACTCCACTTTGGGGCAAAATTTATCATAAAATCTACGATTATGCAGTGAAATACAGTAGTTGGATTGTGGAAGACCAGTTGGAGCAGAGACATGGTACCTGGCAGGCAGAAGAAGAGAGTAATAGAATATACCCATTAGGAAATAGTGCTCTCTGATATCATTGCATTTCTAAAATTATAAAATTTCTAAAATTTGCATTTCTAAAATCATTGAGCTCATCATTTTTAAGACTTTCATGAAATAATGAAGAGTGAAATGAGCAGAGCCAAGAGAACATTGCATGCAGTAATAGCAATATTGTTTTAAGAATGCCTTTGAGCGAGTAAGTTTTTTTGTCTACTATAAATACCCAAATTAGCTATAAAGGACATATTTAGAAAGATACTATCAGAAATCAGAGAAAGAACTAACATATAGAACTATGTATAGAATAATTTTACATATATACACTTATTTGTGTCTAATGGTAGCCATCTCTAGTGGGGGGTGGCAAAGAAACGTACGTAATGATTTTGTTGTATATTTGAAATGAATAACAAGTTGTACATAGTAGATTTCTAGTTTCATGTACAATCATCTTTTTTATTGTACTGTGTTATGGAACTGCTTGTTTTATTCCATAAATTAAAAATAAATTTTTTTTAAATAAAAAAAAAGAGTGAGTTGCTTTCCTGCAGTGACCTGGCCAAAAATTTTCCTGATGTGTATACGCCTCACTTGTCATCCATATGCATGTTCATTCTTTCCTAGGTGTAGTGTAAATTTGTGAGAAAGAGGTTCAGGTTTAATAGGTGGGGGAGTGAAGAGGTTAGATGCTAAAAGTGGGAGCTAATAAGCAATAGGTTGAAGAGGATTCTAAGGTAGTTTTCTGGGTGCCCAAAGGTGAGTGGAGCCATGAATGCTACAGCAGCAAGGAATGGGTATACATACATACGTACATATATATTATACATATATACACATATATATGATAGATAGATAGATAGATAGATAGATAGATCTGGATCCATCTTTATCCAATGTTGCTTAGACAAAGCCTGTACACTATCATTATGAGATTTAACCAAAGAACAAGTTATTGTTTAGATGGATGAATTAAAGACTGTATAATTGAGGGTTTCCTACTGAAACACTGACATGACAGATTTATATATAGAGATAGTACACATACCCGGACATTCTCCAAGAACACATGATGGAGGCTGACCTAAGAACTGCCCTTTTGGAAAGGCAAAGATTTTATGGTCTTCTGGCCTCTAAAGCAGCAGATGGATGAATGGTTAGAATGTAACTCTGAGTGCATCACTGGCTGCTTGCCATCCCTTGAATGACAACTAATAATAATATCACTTAAAAGAGCTGCTGAACATTTCGATTGGTTGGACTGAACCTAATTTATAAATAATACAATATATGTGGGGTGACTCTCTCTGGCTCTGGAATTGTGGTAAGCCTTTTTCAAGGAGCAGTTGATATACACCTAGGCTGGTTTGTTAGTTGGTTTTTCTTCCTGGAAGAATATGATTAGCCTTTCTGAGTATCAGGGATAGGTGGTAAAATCTGATGTATTTGGAATTGCCTTTGGCGACATCCTGTCCCTTGGAATTTATTAGAAGACAGGAAGTGTCCGAAGTGGTTACTCTAAGATGAATCTAGAGGCATGCCCTAGGATAGGGCTGGGAAGTGCTCTATAGAAATGAGGCTAGGTTAAGTTGGGCTGAAGGGCTTACAAATGAGTATATGAGAAGAGAAACCAAAGCTGAAGGATGGGTCAGGCTCAACAATTGATCTTGGTCAATCAAAAGTTGGACATAATCAGTAAGGGTTGAGCCAGGCATGCTTGGTTTAGATGGAAAAATCCAAGTGCAGAACAGAGGGAAGATTGGTCATGTGTTCGAACAAAAATGTTAGGTAGGGAGCCTGTAGTCTCCCACAGCAGATAGGCTGGTCAGAAAATTTGATAAATGTGGAACTAAGATGGAGAATGCAATGGAAAAATGAGTCACATGGTCATCAGGTTTTTGTCTGTACCTAGAACACCAAAAAGATCCAGGAGGCCAAATGCAGAAGCATAGAATTGGGATTGCTCCAAAGGTGATGTTTTGCTGCTGAGGAAAATGAATGTGCTGGTGAGTGCTGACCAACTTAGAGCTTCTTTGGTATCACTTGCTTTTAGGTGATCTGCCCTAGCAATAAAAAGTCAATATATCAGGTAAGGTCTAGCTCTTTTGAGATAGTGGTTTTGTCTCCATTAGCTCAGAAAGTCATGGAGTCTCTGACTGGTGTAAGTGAATGATTCTGTTGACATGAATGTCCTTTGGGTCATACTGTGTGATTGATCTGTAGCAAGGACCCTGATAGGAAACAGAATCTAAACCCTCTTTTCCAAAAATGTATTGTTTAAAAGTAATGAATATATTAAAAAGCAAAATATAGACCCATCAGCATGGCACATATTTAGAAATCATTCATTTATTCATTTGCAGCCCTTGGCAAAATTGCAAAGGAGAAAAAATTCGTTTTAGGTAAGGCCAAACCTTCCAGTTATGCCCTTCCTGTCTCTTCTAGGACCATGTTCCATGGATTATTCTCTCATTTCAAGGTATTTTCAAATTCTCCTTTACCTACAAACATGTTGATCCTGAAAAAAAAAAAAAAGCTTTCACTTGAATCTGCCTTTCCCTTTAGCTATCATCTGATTGCTCTATTCTCCTTTACTACCAAAACTTCTAGAAAGAGTAATCTATTCTCAGTGACTCCGTTTCTTCATCATCCACTTCTCAGTTCCTTCCAATCTGACTTCTGTCAGAGCCACCATATGCACCTGCTCTTTCCAAGGTCACCAGTGACCTCTTAATTAACATATTTACCCTTTTCCAAATCATCATTTTCTTTAAGCTTTCTGCTGCATTTGACACTGCTATTATTCTTTCTTAATTCTCTCTCCTCCCTTGTTTTCCATGACACTGCTCTCATGATTCTCCTGTCTATTGTCTTCCTTCTCAGTCTCTTCAGCTACTTCATCTTTTTATTCCTGCCCCCAAATGTCAGTGACCCCCATGTCCCTGTTCTTGGCAATTTTCCCTTCTCACTTTACATTCTTTCCCTTAATGAGTTCACCTACTCCTCTGGCTTCTCTAATAACCTCTATTTGAATATGTACCAACCTTCATCTCTCCTCTGTACTCTAGTCCCATATTTCCAACTGCTTTATGGCTATTACCTCTTTGTCTTGTTGATACCTGGTCAAATGTCCAAAATCAACCTTGCCATATTTTCATCAATGCTGGCCAGCTTCCTGTTTCTTTCTATGGTGCTATTATCTTCAATGCTTAAAACCTTCGTACTATTTATTACTCCACCTGATTGTTTGCCAAGTGTTGTGTATCTTAACTATGAAATATCTCCCTTTCTTTCTGCTCATACTACTACTACTCCAATTCAAGTGTTAGTTACCTCTGTCTTAGATAATTGGTCTTCCTGCCTCCAGCAATGATATTAATTTATTTATATAGCACTTTAATATTTACAAAGTGCTTTCCTCAGAACAACACTGTGAGGTAGATAGTACAAGTATTATTATCATCATTTTACATATGCTAAAAGGTACCATAGACAATGAAGTAATATCAGTACTAAACATATATGCACCAATATATGTATGCCATACCAATATATGGTATGGCATCCAGATTCTCAAAGGGAAAGTTAAATGAGTTAAAGAAGGAAATAGACAGTAAAAACTTTATTAATGGGGGACCTCCACTTTCCCCTTTTAGAACTAGATAAATCTAACCAAAAAAAAACCAGAAGGAAGTTAAGAAGATGAATAGAATTTTAGAAAAGTTGGATACAATAGACTTCTGGAGAAAATTGAATGGGAATAGAAAGGAATATACCTTTTTCTCAGTGGTACATGGCACCTACACAACAATTAACCATGTATTAGGGCCTAGAAACCTCACGATCAAATGCAAAAAAAAGCAGAAATATTAAATATATCCTTTTCAGATCATAATGAAATAAAAATTACATTCAATAAAGGGCCATGGAAACATATTAAAAATAATTGGAAATTAAATAATCTGATCCTAAGGAATGAGTGGATCAAAGAACAAATCATAGAAACAATGAATAATTTCACTAACGAGAATGACAACTGACTGTACATGTATATTCTATATCAGATTGCTTGCCTTCTCAATGAGTGGGGATGGGAGGGAGAGAGAAAATTTTTAACTCAAAATTATAAAAAACACATGCAAAAATTGTTTTTACATGTAATTGGGGGAAAATATTAAATAGAAAAAAATTGAAAATGATGAGACAACATATCAAAATTTATGGGATGTAGCCAAAGCAGTAGTTAGGGGAAAATTTGTATCTCTAAATGCTTATATCAATAGAACAGAAAAAAACATATCAACAAATTGGGCATGCAACTAAAAAAAAAACTAGAAAAAAGAACAAATTAAAAATTCCTAATTAGACACCAAATTGGAAATCCTAAAAATAAAAGGAGAGATTAAAAAAATTGAATTAATAAATAAAACCAGGATCTGGTTTTATATAAAAAAAGATAAGCCATTGGTTAAATTGATTTAAAAAAAAAGAAAGAAGAAAATAAAATTATAATTATCAAAACTGACAAGAGTGAATTCACCACCAATGCAGAAGAAATTAAAACAATTATTAGGAGATAGTTTGCCCAGTTATATGCCAATAAATCTAACAATCTAAGTAAAGCAGATGCATATTTACAAAAATATAAATTACCCAGATTAACAGAAGAGGAAATAGAATACTTAAATAACCCTATCTTAGAAAAAGAAATTGAAGAAGCCATAAATGAGCTCCCTAAGAAAAAAATCACCAGGAATAAATGGATTCACAAGTGAATTCTACCCAACATTTATAAGCTGGAAGCTTTCTTTTTTCTTTTTTCTTTTTTTTTTTTTTGGATTAATAAATTTATTTATTTTTAGTTTTCAACATTTACTTCCACAAGATTTTGAATTCCAAATTTTCACCCCATCTTGCCCCTCCCCCACCCCAAGATGGCATGCATTCTGAGTACCCCTTCCCCTAGTCTGCCTTCCCTTCTATCTCTCCCCTCCTTCTCTTATCCCCTTCCCCTTCTATTTTCCTGTAGGGCAGGATAGATTTCTGTACCCCATTTCCTGTATTTCTTATTTCCCAGTTGCATGTGAAAACTTTTTTTTAAAACATGTGTTTTTAAAACTTTGGGTTCCAAATTTTCTCCCTTCCTCCCTCCCCACCCACCCTCATTGAAAAGGCAAGCAACTCAATATAGGTTATACATGTGCAGTTATGCAAAACACTTCCATAGTAGACATGCTGTGAAAAACTAATTCTATTTCCCTTAATCCTATCCTGCTCCCCCATTTATTCTATTCTTTCTTTTGACCCTGTCCCTCCCCAGAAGTATTTGCTTCTGATTACCCCCTTTCCCAGTCTGCCCTCCTCTCTATCATCTTCCTACTCTCTTGTCCTCTTCCCCCACTATTTTCCTATAGGGTAAGACAGATTTCCATACTCAATTGAGTATGTATGTTATTCCTTCCTTAAATCCAATCCTATGAGAATAAGATTCACTCATTCCCTCTCACCTTCCCCCATTTCCCCTCCACTGTAAGAGCCTTTTCTGTTTTTTTTGTGAGATAATTTACCCCATCCTACCTCTCCCTTTCTCCTTCTCCTAGTGTAATCCTCTCTCACCCCTTAATTTTATTCTCCAGATATGACCCCTTCATCTTCAACTCACCCTGTGCCCTCTATCAATCAATCAATCAATCAATCAATCAATCTATCTATCTATCTATGTACATACATATAATTTTTTCCCTCCAACTACCCTAATACTGATAAAGGTTTCATGAGTTACAAATATCATCTTTCCATGCAGGAATATAAACAGTTCAACCTTAATAAGTCTCTTATGATTTCTCTTTACTGTTTACCTCTTCATGTTCCACTTGAGTCTTGTATTTGAAAGTCAAATTTTCTATTCGGCTCTGGTTTTTTCATCAAGAATGCTTGAAGGTCCTCTATTTCACTGAATGACCATTTTTTCCCCTGAAGGATTATACTCAGTTTTGCTGGGTAAGTGATTCTTGGTTGTAATCATATCTTCTTTGCCCTCTGGAATATTATATTCCATGCCCTGCAGTCCCTTAATGTAGAAGCTGCTAAATCTTGTGTTATCCTGATTGTGTTTCCACAAGACTTGAATTGTTTCTTTCTGGATGCTTGTGATATTTTCTCCTTGACCTGGGAACTCTGGAATTTGGCTACAATATTCCTAGGAGTTTTCCTTTGGGGATCTCTTTCAGAGGAGATTGGTGGATTCCTTTAATTTCTATTTTCCCCTCTGGTTCTAAAATATCAGGGCAGTTTTCCTTGATAATTTCTTGAAAGATGATGTCTAGGCTCTTTTTTTGATCATGGCCTTCAGGTAGTTCCATAATTTTAAAATTCTCTCTCCTGGATCTATTTTCCAGGTCATTTGTTTTTCCAATGAGATATTTCACATTGTTTTCTAATTTTTCATTCTTTTGGATTTGTTTTACAGTGTCTTGATTTCTCATAAAGTCATTAGCTTCCAATTGCTCTATTCTAATTTTTAAGGAAGTATTTTCTTCAGCAATCTTTTGGACTTCCTTTTCCATTTGGCCAGTTTTGCTTTTTCGGGTATTCTTCTCCTCATTGGCTTTTTGGACTTCTTTTGCCATTTGGGTTAGGCTATTTTTTAAGGTTTTTTTTAGGTTATTTTCTTCAGTATTTTTTTGGGGTCTCCTTTAGCAAGCTGTTGACTTGTTTTTCATGATTTTCCTGCATCACTCTCATTTCTCTTCCCAGTTTTTCCTCTACTTCTTTTACTTGCTTCTCAAAATTCCTTTTGAGCTCTTCCAAGGCCTGGGATTGATTCATATTTTCTTAGAGGCTTTGGATGTAGGAGCTTTGGCTTTGTTGTCTTCTTCTGGTTGTATGTTTTGATCTTCTTTGTCACCAAAGTAAGATAATATAGTCTGACTCTTTTTGCACGGCATACTCATGATCCCGGCCAATGACTTGAGTTTTAAACTCTTTGTTAAGGTAAGAGTCTACTTCCAATGTGGAGAATGTACTGTCCCAAGCTTCGGGGGTTTGTACAGCTGTTTTCAGTGATACTTCTAGGGACCTGTAAATTTTCATTTCTTCCAAGGTGGTATGATAAGGGGCAAGATGTTTTCTCTCCACAGCCACAACAAGGTCCAACCCACCAGCATTTCTCCTCACCCCAGGACTGCCGCTCACAGCTGTGGCCCAGATCCAAGCACGGGCAAAGCAAGAGATTCCTGCCTCAACACTGGCAAAGCGATCCCTGCAATCCCCCTCTGATTAGCCACTTGATTCTCCCTCAGTCTGTGGGCTTAAAGCTGAGGAGGCAGCCGCTGCCCCGGCCCAAGCTCAGGACTTGCGGCTGAGACCTAGCTTCTAACTCTCACAGAGTTTTCCCACTGACCTTCCAAGTTGTCTTTGGAGTTCATGGGTTGAGAAGTCTGGCAACTGCCACAGCTGCCTGCGATTCAGTCCTCTGAGGCCCACTCCAGGTTCACTGCAGCCTGTGCGCCCTCGCCAAACTGCGCTCCTCTCCCAGCCCAGTGCGATATACATTTCCAATCCAGGTTGTCTTGGGCTGGAAATTTATTTCACTCTGTCTTTTTGTGGGTTCTGCTGCTTTAGAATTTGTTTAGAGCCATTTTTTGTACAGGTATTTGGAGGGTTTTGGCGGAGAGCTGAAGCAAGTCACTGTTTTTACTCCGCCGTCTTGGCTCTGCCCCTGCTGAAAGCTTTCCCAATAAAATCAGGAGCAAAAGAAGGATGTCCATTATCATCACTTTATTCAATGTTGTACTAGAAATGCTAGCTATAGCAGTAAGAGAAGAAAAAGTAATTGAAGGAATTATAATAGGCAATGAGGAACAAACTATTAAAAAAGGTCACTTTTTGCAAATGATATGATGGTATACTTAGAGAATCCTAGAGAATCAACTAAAAAACTAGTTGAAATAATTAACAACTTCAGCAAAGTTGCAAGATGGAAGATAAACCCATGTAAGGATTTCTAGAAGTCCAGCAGTAAGAGATAGAAAGAGAAACACCATTTGAAATAATTGTAGACAATGTAATATACTTGAGAGTCTACCTGCCAAGACAAAGCCAGGAACTATAGGAACACAATTACAAATCACTTTTCATGCAAATAAAATCGTATCTAAACAACTGGAAAAAATCAATTGTTCTTGTGTAGACTGAGCCAGTATAACAAAAAATGATCATTTTACCTAAATTAATTTACTTATTCAGTGCCATACCAAATCATACTACCAAAACATTGTTTTATGGAGCTAAAAAAAATAGTAACAAAATCCATCTGGAAGAACTAAAGGTCAAGGATATCAAGATAATCAAGGGGAAAAAATGTGAAGGAAGGTATCCTAGCTGTACCAGATCTCAAACTGTATTATAAAGTGGTAATGATAAAAAACAATCTGCTACTGGCTAAGAAATGGAGTGGTGGATCAGTGAAATTGATTAGATCCACAGTACACAGTAGTAAATGACCATAGTAATCTAGTACTTGATAAACACAAAGATCAAAGCTTTTGGAACAAGAACTCACTATTTGTCAAAAACTGCTGGAAAAATTGGAAAGCAGTTTGGCAAAAACTAGATATAAGACCAACAACTCACACCATATACAAGATAAGGACCAAATCATACATGATTTAGATGGAAAAAAGTGATACCATAAACAAATTAGGGGAGTGTGGAATACTTTATCTGTCAGATGTGTGGATGAGGAAGGAATTTATGACCGAACAAAAAATAGAGAACAGTACAAGATGTAAAATGGATAATTCTGATTCCATTAAATTAAAAAGATTTTTTTTAAACAAATAAAACCAATGCAGCCAAGATTAAAAGGAAAGCAGAAAACTGGGGGGAAATTTTTGACTGTAAATTTCTCTAATAAAGGCCTCATTTCTCAAATATGTAGAGAACTGCATCAAATTTATAAGAATATGAGTCATTCCCCAATTGATAAAATCTTTTGGAAACTCATGAAGTTACATCCATGGGAGCAGCATGCTGTAGTGGGTAGTGTGCTGGGCCTGGAGTCAACATGGAGTTAGATCTCCCTTATGACACCTACCGTATGTGTACCTAATTTCTCTGAGCCTGAGTTTCTTATCTGTAAAATGGGGATAATAATAACTGTAGTACCTACCTTACAAAGTTGTTATGGGATTCAAACAATATAATATGTGGAAGGAGTATGTTCTGGGTTCACTATCATAGACTGAAGCCTGCTATGCTCCCTGTCAGGGTTTTAGGAGTACCTCTGAGGAATCTGGGTATCTCTTTTCTAAATCGATTAGCTCAAGCCCCCATTCTAGATGATTCCCCCCAATTTTTAGCCAACAGTGACCAAACCCCACTTCTATTTAACCAATTAACATCAATCAGCTTTTTTGGTCCGAAGGAGGAAACCTGCTCCTAACTGTTCAACTTTAATATTTGGGAAATTATTCTTACTCTATTCAATCTGTGGATGGATAGATAATTCCAATATGAAAAAAAAAACTTTTAGAATCTGATTTGGGTAAAGGCATATTTCATTTGAAGATATAGAAACAACAAAAACGTAAACATTTCCACCCAATACTTCAGGGGCAGGCACACTCTGTCCTATACCACCTTGGTCTCTGAGAAGACTAGACTTAAATTTAAAGCAGTCTCTATGTCATGTTGTATTTAACAGTTTCATGTCCAAATGCAACATTGCTGTTGGGTGAGTCCTTGTTCCAAATATTACTGAGCTGGGTCTCGGAGGTCACTCCTTGTTCCTTGAAGGTCTCTACAAAACTCAACATGGACTGGACTCCAGGACTTGATGGCTTGTTCCTTTGACCTTTCAAAACTTACAAAGTCAGAAATCAAAAACCAAATGCCAACACAGGCAAAGAACCAAGACTCACATTCATAGAGCCACAGGTTAGACTCAGATGGGAAGATGGCCAGAGCCCTCTCCCCAAATGCCATTATCTTTCACCAGCCACTGTATAGTAAGAAGAAATCCACTAAAGAGAAGTCAAACCAAGAGAAAGAAATTGAGGCTAAGACCTTTAGAGTGTTCCCTCAGCACCATCTTTGCAACTACAGCTGATCATAAGGCTTCTTTGTCTTTAACATGATGGTTATTAAACCAGAACCAAGTACAGAAGGTCTACAAATACTTGAAGGAAATTTGGACTAGATGACCTCTCAAGGTTCCTTTCAGCTTAAAATCTATAATCCTATGATACTGTTTCAAGTTTAGTAGCAGCATTAGTTTAACTCCTGTGGCCCCAGCAAAAAAACCAGAAATTGTCACTTTATAATTTCTCTTTATTGATAACAGCATAAATAGAGTGAATAGAGAACTGACCATGGTTCAGATCTTGCCCCCCGTGCTTACTAGTTATTCATTGGTGGAAAGGTAAGTCATTGAACCTCTCCGACTCTCAGTTTCCCCATATGTATAATGGGTATAATAATCCCTGCTCTGTTAATAATAGCAGATATTTATATAACATTTTAATGTTTGCAAAAAGTTTTACATACATTATCTAATTTGCTGGTCTCATAAAACTTGACTCACAGGGTTGGGGTTGGGCCCAAATGAGATATATCTCATATGGTGAATTGTAAAGTGCTAGCTCCAAAAAGAAGAATCATCCTCTATGATCTGTCCTCAGTCCCTGAAATTAGGAGTTGATTGGACTATATTTGGGGGAGAACTTCATTATTTAATAACCAACAATTTTTTTTTACATTAGTTATTTCCCCTTAAGCCCCTCCACCTCTGGCCTCCATTGAACCCTTTCTTTCTTTTCTTTTCTTTTTTCTTTAAAAGAAGAGGTTTTGTTTTGTTTTTTTGGTAAACCCCACCATGACAGCAACCATGTAATAGTGTATGCTCCATTCTGCATCCACTGTTCCCGGCTCACTGTCTTAAAGAAGATAGATTTCCTTATCAGTAATCCAGGACCAACCAAGATTTTTTACTCAGACTCATTTAGCTCAATTTCTTTTCGTTCTCATTATTTTTTGCTCATCTCTCAATAGCCAAGAATTTTAAGTGCTGAAACTGTTCAGTAATCCCCATTCTACTTTCAAGACTGAATTATGTGGGCAGTGTAGATGTAGAGAGACACAGAGGGGGAAGGGGAAACAACGTTCCGAAATTAAGGGACAATAGATGGGATTTGAGCCACTGGAAGAAAATTGTCTTCCTAATCACAAGCACACATAGACAAATCTTCCAGCCTTTCTTAGGTCTAACAAATCCTCCCTTGCATTAGTGGACAATGAGAATGGGGCAGTATTAATCTCGGGCACTTGAATTGTCCTCTTCCTCTTCAAAGCACTTTACAAACACTAAAATGGGCCCTTCAACTAATCACAGGCCACTGGTTAATTCCTAACCTAGATTCTCTTTAGAGCAGAGAATCGAAACATTCTGGCTGCAAGAATTTATTCCTGCACTCAGAGGGGCTAAAAAACAACCTTATTCATCATTACCTCCTTTGGTTACTAAGTATTGTTTGGAGTGTTCAGGGAGGATTAGCAGCTCTGGTGGGAGGGCTTGCTCAGCCCATTTCAGGGCTGCTCAACCATCTTTTGTATGCCCTTGTCACCCAACTCCCACCTGTGGCTCCAAGAAGCTGTAATATGCACAGAAGTCACACCTTAGTAAAACCATCTCAAAGACAGGGTAACCAGGTTTAGGGTAGCCAATAGGCCTTCAGCCTGTTGGTGAATCAAGGAGATACCTACCCCCAAGCATGTGCAGACTTCTCCCTGCAGAATGGACAGATGAAAATAATTTATTCCAGTGGCCATGAAGGCCACTAAAGCACTTAGAGCTTAGGTCAGATATTAAAGACACCAAGATCATCCACTTCGTCATGAGCTATCACCAGTTATTCTGACTTTTGTCTTGCCACTGGGCTTTGATGACTTTGGAAGAATGAAGCTGAAAGTCAAGGCATCATTCCAGTGATGTCATTGGGCTTCTTTGAAAAGGAAGATAAACAACAAAAACAACAAGTACTGCTTCTTCTATCTCTATCCTTTTTGGATTCCGTGTTACACCTTCCTTTGGAAAAGCATACAGAATACAAGGGTCCCACATGTTCACCCACTTGGAGATAGAATGTCTTGGGTCAACAGTGTCCCCTAGTACTCCCTATTCTATCCTTAGAGAAGCCTATATAATCTTTTCTTATAGCTTTAGGTCAAGTGTTGTCAACATGGCTCCCAAATGGCTGATTAAATTACAGAATGTCAGTTAGAAGTAACCCTGGAGGCCACATAGAACAATCTATACTTAAATAAGAATTCCCTGACAAGTGGTTACCCACCCTTTGTTAAGGACCTGTAGGGAGGGAGAATCCATTACCTCTCAAGCCATTCCATGTTTCGGATAGTTCTGATTTTTAGGAATTTATTCCTTCTATCAATCTTAAATATATGTGATGGGGTGGGCCCAGTAGATGGGCATCATGACTTACTTTTGAAAACTGTATACCCAGGAGCAGCTAGGTGACACAGTGGATAGAGCACCAGCCCTGGAGTCAGGAGGACCAGAGTTCAAATCTGGCCTCAGACACATGATACTCATTAGCTATGTGACCCTGGGCAAGTCGCTTAACCCCGATTGCTTCACAAAAAAAACGAAAAGCAAAAAACAACAGCAACAAAAAAGAAAACCATATCCCCAGAAGCCCGTGTACTCACTGAGCAGATTTCTATACATATGGTGTTAAAAGAACAATGAGGTACAGGTGACATGACAGTAGACCAGGCCTGGAGTGTGTGACCAGTGTCCAGGAGGAGATCAACCAATGCACAACAGTGGAGTGACCAGAGACCAGGAGTAACCAGGTAAAAGAACTTGGGCAGGAGCAGAAGCAACTGGTAGTCAGGGAAAGAAGTAATCACTGAGCTGGAGGATCGTTGGGGAGCCTGCCACCTCTGCTGTGAGCAACTGATGGATTATCCTTCTGCTTTGTGGGAGAGCCCAAGGGGTTATTTTGGAGTGAAACATGTGTTCCCTTGGGAGATATGTGTGGAGGAACAGATGATCTGATAAAGAGTTTGATATCAGATTTGACTCCATGTCATTACCTGTTATTCCATTTTGTGATATACTTTTTCTTTGAATTTATAGTCATTGAATTTTACTTAATAAAACAAACATTGGTGGGGGCTCATGAGGATTGGGTTTCAGTGAATGATTAACACAGTGTAGCATCTGGGACATTCTCTTCTCATAGAGGGAGTCACCTGAAAAGGTTACCCCAGATTCATGGTATTCTGTACTATATCAACTCCAAAGCCATAGTTTACAGACTTCCTCCCAATTTATTTGCTTTTGCTAGTCATTCTGAAGACAAAATTAATTCAAAACAAAAGCATTACGTAAAAATAACATAGCAAGAAAACTAGCAATAAGAAATTTCCCCCACAAACCTTAGGCTTACTCTTCTAAAAATATATACATAGTAAGTGGGAAGGCACAAGTATGAAAGGGTGCCTCCTTAGGGCGTACGCATGGCCAGGGCACTATTGTCAGGAAACAAATCTTCAGGGCTGTCTGTACAGTCTCCGAAGGGCATGCAGTATTTTCTTAGTGGTGGTTCACCACTCTCGTGGTTCCTGCTGGGTGTTGATGCGCTAGGGCCTAGCATCCTTTTATTAAGGGGATTTGTTCTATGAAGTTTGGATTCAGTCAAAGGGCGGCACTTGAGGACCTAGAGAGCCACATTTGACTTCGAGACCACAGGCTTCCCACCCCTGTGCTAAGCACTTCATCGTTGCTAGATGTTGCTTTCTTGTAGTTTCTCTTTGGTGCCAGCTTCTGGACTTTGGCTACAAGCCTCAGTCAAGGTGCTATCTCTTCCCCATAGAAAAATAAGTGGATTCCACCAAAGGCTTATGTTTCATCTCTTTTAGTGAAGGAGGCTGGCCTTTTCACACCCAGTATCTGACAGAGAGAAGTCCTTGGTTCCTTTATATCCATAAAGAGAGAAATCTGTTAAGTCCTAGATCATTATTTATAGCTCTTCTTTCAAGAAAGTGTTTACTTCCAGGGGCCAATTCCTTTGAGTAGAGTTGAATAGAGGGTGTAGGCAATTTATCTTTAAACCTTATCACCAAAGGTGTCTCTGTCCTAAGCCTCTGACTTAGGGACAGATATTTCTTATACTTCCTAGTTAAACCCTGATTTAGCTCCTGTGTGCTCTCAGGTCTACTTTTTGGGGGGAATCAAGGAGGTGGGCATCTACCAAAGAAACTCTACAAACTTTATGAGTTTGAGGCATCTTGATTTTCCTCTGGCCCAGGATTATCTGGACCCCCTATCCAAATGAAAGGGGGTAGGGAACAAAAACAACACAATAGAAAATCAGATGAACCTACTGAGAGACACCACCTTGCACATTGATCCTTTGTCTTGAACACTTCCTGTATGGCCAATGCCAAGCCTCCTTTGCCTTTGAAACACCTTATACCAACAGTATTAGAGACCTGGGAAGGAACTGAGAAAGGACAACACCGGAAAGCAATTCCATCTATCTCTCTGCAGCTTCTATTTATAATTTTTAGTGGTCCAAGTCAGTACATTATCATACTGCCTTGACCATTCATTGCCCAAAAATGGAAAAGAAAAAAAAAACTCAGCAAGATACATTTTATTGTGTTTTATAGATTGTAGAATATTTTTAGATACATTATTTTAGTTGATCCTCTCTAAAGCCCTCTGAAGCAGATATTAATAGTCTTGTTCTATAGATTAGAAAACTAGTATACAGAGAAGCAGAAAGCAGCAGAGCCAAGACCAGGACTTAGGTCTTCTGATTCTTATCCAGTGCTCCTTTGGTAACACCATGCTTTCCCTGGACCAATTGAAATCAACAAAATATATAAAGTGCTTTCTACATGTAAAAAAGTAAGCATTGTAGCATGGGGCATAGAGAGTAAGCCTCAGACTCAGAAAGACCTGGGTTCAACTCCTACATATATTGACTACGTGACCACAGGCAAGTCACTTGCCTCTTAATTTCCAGATTTTTGGACAATACTCTAAGGCTATAGGTTGAAAAAATTATAGAAGAATTGTTGATCTACATTGGTAGAAAGAGTTTCTTAATCCAAAGTCAAATATACTGTCCTAGTGCAGAGAAACCTGATTAAAATGTAGTTGGGAAAAATGTAACATAATAAATAAAAATATAATAAGACATAGATAACATTTTAACAGATAACATTTTATTTTAAGATATATAAATATGTGGCCTGTAGGAATCTTTATGTAGGGATTAGTAGCCCTTGTTTCTATTTGAATTTGATGCTACTGACCTACAACAATGAAATTATAGATCTGGCCAATATATTTAAGGGACTAGTGAGGAAAGCTGGTGCCCCAGGACAACAGGAGTTAACATAGGTATGTTCATGTACACCTATACATACACACATGTGTGTGTACATATAAGTTTATATACACACATTTATTCATACACATTTAAACATATGTGTAGTTTTCTATACAATGTAAATAAAAGTATTTATATGTATGTGTATATATATATATATATTCATAGGTACATACTCTTTAACTGTCTCTATCTCTCAGTCTGTGTCTGTTTCTGTCTCTGACTCTCTCTCAAAATACTCATTTGAAATGTCCAGACAGACATAACATAATCCCTGCCCTATGAAGTTTACAATCTAAAAGTGGGAAAAGATATTTATACAAATACTATGACATAAAGAGACTGTGATAAATGCAAAGGTAAGTTCTTGAGAAATATATCCTGGGTGGTGCCTGTGTGAAAGGTCAGGGTCATAAATGAAGAATCTGGGGAAGGAAATCCCCTTAGATGGAACTTCATTCAATTTAATAAACTTTAATAATTTAACAAAATTTACAAAAACCTACTATCTCCCATGTAAAAGGTCCTGTGCTAGATGTTGGGGTCACACAGACACAAACAAGATCATCTTTTCCTTCATTATGTTTAAATTGTTATTCTACTGGTTCATCCAGTGTATCCTTGCATGAGGCCACTATAGAACTGAGATGTGACTTCTGTATACTCATGTGAGAGAGTGTCAGTCTCCACCTCATTGACCAGTGTCAGAATACCATGCAATACTTTTATTTTTATGTTTTTAAACATTTTCACATTAGTAATGTTGTAAAAGAAGAATCAAAACAAAAGGGAAAAACCTTGAGAAAGAAAAAGAAAGAGAAAATAGAATGCTTTGATCTGCATTCAGATTCCATAGTTCTTTCTCTGGATGTGGATAGCATTTTCCATCATGAGTCTTTTGGAATTGTCTTAAATCATTGTATTGCTGAGAAGAGCTAAGTTTATCGTAGTTGATCATCATACAATGTTGCTGTTACTGTGTACAATGTTCTCCTGATTCTGCTCACCTCACTGAGCATCAGTTCATGTAAGTCTTTCCGGGTTTTTCTGAAATCTGCCTACTCATCATTTCTTATAGCACAATAGTATCCCATTACATTCATATACCACAACTTGGTCAGTCGTTCCCTGACTGATGGGCATCCCCTCAAGTTCCAATTCTTTGCCATCACAAAAAGAGCTGCTATAAATATTTTTGTACATTTCCATATTTTATGATCTCTTTGGAATACAGACCTAGTAGTAGTATTGCTGGATCAAAGTTTTATAGCCCTTTGGGCATAGTTCCAAATTGCTCTCCAGAATGGTTGGATCACTTCCCAACATGCAATACTTTTAAAAGTTGCCTCATAGAATGGAGAAACTTTTCCTCACACAAAGGAAGTATACAAGGAAGAGCTTGGAGTATACAAGGAAGAGAAAAAAGGAAAAGGGAGGTAGTAGACAATGCTTGAACCTTACTCTCATTTGAATTGGTTCAAAGAAGAAAGTGCACATATATATGTATATGTGCACATATATATACATGTATAAGTATACACACATACACACACTTAAGGAGGAGGTGATAAGAGATATGGGTGAGTGATGATAAGGGGGGAGGATGGATTGGGGGAGGCAGTGGTCAGAAGGCAAGATCAACTCTTGAGGAGGGACAGGACAAAAAGAGAGAAGGATAAACAGGAAAATGGGATAGATGGAAATGAATAGTTAGTGATCATAACTGTGAATGTGAATGGGGTGATCTAACCCATGGAATGGAAGCAGATAGCAGAATCAATTAGAAACCAGAATCCAACAATATCCTGAGTGCAAGAGACACACTTGGGACAGAAGGACACACATAGAGTTGAAAGGAAGGTCTGGAGCAGAGTCTATTGTTGTGAAGTGAAGAAGGCAAGAGGGATTATCGTGATCTCAGATAAAGTAAAAGCAAAAATAGACCTAAAATAAGGGAAACTGCATTTTGCTAAATGGACCATAGACAATGAAGTAATACAGAAAAATTTTACAGTAAGTTTCTCTGATAAAGACTCATTTCTCCAGTATATGGGGAATTGAGTAAAAAAATAAAAATAAGAGCCATTCCACAGTTGATAAATGGCCAAGGATATGAACAGGAAGTTTTCAGAAGAAGAAAGCAAAACTATCTATAGTCATATGAAAAAAATGCTCCAAATCACTATTGATTAAAGAAATGCAAATTAAACAACTCTGAGGTACCACCTCACATCTATCAAAAATGACGAATGCTGGAGGGATTAGGGAAAATAGGTACATTAATGAATTTTTAAAAATTTTTATTTTTAATTTATGGAATAAAACAAGCATTTCCATAACATACTACAATAAAAAAATGATTGCACATGAAACTGCAAATCTACTATGCACAACTTGCTATTCCTTTCAAATATACAACAAAATTATCATGTAAATTTCTTTTTTTTCTTCCCTCTCCCTGGCCCTAGAGATGGCTACCATTAGACACAAAGTTAAATGTATGTAAAATTATTCTATGCATATTTATCAGCTCTTTCTCTGGATATAGATAGCATCATTCTCATATGTTCTTTATAGTTAATTTGGGTATTTATAATAGAAAAATCACTTATTCACTCAAAGTCATTCTTAAAACAATATTACTGTTATGGCATACAATGTTCTTCTGGTTCTGCTTATTTCACTCTCCATTATTTTGTGTAGGTCTGTTTATGTTTTTTTCTAAAATCATTGAACTCATCATTTCTCATAGCACAATAGTATTCCACCACAGTCATATACCACAACTTGTTCAGCCATTCCTCAATTGATGGGTCTTCCTACAATCTCCAGTTCTTTGCCACCACAAAGAGAGCTGCTATAAACATTTTAGAACATATAGGTTCTTTTACTTTTTCTATAATGATCTTTGGAAATAGACCAATTGGTGCTATGGCTGGGTCAAAGGGTATAGGTAATTTAACAACTCTTTGGGCATAATTCCAGATTGCTCTTCAAAATGGATCATTTTACAATTTTGCCAACAATGATTTAGTGTCCCAATTTTTCCATATTTCCTCTAACATTTGTTAATCTCCCCTTCTATCATTTCAGTCAATCTGGTAGGTGTAAAATGATAACTCAAGGTTATTTTAATCTGCATTTCTCTAATCAATAGTGATTTAGAGCATTTTTTAATGACTAACTCAGCATGGACCAATATCTTATACCATTTACCAAGATAAGATCAAAATGTATATGTGACCTAGATATAAAAAGAGATTTTAGAAGAAAATTAGAACATAGACCATATTACTTATCAGACTTATAGATAGGTGAACAATTGACAAATAAATAAGAAATAGAGAACAAAATTAGGTGTAAATGGATAGTTATATTATGTTAAATTAAAAAGGTTTTGTACAAATAAATATAGTGAAGATTAGAAGGAAAGCAGAAAATTGGGGAAAAATTTTACAGACAGTGTATCAGATAAAGGCTTCATATCTAAAATACATAAAGAACTTTATCAAATCTGTAAGAATATAAGTCATTCCCCATTGATAAATGGTCAAAGGATATGAACAGGCAGTTTTCCAATGAAGAAATCAAAACATTAATGAATTGTTGATGGATTAGTGAATTGGTCCAACCATTCTGGAGAACAATGTGGAACTTTGCCCAAAGGGCTATAAAACTGTGCATACCCTTTGACCCAGCAATACCACTACTAGGTCTGTACTCCAAAGAGATCAAAGAAAAAGGAAAAGGACCTATATGGATGCAAATATTAATAGCAGCTATTCTTGTGGTGGGAAAGAATTGGAAATGGGGAATGGCTGAACAAGCTGTGGCATGTGATTGTAATGGAGTACTATTGTGCTATAAGAAATAATGATGGAGGGAGTGTTCAGAAAAACATGGCAAGACCTGTATAAACTGATGCAAAGTGAAGTGAGAAGAACCAAGAGATCATTGTGCACAATAAGAACAATGTTGTAATGATGGTCAACTGTAAAAGACTTGGCTACTCTGATCAGTCCAATGATTCTAGGCAATTCCAAAGGACTCATGATGAAAAAAATGCTATCTACCACCAGAGAAAGAGAGAACTGATGAACTCTGAGTGCAAATTGAAGTATAGTTTTATCTTTTTTTTTTGCAATATGGCTAATATAGAAACATGCTTTGCAAGATTTCACATATAATAATTGATATATTGTTTGCCTTCTCAGTGGGTGGGACAGAGGGAAAGAATTTAGAACTCAAAATTTGAAAAGAATGTTAAAAATAAATAAATAATAAAATTTAAGAAAAATTGCCTCTTGGTTTTCTCTATCAGTCTTTACAGTGAATCCTTACACACAAACCTTCAACTTTTATTTCCTAAATATTTTAAGCAGAGATAGGCAATTGGCTCGTAATTTATAGTTACGCAACTGGAGAAGCCTTTAGGGGAACATATGCAATTCACTTTTTCTTTGTTCTATCCTTTTTTTTTTTAAACTCCTTTGCAAAGCAGTCAATAAAAGTAATGACCATGTGAAAATTCTTAGGTAGTGATGTAATTTGCTCTTCAAATTGAACTGTGTTTTATGGTCTTTCACTGGAGAATAGATTTGACAATATGATGCTGCCTTTCCCCTGAATAACATACTCAGCAGTCTTCTCTGGACATAATTTCCAGGTGAATGAGTCTGTTCTCACCAACCCTCTACCTATCTCACTGAGATGTTGTGAGGAGCTATGAAACACACTCCAAGATCCTCCCAGAAATGTTCTGTCTCCATCAGAGGCGATCTTGTGATTAGAATAAACTTGGTTATTTGCATTAATGGAAGCAGTCATAAAATATTTGAACTGGAAGAGATGTTAGAGTTCAACTAATCTTACATCCTTATTTTTCAGATAAATTTAGGATCGAGGTGAAGTGCCTTTCCTAAAGTCACACAGCTAGTTAGAAGGAGGACCATAGCTAGAACCCAGATATACTACCAGTTTAGCCTTGGGATGCATTATATGATTTTAGTGGACTACGGATTTACATTCATAATTATGTTTTACTTAGGCTGTCATCAAATGAATTTGTCTTCCCTGAACTTTCCTGGTTTAGGGGAAGAGAGGGGAAGCAGCTGGTAATGGGCTTTGTCAAAACAATCTGGAATTATCCAGCTCAAAATCTGATTCCTTTTGACAAATAATAAACACGTAATAAATTTTTTTTCATTCATTTATCCATTGCAAGACTTACAAAACAGAGCTTCTACACACATTATTTTAAAAATGAGATATGAGATGAAAATAGGACATTTCTGAGTATAAAAATAGGTAATATTTCAGTTAATTAAATAAAAGAAATAATCTGCAGTGTCTGAAATAACTTTGGTTCTGGTTTTTGAAGTGGTCAGTGCCAAAAGAAACCCTGAATGTTACCTTTTATTTCCGTGTAACTATTTGCTGTTTCTTTCTATAGCTATATGGAACTTACAATGCAATTATTAATTATTATTATCAAGTCATCTGAGGTGTATACTTTCTTTCTCTCCCTCTTTTGCTCCCCATAAATACTTATATCCACAAATTTTGATATCCAAAGTTTAAAATATATGCCCCTATGCCATATGTTGCCCCTGTTTACAAGTACAGACACATCTGAGCACCTGTACTCATGTGCAAAGATGTAAAAGGATTCTGGTTGAGATCCCTGAGAAAGATCAAATTCCAGATTGATTCTGGAAACATCCTAAATGATTTGAGTTGCATTTGAGTGTGTTCATTGCCTGGCACCTAAGGTGGAATTACCTTGCATTGTATCATATTTCAGTACATTTCCTTCTGTAGGAAGGAGAAACACTTTGACAGCCAGCCCAGATTTCACAGTATCATAGAATTTTAGAGCTAGAAGGGAACTTAGTGATTTGTACAAATCAATCAAAATAGAATTTGCTGGACAAGGCATCAGCACTCGAGGCCAGTATCCAACTGCAGCTCTTAGGTCAGTTGAGGACAGAACTCACTGAATTTTTCCTTATTTGTTACTTTAGAGTCTGTGTAGCTCAGTGGAAAGAACACTATACAGGTAGTCTAAGACTTTTGTTTTAGTCTTGGCGCAGTCACTGACAAATTGTGTGACATTGGGCAAATCATTTAACTGCTCAGTGCCTTAGTTACTTCAACTCTAAAATGTAGGACTTCTATTAGAACAGAGGTTCTTAACTTTTTTGTGTTACGGACCCCTTTGGCAGTCTGGTGAAGCCTGTGGACCTCTTCTTAAGAGTAATGTTTTTAAATTCATAAAGCAAAATTTACAGGACTATAAATAAGACCAATGATATTGAAATATTGTTTTCTAAGTATTTTTCTAAAAAAGTTCATGTCCCTCAGTTAAGAATCCCTAGAGTCATAGATCTCTAAGCATCCTTTCACTCAAGACTCTTTATTACGCTTTTTCATTTTAAACAAAACACATTTCACCAATCAAGTTTTAGCTCCTTGCTTTCTGAGTTTATTTTAATGGCCCATTGTGTTTCTTTATTGGTTTGAGAAGGCAAAGAAAGTAGAACAATCCCCATGTTTGTTTAGTTGATCTTAACTGGTTGCTCTCCCAAGTTATTGAGATTTGCATGATTTATTGCATGAGATTTATATGATGTATTTAATTCTGTATGCACCTATAGGTCCATTGTTAATTTATTTTGATTTGTGTTATGATTAGAGTTGCAAAGTTATTCACAATTGCACTACAAATTGGCTGTGTGCTTACCTGGAGGAGAGATTTCAAGCCCTGCCAAAGGAAAATGAAATCATTGTGGGTGGGGTAGGGGCACAGGGAAGGAAAGAACTTAGAGCAAGCTTTAAGCAAGGTTAAGCAAGAGCTTAAGGAGATAAAAAGAAACCTGTAAGAAACCTCAGAGGTCATCTAGTTCAATTATCCTTTTACAGATGAGGAGTCTGAGGTCAGTTTACTCAATCAGTAAACATTTATCAAGAGCCTACTATGTGCCAGACACTGTCCAAAGCAGTGGAAATACAAAGAAAGGTAAAAGACAGATCTTGTCCTCAAGGAGCTCAATCTGATGAAGGACCAAACATAAATAACTCTGTACAAACAAGCTATACGCAAGATAAATAGGAAATAAGAAAAAGAGGGAAGGCATCAGAACTATGAAAGATTGGTTATTTTAAATGGAAATTTCTCTTTCCGTTGTACAGAAATGTACAGAAATGTGGATGATTTGTGTGGGTTTATTTCATATCCTGCAATTTTGCTAAAGTTGTTCATTGTTTCAATTAGTTTTTTAGTTGACTCTAGGGTTCTCTAAATAAACCATCGTTATCATCTGCAAAAAATGATAGTTTTCTTTATCTTTCTTTCTCTTCCTTCCTTCCTTCCTTCCTTTCTTTCTCTCTCCTTTTTCTCTTTCTTTCTTTCTTTTTTCTTTCTTTCTTCTTTCCTTCCTTCCTTCCTTTCTTTTTTTCCCTATACTTATACCTTCAATTTCTTTGTCTTGTCTTATTGCTGTAACTGGCATTTGTAGTACAATATTGACTAGTATGGTGATGATGGACATCCTTGTTTCACTCCTAATCTTATTGGAAAGACTTCTAGCTTGCCCCCATTATAGATAATGCTGGTTCTTGGTTTTAGATAGATACTACTTACCACTTTAGGGAAAACTGTGTTAATTCTTATGCTTCCTAGGTTTTTGATTTGTTCATTTGTTTGTTTGTAACAAGAATAACTTGTATTTTTTCAAAAGCTTTTTCTGCAGCTATTGAAATAATCATATAATTTTTGTTGGTTTCATTATTAATATGTTCAGTTATGTTTATAGTTTTCCTAATATTGAACCATCCTGCATTCTACATATAAATCTCACCTGGTTATAGGTATGATTTTTGTGATATATTGCTATAATCTCCTTGCTGGTATTTTATTTATAAATTTTACATCAATATTTATTAGAGAAATTGGTCCATAGTTTTCTTTCTCCATTTTGATTCTCCCTACTTTAGATATTAAAACTACACTTGTATCAAAGAAGGAATTTGGTAGGATTCTTTCTTTACCTATTTTTTTTTCAAACAGTTTATGTAGTTTTGGAATTAATTGTTCTTTATATGTTAGAATTAGCTTGTAAATCCATCTGATCCTGGGATTGGTTGTTTGTTTTTAAATTAGGGACTTTCAGGTATGGCTTGCTTATTTTCCTCTGTAAGGGGTAATTAAGTATTCTATTTCTTATTCTATTAGTCTGGGCAATTTATACTTTTTGTAAATATTCATCCACTTCATTTAGCTGATCAGTTTTATTGGCATGGAGTTGAGAAAAAATAACTCCTAATAATTGCTTTATTTCTTATTCATTGGTCATGAATTCACCTTTATAATTTTTGATACAGGTAACTTTGGTTCACCTTTATTTTTTTTTAAACCAATTAGCTAATGACTTATGTATCTTGATTTTTTTAAAGCTCCTATTTATTTATTATTTTAACTTTTTTATTTTCAGTTTTGTTTTTTATCTTTCTGGATTTCCATTCTGGTGTTTAATTTATTCATTATCTAGTTTTTTTAGCTGCATGCCCACTTGATTTATCTGCTCTTTCTCTCTTTTATTAATGTAAGTATTTAGATATATAAAATTTCCCCTAAATACTCCTTTGACTTCATCCAAAAATTTTTGGTATGTTGTCTCATTGCTGTCATTATCTTTAATGAAATTATTCATTGTTAATATGATTTGTTCTTTGATCCACCTATTCTTTGAATTAAGTTATTTATTTTCCAATTGATTTTTAATCTTTGCTTCAAAGACCATTTATTGAAGGTAATTTTTATTGCATTATGGTTCATTAAAGATTCTTTTATATGTTTGATTTATTGCATTTATTTGTGAGTTTCTAATGGCTAATTTTTGTGAAAGTGCAGTGTGTGACTGAGACTAGGCATATTCCTTTTCATTTCCATTCAATATATTCTAGAGATTTATCATATCTAACTTTCCTAAAATTGTATTTATTTCTTTAGTTTCTTTCTTGTTTATTTTATGGCTAGATTTATCTAAGTCTGAGAAGGGGGTAAATTGAAGTTCCCTATTATTATAGTTTTACTATCTATTATTGCAACTAATTGAACTTTTCCTGTAAGAATTTGCATGCTATGCCATTTGGTGCATATATGTTTAGTATTGATATTATTTCATTGTCTATGGCTACTTTTAGCATGATGTAGTTTCCATAATTATCTCTTTTAATTAGGTCTACTTTTGCTTTTGCTTTATCTGAGATTGTGATTTCTGTCCTATCTTTCTTGCTTTAGCTGAAACATAATAGAGTCTGCCTTTATTGGACTCTGTCTATCTTTTGTTTCAAGTGTGTTTTTTTAAACAATATGAATTCTAGTTTCTAATCCATTCTACTGTCTTCAATTTTATGGGTGAGTCCATCCCATTCACACTCATAGTTACAATTGCTAACTGTGTATTTCCCTCCATCTTAGTCTCCTTTCCCTTCTCTTTTTTCCCCTGTCTCTTTTTTAAAAGTCTGTTTTGCATCTGACTCTTGCTTCCCTCAATCTACCCTCCCTCTTATTCCTCTTTTTCCTTAACCCATTTTCCTTCTAGTTCCCTATTGGGCAAGATATATTTCTATACCTCTTTTTTGTTCCTGAATTTCAGGTAGTCCAAATATTTTAAAAATATCTCTCCTCAATCTGCTTTTCAGGTTAGTTGTTTTTCCTATGAGATATCTCACATTTTCTTCTACCTTTTTTTAGACTTCTGACTTTTTAAAAATTATTTCTTGATGTCTAAGAGAGTCGTTAGCTTCCATTTGTCCAATTCTAATTGTCAAGGACTTATTTTCTTCAGTAAATTTTTGTACCTCTTTTTTCAAGCTACTAATTTTCTTTTTACTATTTCCTATATTCCTTTCATAGCTTTTGCGTGGTTTTAAAAATCATTCTTAGCTGTGTTTAAAAATTTTTGCTTTTGACTCTTCTAAGAAGTCTTGTTGAACTTGTTTCCAAGTTGTATTTTTCTTTGAATCTTTGCTTGTAGATATTTTCAAGTCATTCTCTTCTTCTATAGTATCTCTTTATAGTGAGAGTTTTTTTGGGGGGGGGGTTGTTTTTGTTTGCTTATTCTTCCAGTCTACTTCTTGGCTTTAAAATTTATGTTATTCTAGTGGAAGATGAGTGAGGGAACAAATTATTTAGATTAGAATCCCTCAGAACACCACATGCTTAACTCAGGAGCATACTTTGCTGTCAGGACCTTTTGGCCCTATGATATGTAAATCTCAGGCAAGTTCCAGAAGACCAGTAGAACACTAAACGGTACTGATAACTTTGAGATGACTTGGATATGTTAACTTTAAAGTTTTACTGACAACTTTGAGATAATTTGGATACGTTAATGAACTAACCCCAAGGTAGCACAGATAAGAATTAGTCTGTTTCTCAAAAAAAAAAAAACCAAACCTCTGTAAAAATGAGATCTTTTGCCAACTGAGCAGTCTTTTATCTCCATTGAGTCCATGTAGCTTTAACTCTAATTCATGGTTATGTGAGTGATACTCTCCGCCTCTCCCCCTCCCCATCTTCTTCCCCACCACTGTCTACCTTCCTTCACCACCCTGTCCGCTTTCTCTATGCTATCTGCTTCTGTACGCCTTTCACCACTTGTCTGTGTACTTTCTGTGCTGTTTGCTATCACTTCCTATGTGCCTGATTAATGTGTGATTGCTGCCCAGTTTTTCCTGCTGTCATCTTGGTCTTTCCTGAGTACCCAAAGAAGCAGGCATGCCTCCCCCCTATTTCATAATTTCATAAATTATCAATTAAACTATATTAGACACCACAAAGTAAAGGGAGTAGACTCTATTGTTTCTAGCCTTCAAGGACTTACAATCTGAATTGTTCTCATGTCATTAGTAGAAACCTAACTTTAATGCCAGCCTGTGGATATCATAGCAATACACCATTCCAGGGGAAAATAACATTGATATTTATTGATGATGGTAATTATAGATTGGAAGGAAACTGAGGTGAAACTGTGTTTTTATACACAATCACTTTGATCCGAATATATTGCTTATATCAGTCAAAATGGTCATATAAAGGGATACAATCTTTGTGAGAAGATTTTTAAGTAAAAACCAAAAAGAAAGACTATGTAAGAAACACCTCCTGAGATTAGTGGAGGTGGAATTAACTGCTAGTTGTTTGATTTAGGCTTTGTTAAGTACAAAGTAGAACAATATTTTATTTTTAGCCTCACCAATAAAAGAACAAAAGAGGATTGCCAGTATCTCTGTCTTCAAATTCACATGCAAAGGAAAGAACTGGAGAAATTATGTGATTAGTTCATTTTTAAAAAAATGTTACACTGAAATAATCAGGTAACTCATGTCAAAAAAGGGTTTCTATTTATTTAATTATCTTTCTAGATGATTATCTAGATTCTCAGTTCACCAGATGATTATCTAGATTCTCAGTTCACTTATGCTGCCTTTGTATCCTCAGATGTTGGTGTGATGTCTACTGCATAATAGGTGCTAAATAAATGATTGATTGATTAATGTGTAGATAATCTGAAGAAGGAAAGCCTGCATTTCCTTTTTAGTTTCATTTATTTGACCCATCACTGACAAGATCTCAATCTCAAAAATTCGAATGTTATTCAGTTATTGTTTTTGTTTCACGGGGTGAATCATGAAATCTTATGTTTAGAGCTAGGAGGAACCTTATACATCATCTCATCCAACCCTTTCATTTTAAAGATAAAGTGACTGAGTTCCAGAAAGGTTAACAGACTTTACTGAAGGTCATATAAGCAGTAACTGGCAAAGCCAAGGTTTGAACTGAGGTTTTCCCACTCAAAAGTCAGGGCTTTTTCTGTTATACTGCTTTTGAAAAAATAGAGGCAATGGTATGTGTGTGTGTGTGTGTGTGTGTGTGTGTGTGTGTGTGTGTGTATGTGCATACACATATATACATACTCAAAATATAAAATGTAAATGATAAATTATATGTTTGCATACTATATTTGGGTATATATAATGCAAATTATACCTGTGTAATACTATATAAAACATATGTAGATAATATAAATTATATGCATTTCTATATATAAATATATATGTATTTAACTTAATATCTATATTATATATATAAGTGAAAGTAAATAGAAGTATAATGTGTTAATATATACTTAGTGACAATGAAATTCTAATCTCAGATACTTTCTAAATAGATTGTTATAAATTATTTATTTAAAATATGCTATTCACACATATCAATTCACATAATGGTACATTAAATCCAAATCCTATTTTGGGGAAATTTTTTTTACACTATCTCTTTTTCCCTTAGGCTTCCCTTAAGGGCTTGTATCATTGATATTAAGGGAGAAAATGAAGTTAGTGGCCTAGAACTTGGGAGTCCTGCATTCTATTCCAGGCTGTTATGCTGACTTATTCTAACTTAATAGAATTTGCTGTGTTTCCATTTTAGCCCCTTCTCTTTCTTTATAAAAACTGGGAAAGTCTTGATTTTTTTCTAAGGCGTTTTGAATCTCTGAGATGACGTGAGTTACTGAAGGGTTAGAGACTGTAGTCTCTAATTTCGGGATGCTGGCCTAAGGAATTGCTGCCACCAGAGCCATTGACCAGAGCCATCTGCCTTCACCAGAAACCCTGGCGCCCCAGCTTCTAAAATTTATGTTGTCTCTGAAGCCTCCATTGCAGAGGTCTCATGGGAATACCAAACAAATTCCATAAATAGAGATAGAAAGGATAAGATGGAGATACTCTTATTTTATTAAAGTGAATGTGTGTATATTAACTTTTTAGTAATCTGTCAGTAGTTTGTAGTTTATGGTTTTATGCTTGGCACCAATCTTTATTTCTTTGATTGTTTTTATTTAGATGGTTTTAAAATTTATAGTTTTTTTAAATCCCCAAACACTGAAGCCTTGTGCATTATGGGAGGCCATATTCCCCTCCCCCCCGAATCCCCATTCAGAGCCCCTCCATTTGCCCACTCAGCACTTGTGTGCTTGCATGCAAACACACACACGCGCGCACACACACACACACACACACACACACACACACACGGCTCTCAATGAATCCTAACACATCACTATGCTAATGATTCTCAATTATACTTATCTAGCCCTAACCTCCCTTCTAACCCCCAGTCTTGCATCTCCAACTGCCTACCAGATATCTTGAAATGGATGCTCTATAGACATCTTAAAGTCAACATATTCAAAACTGAACTCATTAACTTTTCCCCAAAACTCTCCTCCTTTCCAGACTTCCCTGTTACTATTGAAGGTACTGCCATTTTCCCAGGAACCCAGGCTTTCAAACTAGGTGTCATTCTTGACTCCTGATTCTCTCATATGCATGGATCCAATCTGTTGCCAAGACGTGTCAACTTTGCCTTGTAACATCTCTCACATTTGCCTTCTCTCTTCTGACACCGCCGCCATCTTGGTGCAGGCCCCATTACCTAACACTTGGACTGCTCCAGTAGCCTGCTGGTCGATCTCCTTGCCAAAAGTCTATCCCTGCTCTAGTCCATCCCCGACTCAGCTCTCAAAGGGATCTTCCTGAAGCTCATTGGATCATTTCACCCCTCTATCCAGTAAACTCCAGTGCCTCCTTATCACCTCCAGGATCTGTGTTCTCTGGCATTCCAAGCCCTTTACAAACTGCTCCCTCCACCCCAACCTTTCCAGTCTTCTCACATCTTAGAGCACACTTCCCCTCTTCAACCCTTCGAGTGACATTGTCTTCTTTGCTGTTCCTTGGACAAAACAGTCCAGAATGCCCTTCTTCCTCATTTCTGCTTTCTGACTTTCCTACCTTCCTTCAAGTCCCAGCTAAAACCCCACTTTCTCTAGGAAGTCTTTCCTGATCCCCCTTAATTCTAGTGCCTTCCCTCTGTTATTTCCTTATTTATTCTGCATTTAGCTTATTTGTATCTATTTGCTTTCATGTTGTCTCCTCCACCCATTAGACTGTGAACTCCTTGAGAGCAGGGACTATCTTTTGCCTTTCTTTGTATCCCCATCGCTTGGTACAATATCTGGCACAGCAGTTGCTTAATAAATGCTTACTGGCTCACTGACTGATTAACAACCTTCCTATCCCCTTCTGAAGTGATATTTCTTCCCTTCTTCTTCTTTCTCTTTTTTCAGTTGCTTGGCCAAGGTTCTAAAACACCCATTTTGTCACACAGCATCTCTATCACCATTGTTTATTCTTCAGGTTTCTCAGAGATTATAAAAATTCCCTTCCTTACTCCCCTAACAAAAAACAAACAAACAAAAATCATAGGTTAAGAGTTGGAAGGAAACTTAGAGGCCATCAGATCTAAGCCTCTCATTTTACAGATGAGGAAACTGGGGTTAAGAGAGATCAAATGACTTATCTAGGATCACACAGCTAGTAACTAAACAGGATTTGAATTCAGATCTTTCTTACTCCAAGTCCAGCACTCTAGCCACTGTACCACCTAAATAACATAAATAAATAAAATGACTAAATAATCACAGGATAATAGATTTAGAGCTAAAACAGATCAGAGAGACTGTTGATTCCAGCCCCTTCATTTTCCAGGTGAAATGGAGAAAGATTAAGTAACTTGCTTAGCATCATCCAGCTAGTAGATGTCTAAAGCTGGGTTGGAATTCAGGTCTTCCTGACCCCACACTCAGAGCTCTTATCTTCCACTCCACCCCTCTGACAGATCCATGTACAGAACCGTAGTTTGAGCTGGAGGAGACCTTGTCCTCTCATTTTTGTGGAGTCCCAGTGTGGAGGAAATGACTTTCTCAAACTCATGCTGGTCATTAATGCCTTACCTGGGCTAGAACCCTGACATTATGACTCCAACAAAGTAAATTGTTTACTGTAGTAACAATAGCTCACTTTGTTAGAGAACTTTAAAGTTTGCAAAGCATTTTGTAAAGTAGTCCTTGAATTAAGAACAATATAGTCACACAAGGAGTGAGTATACCACCGGAACAGCTGCTGCAAAAGCTGAGGGACTGAACATGGGGAAAGTGAGGAAGCTCTTATTAGAGTCACCAGGGTTTTTTTGGATTCTGGACTTGGCTTTGTGGCAGGTCTCTGGGGAATTCTGTGGTAAGAGTTTCAGAGACTTTTGTGCCTAAGCTCGGGGCTTCCATAAGATTAAAGTGGAGTACAGTTCTCTAGCAGTGGTCAAAGCTGCCATGGAAATTATTGTTCCTCCTCAGTGGGTTCAGGGAACTTGGAATATCCTCATAAAAGCAACCTTAAAATGGAGATCATAGACTAACAGGATCTGTTGAAAAAACTGGTGATGGTTACCCTAGAGAAGAGAAGGGAGAATGAAAAGGACATATGATAGCAGTCTTGAAGTGTTTCAATATCTGTCAGGGTAGATTAAATTTGTTCTGCTTGGCCCCAGAGGGTGGAACCAGAGGCAATGGAAATTGCAGAGACATAGATTTTGTTTCTAGTAGAGGAAAAACATCCCAACAAAAAGATTTAGCTGAAAGTGGAATGGCCTGCTTCAGGAGACAGTAAGCAGGCTTCCCCTCTCACCAAAATTCTGATTTTTTTTCCTGTGAGTATATGAAATTGTAATTACTAGAAATCTTTAAGCAGAGACTAACTACCCATTTGGTAGGGATGCTATGAGAGGAATTCTTATGGAGTTAGAGGTTGAATTAGGGATTCTGCAGTAGTTGGGATCTCATTCCAGGACAAAGGTTCAGCTCTGCTGTGGGTTAAATAGGCTTTCATGGGCTGGCCTGAGGGCAAACTAGCTCTTGTGATGGTTTCTCCCATTTCTGGGAAGATATAGGTTCCAAATTCCGAACAAATGACTGCTCTGCACTTTCAGAATGCAACCTGTTTGTAAATTGGGGATAGCCTGTGCAACTTGACATTTAAAATATAACTTTCTAAATACTGTATCCACCTACAAGTTTCTCCTTCATTAAAGAAAAAAAATGCCGCTACCTCTACTACTCATATTCCCTTCTCAGCTTATGATGGTACAGAGGGACTTAGGGCTGGTCAGTGTAGTAATAGGAATGAGCCCACATAATGATTATGATTGTCAATGCCATTCCAAAGAAAGAACCCCAAAAGCATTTGGAAAAGTGGGAAGGGGAACAAAGAATCCTTACTAACTTGGGCTGAAAGTGGACTGATTCCCACCCCCCAACCCAAGCGTCTTCTTGTTATTATTGCAACATTATTTCACACTGATTGAATGCCAACAGCATGCTAAACTTTGTATGGGCCTAGAATTGGTTACAATTTTTGTCCTAGAAAATTTACAATCCAATGTAGATTATTTATTAGTCTGTCCCTGCTTCAGAACACCTGGTGTTTCTATAATAAAGCGATTAAATTTTTGCCAATGTGGATTCAAAATCTGGAATTTTGAAATTTGACTTGGTTTATCAAGTCGTTCGAAGCTGCCCCCTCTGCCTTGTCTATGTGGCAGTTTTTGCCTCAAGAACAATAATATTTATCTGTCTGTTTTTATCAGACTTCTAGAGTCTGAGCACCATAGATGTCCATTTATTATCTGGGCCTAAAGTCACAGAATACTTATGGAGTAAGGTTGGAAAATGTGTCCTCTTAAACTTGATTTGTATTTTGTGACTTAGAACTAGGATGTGATTCCAAAATGCAAGAAGGGACTTGAAACAAGGTCATGGTCATTTGATTCTATCTTTGATCCTTTCCTGGTAGGAATGTCTGACACACATCCTGTGAAACTGAGAATGCTTTCCTTCGCTTCCTCTGAATCCCTTGCTTCCTTTAAAACTCAACTCATGTGCCATCTGTCTTCTACCCCTTTACATGAATGCACTCTCCTTCAAATTATCTTCTATCTATCATCTATCTATCTATTTATCTACCATGTATTTATTTAACTATTCATTCATTCATTTGTCATTTGTCTTTCTATTATTCCCCCTCTTTCCCCAAACTTCCCTGAGAGCAGGAGTTGCTCTGATCTTGTTTCGTTTTGTTTGTAATTCTGGTACTCAGCATAGTGCCTTGTGTGTACTAGTTACTTAATAATCAATGAATACACATTTGCTTACTGAATTGAATATTCACCAAAAGATCACTATTACTATGATAGTGTCTATAATATAGACTATATGATGCCAGGCACAGGCAGAAGTGGGGAAATGGGACTGAAATTATAGACTGTGGTGCATTTTAATGACTAAACAAGTCATAGGATCATAGCTGTAAGCTAGAAGACATCTTAGAAGTCATCTAGTCTAGCATTTTTTTTAACAGATGAGGAAACCGAGGCCTAGAGAGATGAAGTGACTTGTCCAAAGTCACATAAGCCATAAAGCTTTGGAGACAGAATTTAAAGAAATCCCTTGACTCTGCATTCATCCCTCTTGGCACTGCATCCAGCTACCTTGCTATTGTTTTGATTTAGTCACCTGGCTCACATAGACAAGTATGTGAATATATAACCAACATAGCTGCTGATGGGGAAGACGAGGGGAAATCTCCTACTCCCCATCATGGGAAGTCCAAGGGAGAGCTGTCTGAGTCCCAAACAACATGCTTAGAAGGAAAGAAGAAGATATCGAGAGCAGGAATTTTCTCTTCTTTTACATTTTACTGAGTGGACAGCTCTTTCTGCTCAGTAGTCAATTGCCTTTGACTCATCCTTCTGGGAACAGAAACCTCTGGTTGCACAAAAGGCCAAACTACATGGCTTGTTGGAAGTGGCCAGCTCTGCATGTGCTCCCTGGGGTGGCCCCAAATACCCATCCCTAAGCATGCTCCATGGGCAAGCTCCAGTTCAATCACCTTGTACACATACATTAACTTTATTTGATTCTTAGAACAACCTTGTAGAATGGATGCTATTGTTATGCCCACTTTATGGATGAAGAAACTGAGATTCAGAGAGGGTAAATGATTTATCCATGGTCACAATTAGTAAATAATTGACCTGAAATTTGAACTCAGGTCTTCCTGACTCCGGGTCCAGTGCTCTTCATGGCCTTTCACACAATAAGGAGTTGGATTATACTGTGTTGTCTCTTAGGTCCATTACAACTCTAAATCTTTGATTCTATAAAGCTTACATGCAGACCTAGCCTCAGGATCCCATGATGGGAGGACATTGTGCTTTTTAGATGTAGAGCTTTAAAAGCAAAACAGATAACTTTATATTTGATCCTGCATGTGATAGAGAGCAATTGGTAATAGGGAGAACAGTGTGTGTGTGCAACACGTTCAGACGTATACTTGAAGAAAATCATGTAAATTAAAACTAGATTAGTAATTTTTTCCTACAGTAGAGAAAAAGTAATTTTAAGGTTTCATCCAAACCCTGAAAAGCACCTTAGTCATTAGGAAAATAATCACTTGACTAACCTTTTACTGTTCCAAAGTGTCACAATTTTTATAATATGGGAATTTTCCATCTGTGTATCCATCAGATTTAAGCACCTGAGTATTCTAATCATTCTGATGCAATACACAAACCAGAGTTGTTTAAGTCAGTCCTTGTGCAAAATCCTAGTTTTTGACAACTGAGCCATCAGGTGACTAGTGATACTAGGAAATTTTAAAAAAAAAAAAGAATTGTCAGAGTGAATGAGGGAACAAGGGGAAAAAAGTTAAGATTGAGTCCTTTTTAGGTGACTTGGATGACATGTTATCATCTCAACATTCAACAATGTTGTCAAACTAAGCTCACCATCCTTCCTTTTGAATTGATTTCTCATCCCAATTACATCATTTCTGCCAATGGCAGTACTATTCTTTCCGTCTTCCCAACAAATAACTTTGGAATCATCTTGGATTCTTTTCCTGGTGCGTAACTTCCTTGGGGACATTTTTATATTATTGCTCCATTTTCAGATGCATAAGTAACACCTAGAAGTTCCCATACCCCTCTCTGTCCCCCATCCTAACTCAATTGATCACATTTTATGAGCCATAAAACTGATTCTAGAACCCCATTAACACAGCGTTCCCACAGAAGATCTTGTTTTCCTTTCTCCTTTATTCCTTATGCCTAATTTGTTAACAAATCATGTCATTTTTACCTCCTTTCAAATGTCTCTAAGATTTGTAACTGGTAGGGAGGTGCTCTTATTACCTCTATTTTACAGATGAGGAAACCAAGGCAGACAGATGTTAAATGACTTGCCCAGGGTTACACAGCTAGCAAATATGTGAGGCCAGATGACTTTAGGTCCAATGCTATTACATGAGCCACCTAGCTTCCAAAAAGTTCTATGAAAACAAAAGTTGTAATGGCAGACATGCACACCCAACAAACCCTCGACTTCGCTGTTTGTGCCGGTCACATATGATGTAATTAAGCCAATGGGAAAACCTGTCAGATATTTGACAAAATTATTCACATGATTGAAACATTGGCTTTTTACCAGTCTGGCATTAATCATCAAATACACCCAATAATATGTGTCATACAACCAGTGACTTGTCAGACTGATTTTCTTATTCTATCATTTTTGAGGATAAGTGGAACAATGCCCATTCAGGATAATTGGGTAAAATTAAGAGTGTGAACGACAAAGACCCTGACAATGAAACAAGCACTCACAAAGTAGTTAAGGTACCCAGTTTCAGACATAAAAGAAATGCAAATATAATAGTCTCTAATTTGAGTTTATCTCTAGTGATCTTGATGCAAAATTTTGGACATGTTTCTAAAATTTAAAAAGTATTTCTATGATTCTGGCAAAATCACAAAAGTATTTACAAATAAAACAAAGAATTTTTTAAGCTTTGAATATTTTCCTTCTGTTTTTATTAATTTATTTTTAGTTTTTAACAATCACTTCCATATGCTTTTGAGTTTTAAATTTTTCTCCCCTTCCCTTCTCAAGAAGATGTGCAATCTGATGTAGGCTCTACATAAACATTCCTATTAAACATATTTTCACATTAGTCATGTTGTAAGGAAGAATTAGAACTAATAGGAAGAACCACAAGAAAGTGGAAACAAAACAAATCAGAAGGAAAAAAAGAGCAAATAGTATGCTTCGATCAGAATTCAAACTCCATAGTCTCTGAATGTGGATAGCATTTTCCATCATGAGACTCTTGGAGATGTATTAGATCCTTGCATTGCTGAGAAGGGCTAAGTCTACCAAAATTAGTCATCGCACAACATGGCTGTTACTGTGTACAACATTCTCCTGGTTCTGTTCACTTCACTCAGCATCAGTCCGTACAAGTCTTTCCAGGTTTTTCTGAAGTCTGCCTGCTCATCATTTCTTACAGCACAATAGTATTCCATCACATTCATATACCATAACTTGTTCAACCATTCCCCAATTGATGGGCATCCCCTCAATTTCCAATTTTTTGCCACCACATATAGAGCTGCTATAAATGAATGTAAATACAAATGTGGGACCTACCAACATGTACAAAATTTTAAAGAAAAACGTGGTAAATTAAAATGCCTTTTGTTGTTGTTTATTCATTTCTGTTGTGTCTGACTCTTGATGACCCCATTTGGGGTCTTCTTGGCCAAGATACTGGAGTGGTTTGCCATTTTCTTCTCCAGCTCATTCTACAGATGAGGAAACTGAGGCAAACAGTGTTAAATCACTTGCTCACGGTCACACAGCTAGTAAATGTCTGGGGCCAGATTTGAACTCACAAAAATGAGTCTTCTTGATTTCAGGCCTGGCAGTCTATCTGCTATGTCACCCGGCTGCCCTAAAATAACTAAGTACTGACTTACTTATATGAGCCAGAGGAATATGAAAATTGTGTTAATGAGCTTACAAGGTTAGCTATCATATGAGCCTTGGGCCAATAGTGTTCTCAATTTTAAAACATTTACTGGTGGCAAACATTTTGGTCTTCTTTTAGGTATATTGCTTATGTCACTGTCAGATTTAGAATGGGGCAGCTAGATGGTGCAATGAATAGAGTGCCTACCCTGGAGTCAGGAGGACTTGAGTTCAAATCTGGCCTCATACTCTGACCAGCTCTGTGACCCTGGGCAAGTCACTTAACCCTGTTTGCCTCAATTTCCTCATCTGTAAAATGAGTTGGAGAAGGAAATGACAAACCACTCTAGTACATCTACCAAGAAAACCCCAAATGAGGTCACGAAAAGTCAGACAGGACTGAACAACAACAGGTCTAGAATAAAACTTATCAGAAAATATGAGTCTTTTAAAAAAAATCAACTTTATGCTATTTGGTTCCATCAGTAGCAGACATTTAAAAATGTCTGTTTGACTCACTGCAAGGGTTCAATCTCCAAAAAATTCCAATTATTTTCTAACTAAAACTCTAAAATGCTCCTTTGTTATAAGGCATAAAAGTGGTGCAATGGATGAAGCAATAGAGTGTGTGACTCCGGGCAAGTATCCTAACCTTTGCCTCCGTTTTGTCATCTGTAAAATGGGGCAGCACCCACCTCTCAGGGTAGTTATAAGAAGTAAATGAGATAATAATTGTAAAGTGTATTGCATAGTACCTAGCACATAGCAGGCACTTATTAAATGTTTATTTCCTTTCTATGATATGCAGAAAACATTTAGAAAAGTCTTGGAATATTGTCTGTACCTCAGCCATTTCGAACTGTGTTCCGCAGAACCTACAGGTCTCAAGATACACTTCTATCATTTCCTTAAACCTCAGTCTGGTTAGAGTAGATGGAGTTTTGTTTCCATCTCTAGTACCCTAACAGGGACTAAGAAGGACTCTAGCACCCTGTTAGTTCAATTTCAATTTGCGGAAAATCTGGGTGAATAGTTAATAAAAGGAAATTGTCTTAGACTTCACATACAGAGTTTATGCAACAAGGATAGAGGAGACCATTGTCCTCTGTTGCCATATGGAAACCATATCTGGTGTGGTATTTCCTGTGGTCCTGAAACATCAACCAAATTGAAGAAAGTCGAAATCCACATGGGTGGGATTTTTTTGTGTCCTTATGTAACCAGGAGGCTGCATCAGGGGAGGCAAAGGCCAATCAGGTCCAAGGGACTGCTCTTTTGCCTTACTGGAAAAATTAATCCTGTTCAGGGGAGATGGTGAAGAGAACTCTGATAGTTACTGATCCTATCAAAAGGCACTTACTGGGCATTTTCTGCCACGTTAGGGACCCAGAAAAATTAAGCTGAAGGGGTTTGATAATCTGGACAAGTTTATAATAAAACTTTTATATTATAAAACAAGTGTATAATAAAACAACTGTCAGCCGACAAATGATCAAAGCACAGGAACTAGGTTAACATGTAGCTGTTAGAAACTGGGTGACTCAGTTGGAGGAAATAATTAGTTTGACCATGAAACAATAAATCAGAGACAAAATAATCAATAAGCTCTTCAAATTGAAGAACCAGCAATCGGGTAGATATAGTGTTAAACCCCAGCTTTGCTAGTGTTTTCCCCTTTCTTTCATCTGATGTCTATGAGCCTCACTTTTTTGACCAATAAAAAGGAAGAAAGGGATTGAACTAGATGACTTCAAATGGTCTGTTTTTCTATTTCTATTACACAATCATTATGTACTCAGCACTGTGCTACAAACTATAGGTATTAGAAGAAAAGCATAAAATAAAAGAGCTAAAAAGTAGACTTTCTTTTATAAAGATTATCTTTACTAATGGATCTTTTTTCTTCGGGGGGCATGTAGGGAGGACAGGGGTATGGAAGTAGAGTATCATAAGCGATGGGGTGCTTAGTCCCCAGCCCTAAGATCACGTCTCTGGAAGCCTCCCAATTTCTCAGTAGGCTCCCGTCCTGTGAAAAAATTTTCCCTTGTTGCAGGCCTGATTCCTTTATCAAGACAGAGACAGGGATATTGACCCAAAGACTCTTTCCCAGAGTGTCTGCCCAAGGTTCCTGTCTCTGGTGCTTGCCCAAGATCCATGCATCTGGCAGCTAAACAAACAAACAAACAAAAAACAAACAAAAAACAAACAAAAAAAAAACCAGTCTTTTCTCCCTCAATGTCTGGTATGCTTCCTACACTTTCCCATCCATAGCTTCCAAAGACACCTAGACCCTTAGATTACATAATTAGCATCCCTGACATTCCTTCCCATGCCCTTTTTCTATATAAGCTTCAGATTCACCCCCATTAGGGTGCAAATTCCCCAAAGGGATTTCACCCACTTCTATTGGCATTATAATAAACTGTCTCTTGACTGAAAGACGGCTTGAGTATGTGAATTTGTTCCAGGTGACTCTGCCTTAGCATTCTTGGGGTCCCAGCACCCCTAAGAACTTCAAAACCTCATCAATAACCAGAGAATTATCCCAAGAAATTCAGTTGGGCACACATTTTAAACCCAATTTGTATGACTAAGAGTCAATAACTCTTGCTAACAGTGAAATATTTAAAAAGAAAACAACTATAATGTAAAAGTTACTGGTCAGACCTAGAAGAACAATTAGCAAACCCATAAACTAAAGTTTTGTTTTTATTTATGTTACAAGGATTAGTCACAACTAAATTAAGACTTTATGTCTAGATTGCGTATCAGTTTATCAAAGTTTCTGTTAAGCCTGAATCTCAAATATGAGAAGTAAAGCATGTAAAATCCAAACATACTTACAATTATTCATGGACATTAATGGTTTTAATGAGGACTGAAAACTTTTTTTGAAATAAGCCTATGATTATTTGTCACAAGAGACATACACACTGGACCTAATTAATGAATTTGTTCACTGTTCTTCATAATAATGACTATTAGCTGGTGCTTGCTTGGTCTTTTAGCTGCATCTCTTCTAGTTTCCTAATACAAAAAACAAAAACAAAAACGAAAAACAAGAGGGCTGAATTAGATTTCCAATTAAATGCTTTTCAGCTCTAAATTCCATGATCATGCCAAAGATAGGCTCAAAAGGTCACTGCTTTAATACTTGGCTCCAATAAACTATTATCTATTTCTCCAACATTTGCCCTGCTCCAGTGATATACTGATACCAGCTCTTACCCTTGGGAGAAACAATTGTTAATTTTTCAGTGTGAGCATTTACACTTCAGAAATAAGCAAATGCTACAAATCAGAGATTGATTTATAGTTTTGTTGCTGGCCTGGGCTTAAAAGAGTGATGTAGAAAATGCTAAGAATATAGATTAAATTTCAGAGTGTGACCTGCACACATTTCCTGTGCACCCTTTCCCCCTTATAAAACATTTATAGCATACTACTGCCCTGTTTGATTGCAGACACTTACCGCTATGTGACCCTGGGCAAGTCACTTAACTTCTGCATATTTTCCCGACTATAAAATGGAGAGAATAGCAGCACTTACCTCACAAACTTGTTGTGAGGATCAAATGAGATGATATTGGTTAAATACTTAGCATAGTAGCACATAGTAGGCACTTAATAAATGCTTAATCTCTTCTCTTACCACATACACTGAGTTTTAAAGTTTTAGAAGCTACGAAAGGGATACTACTTTGATGCATCCTTTGCATTGACCTGCATCCAACTATAAGCACCTTCATTTTTTTCCATCTCTAAGTTTATGAGGCACATAATTTGTGTCCCTCTGTCCCTTTCCAAACTTAGTGCTTTAGTTCTGGTTACTGGGCTGTGAAATTACAAGTTCAGCCATGCAAAGTTTGGGGCTTTTGAAGCGGGGGAGGTATGAGAGGTAAAAAGCTACTTAATGAAAAATTTCCCCAGTTTAAGAGCCCAGGACTGATTTCTTACAGACAGCTAAGATTGTTCACTGATAAACAGTACAATTTGGTGCTCTAAGGACAAAACAGTGTTGAATCATAATGGAAACACTGGATGAAGATAAGTCAGAGGGACCTGGCTTGGATTCCTAAAGATAATACATAGACTGTGTACTATAGCAACTTTCTGAATCCTCTGGGTCATTTCCCCAACCCTGATGCAATGTATCATCTCTGAGCAGTATCACATCTCTTCCAGTTGGGCATAGACTATTTTTCAAGCTGTTTATCCTGTAATTCTCGCAGATTTTATTTATGCCAGGAGGTACACTTGTGCTATTTATTTAAGCCAGGACAACTTTGTCCTACTTTAAAAAAAAATCATTATTAACTTAGTAAATATTTAAGCCAATGTGGAAGTCAAAAGGCACAATTTAGGAGAGTTGCTTCTGGTGGGCAAGAAAGTGAGATATTGTGAGTGAAATTAGACTCAACCAGCTCACCAGTAAGGCCTAGTTTGTAATACAGGTTGGCCTGTGAGATTTGCTCTGACATAAAATATTCAAATGATGTAAGCAGGGCTATCCCTGGGGATGTTCAGATAAATCATGTTGTGTGATAGCCACCTTCACTCCTGACTTATTTATGCAGGTGATATCAGGTTAAAGCGAACATCAAGGGCATAGACTTTGATTATGTAGAAGGAAATAATAAATATAGCCTTAGAACCAAAGTCTGGGTTGCTCTAATGATAATCTACAGCTAATAATCTACATTGAGGCCATACCAGGCCTCAGGCCACAGAGTTTTGCCCCATGGTAGGGAATTTAGAGAGTGCAGAAACTGAAGACATGGGATCCTTCAGCAGATCTGAATGACAGTGAGCAGGATGAAGCTTATTTGTTCCCCCTCTCTCATTAAAAAAAAAATTCCCAACTTGTCATGCCTCCTTCCCAGGCTGACCAGCCTCCATGGGGTTTTCTTGGCAAAGATACAGAAGTGATTTGCCATTTCCTTCTCCACTTTTATGCAGTGAGGGGTTAAGTGACTTGCCTAGGGTCACACAGCTAGGAAGTGTCTGAGGTCAGATTTGAACTCTGTTTTTTCTGACTCCAGGTCCAGTGCTTTATCCACTATGCCCACCTAGTTGCTCTGCCCACAGCCCTCTGAAAGCAGTGACATTTCCTGCATTGAAGTAGAGTAATCTCTGTGCTCCCTTCCCTTCCCCAAAGTGAGAGAGAAACTTTTGAGGCCTCTCTGGTGCAAAAGAAAGAACGTGGCATTCTCAAATACCAATGGCTGGAGCAGATGATTTCTGACATTTCCAAATCTGAGATTCTATCTCAAACAATAGTAACTAATTCTCCCTCTTACCCCAAAGGATTGCTTAATTCTTTCGTGTGTGTGTGTGTGTGTGTGTGTGTGTGTGTGTGTGTGTGTGTGTGTGTGTGTGTGTTGTTTAACCAGAAGCAGCACTGGTAGAGAGCTGACCCTGGAATAGGAAAAATATCAATTCAAATTCTGCTTCTGACTTGTCCTGGCCATGTGAACTTGGGCAAGGCATTTAACCTTGTATCTTTCTAGGCAATTCTCTAAACTGTAATTTGCAGAGAAGGTGATGATGTTCATTGGTGAGAGAAACTTCCAAATCTGGGGTTTCTTCTTATTAATGAAAGCCCTGGTTTAACCTCCATTATCTTTTTTTTCCTTGGCAAAGTTACTTTAAAGGAACATTTTGGGTGGTTTGACCCATGCAGCAGTTTTCTGAGGTACCAGAATTTCAAGTTATCACTCCGATCTGTGTCACATGCAGAGGTGGGCTGGAATCAGCTGGAAACACCTCACAAGAGCCAATTGTTAAATTTTTAGTGTGAGCTTTTACACCTTGGAAATTGGCAAACATTTCAAATCAGGGTTTGATTTATTGTTTTGTTGATTGCCCAGACTTAATAAAGTGATAGAGAAACTGTTTATAATACAGAGTAAACTTAAAACTGTATCAGGCATGTATTTTATTTTATTTTTTTTTTCAGGATAGCGGGTTGTTAAATATCAGCACTCCTCTGGTTACATATATCTGAAGAGTTGAGTGTTTAAAAAAGCAGAATTACAGAATTGATAATAATCCATTACTATTACAATATTCTAGCTAGATATTATTCAAAGTGGGTGCAATTCACTCATTCCCTAACAGTTTGAGGGACAGCTTGTTACAAAGGAGAAGTCAGTCAGCCAACAACATTTATTAAGTGTCTACTCGGTGCTCAACACTGTGCTGAGTGCTGGAAAGAACACTGGAAACAGTCAGGAGAAATCTTGGAATACTGCCTCTGCTACATACTAGCTGTGTGACCATGGGCAAGTCATTTAACTTTTCTGAGTTGCAATTGCCATATTTGTAAAATCAGAATAATAATAACCATAGTCCCTACCTCCTAGGATTGTTGTAACAAATCAAAGAGGCTATTGTGGTGGCTCCTGCCTCTAATCCGTGCTACTAGGGGAGACTGAGGATGGTAGATTGCTTGAGTTTGGGAGTTCTGAACGACAGTAGGGCAAAAACCAATTAGACATGCACGCTAAATCCTTTACCAACATGGCGAGCCCCAGGAGCCGAGGACCGCTAGGCTGCCTAAAGAGGGGCAAACCAGGCTAGGTTGGAAAAATAGAGTAGATTAAATCTACCACGCTGATCAGTATTGGTATAAAACCTGCAGGTGACATGAAAGGCTATGGAAAGACGCCAAGTGTATAGGTGGTAGTATATTAGCAGCTTGTGTTGAAGAAGTGGCGTAAGGCTAACGTCAACACTGCATTGTTATTAAAATAGATGCTCCTTCTGGCACTGCCAGATTTCGACTGCATAGATTTACACGTAGGGTCAATAGATACAGAGTTTCATAGATGGTCTTTAAGAACTACTGTGGTTAAAAAAAAATCATTACCCTCTGGTTAGCCTGGTGATGAACTAAGCTAGGCTGGTCTTTCCAGAGCAGACATCTAGTCTGTCACCAGGTCCATATTTTTAAAGTCTCTCCAGCTTATACCTAAGCAACTAGGTGGCACGGTGGATAGAATGCTAGACTTGGAGTCAAGAAAACCTGAGTTCAAATCTTGCCTCAGACTTACTAGCTCTTACTTTCTGAATAAGTCACTTAACTTGCCTCAAGCTTCCTCATTTGGAAAATGGTAATAATCCTGCCACCTACCTCACAGGGTCATTGTGAGGATCAAGTAAGATAACATATATAAACTTCTTTGAACCTTCAAGTACTCTACAAATGCTTATTACTGTTATTATTATACCCTGTAGTCACTGTGGTTTGGAGGTGACTCTAGATTTTGAGAGCCTCAGAAAAGAGAAGAGTCAAATACAGCTTTAAATGTAATCTATCTGCCACGTTTTAGAGGCTGAGCTCCATAAAGGGATGAGTGGTATTCCAAGCAAGGGCTCTCTAGTACTGATGGATGTGCAGGGTGACGAGCTGGGAATGGGACATTTAGGCACTTTTACAGTCACTAACATTGCTTGGAAGGGAAGAAGTCAGCAAAACAGCAACTGAATAATGCATAGCTTTGAATTAGAAGGAGCTACTTAGGCAGTCTCTAGGAATTTCATTTCTAAAGCCCCTGTTCTTCTGCATGGAATCACAAAATTGCCAAAGCCCAGAATTTCTGAGTTGGAAGGGGCCTTAGTGGTTATCTATTTCAATCTGTACTTGAAAAAGAATCCCATTTACAACCTAACTGAAAAGTGGAACCTTTGTTCCCGTGAAGGGGAACCCCCAACTCACTAGCTAATGGGGTGGCCCATAACGCTCCTGGGGAACTCTCATTCTTCAAAAGGTCTTCCTGGAGCAATTTGGAACTATTCCCACATTATAAAAATGTGCATACCCTTTGACCCAGCAATAGCTCTTCTAGGGCTATATCTCAAAGAGATCATACAAATAGGAAAAGGACCCACATGTACAAAAATATTTATAGCAGCTCTTTTTGTGATGGCAAAGAATTGGAAATTGAGAGGATGCTCATCAATGGGGGAATGGCTGAGCAAGTTGTGGTATATGAATGTAATGGAATACTATTGTGCTATAAGAAATGATGAACAGGCTGACTTCAGAAAAACCTGGAAAGGCTTGTATGGTCTGATGCTGAGTGAAGTGAGCAGGACCAGGAGAATGTTGTACACAGTAACAGCCACATAGAGTGATGACTAATATTGATAAACTTAACCCTTCCCAGCAATACGAGGATCTAAGACATCTCCAAAGGCCTGGCGATGGAAAATGCTATCCACATCCAAAGAACGAACTATGGAGTTTGAATGCAGATCGAAGCATACTATTTGCTATTTTTTTTTCCTTCTGTTGAGTTTTGTTTCCTCTTTCTGGTGGTTCCTCCTATTGGCTCTAATTCTTACTTACAACATCACTAATGTGAAAATATGCTTAATAGGAATGTATATGTATAGCCTATATCAGATTGTGCACCATCTTGGGGAGGGTGGTGGGGAGGAAGGGGGAGAAAAATTTTAAAACAAAAGCAAGTGATGATAAATCAAAATAAATTAAGAAAAAAAAGAATAGAAAAAAAGAAATAGGGACATTTAGAGGAAGGGTAGTTTTAGGGGAAAAACAATGAGTTCCATTTAGATATGTTGAGTTTGAGAAGCCAACGTGACATAGGGGTGGAGATATCTAGCAGGCAGCTGATGATGTGAGATATCTTTACTTATCTGTAATATAGAGTTGGACCAAAATGATCACTAAGGTCCTCTTGCAATTCTATATCTATCATTAGCTTGTTATCTTCCATGATACTTCCAAACATCATAAGTATTGTATGCTTCTCCCAATGTGTATACTCAATGGATCATTGAACAAAGTTAATTCTGTAATGGTATCTGTCAGAGAATGCAGTATTATTTTAATACAGATGGAAAAGACAGCTATTTTAATGATATTTATTTCTACCTTTGACATAGCAGCTATTCTCTTTATATCTATCAATTTATAACTATTAAGATGAGTTCTCCTGTACAAAATCATCTTTGGAAATCCACCAGTTTTCATTCGTATTCTCTTTCAAGATGCTATGGATATGCGAAAAGCAAAAAACAAAACAAAACAAAAAAACCAAAAGGTCTTGCTGACATCAAGCTCTCAATTTGCCTCTGCAATTCCTACCCATTGTTTCTAGTTCTCTTCTTTGGAGCCAAACAAAATATGTCTAAACCCAATTTCTTTTTCAAAAATTAATGTTTTTAAATGAACAGAAATCTAATTTCTCTCCCTCCTTCCTCCTCCCTCATTGAGGGGAAAAAATCCTTATAGTAAATATGCATGATTTGTATAAAACAAATTCCCTTCTTGTCCCTGTCCAAAAAAAATCCATGTCTCATTCTTCACGCTGGGTCCGTGACCTCTCTATCAGGAAGCGGACAGCATGCTTCACCGCCAGTCCTCTGGAATTATGGATTGTCATTGTGTTGATCAGAGTTCTTATAGCTTTCCTAGTTGTTTGTCTAACCCCTCATTCATATGCCATCCCTTCAAGTACTTGAAGACGGTTCTCATGCTCCTCCCCTCGACGCCAGTTCTTTCTTCTGTAGACTAAATGCTCTTGGTTCTGTAAGCCGATCCTCACGTGACATGCACCTGAGCCCCTTCTCTCCACGGGATGCCTTCCTTGGAGATTCTGGATTGTTGTTGTTTTTGTTGTTGTTGTTGTTGTTCAATTGTGTCCAGTTCTTTGTGACCCCATTTAGGGTTTTCTTGGCAAAGATAATGGAGTAGCTTGCCAATTTCTTCTGCAGCTCATTTTACATATGAGGAAACTGAGGCATGCAGGTTAAGTGACTTGCCCAGGGTCACACAGCTAATAAGTGAGGCCTGATTTGAACTCAGAAAGTTCCTGATTCAAGGCCTAGTGCTTTATCCTCTGCACCACCTAACTGTGCTGGCTTATTAATGTCCTCCTAAGATTTGAGCCCAGAGTTGAATCTAAACTACCTTATGTGACCTATCAGGCTAGAGTAGAGTGGGGCTATCACCTCCTTATTCCTGCAAACCATGACTCTCTCATTATAGCCCAAGAAGGCATAAGGTTTGGGGGCTGACAGACCACACTGTTCTCACCTCTTCAGCTTGTAGTCCACCAAAACCCTCAGATCTTTCTCAGATGAGCTGCTATTTAGTTAGGCTTCCCTCTTCTTGTAATTATGAAGTTAATCGTTTTGAACTCAAGTATAAAGCTTCTTATATTTGTTCCTATTAAATCTTGTTTTACTCTCTTCAGTACAATATTGTAGCCTCTCAAAATATTTTTAGGTCCTGACTCTCATCCAGTGTACTGGCTATCCCGCAGAGCTTTGTGACATCTGTAAGTTAGACAAGTATGCTATCTATGCCTCTATTGAAATCATTGCTAGGAATATTAAACCTCGCAGAGCCAAACACAGACTCTTCATATGGTGACCAGGCGGTAGAAGCTGTGTGACCCTGGGCAAGTCACTTAACCTGCATGCCTCAGTTTCCTCATATGTAAAATGAGCTGGAGAAGAAATTGGCAAACTACTCCATTATCTTACTGGGCCTGGAATCAGGAAGATCTGAATTCAACTCTGGTCTCAGACACAAGTTGTGTAACCCTGGCCACAATATTTAACTTTTGTCTGCCTCAGCTTCCTCAACTATAAAATGGGGATATTAACAGCATCTAACTCATAGGGATATTATGAGGATCAAATGAGAAAGTATTTGTAAAAGCACTTAGTACAGTGTCTGGAAAATAATAAATAATTATTAAATTAATAAAAATAAAATAAATAAAACTAAAATCAATCAATGAATGAATAAATAAATAAATAAATGCACCTTCCCTTCCCCCTCTCTTTGGGAATTTCCTTGAAGGATCCTGTAAAGGGGCAGTCCTCATTCAATAGCGTTAGAAATTCAAGTGAAGTTACTTTCTTTTGCAAGACACAATGATGTAGATAAGTCTGCATCACTAAGTCACCCTGGTATTGGCATGCTACAGCGTCTGAGGAAGGCAGAGCCTGGAGGTGAACTGCTTCAGAGAAGGATTCAACGGGGTAATTATCAAGAAGCAAAGTGTTAGAAATGGAGTTGTCAAGGATGCACCTGCCACTTACCATGTGGTACAGATTCAAAGACTATAGACAATAGCATCACATATTTAGCACCAGAGTTGGAACTTAGCTAGTTCAAATAATAATCAAATAATAATAGCCAACATTCACATAGTATCTTAAAGTTTTCAAAGTGTTCTGCATATATTATCTTAATGAAGGCTCACAGCAATTCCATGAAGTCGGTCCTGTGTTATTATCCCCATTCCACAGATATGGAAACTGAGGCTGAGAGGAGTTAAATGATTTGCCTACAAGTGTCGCAGGCAGAAAGAGGGTTCCCTGATTCCAGGTTTAGCATGCTATTTACTGTATTCTTTTTGCCTCACACTTTTCTCTGGAGCTGCATTGCTTTTTCATGAAGGTCAGAGGATCAAAATTAGGCCTTTTGACTCCAGACCTTGTGTTCTTTCCACTCATTTCTCCCCTGCCTCTCTTACTCTCCCTTCTATACACACAATAAACTCTGCTGCTATGGTCTAACACCTAATTTAGGTTCTGAGTCTCCATTCTTCCACTGATGGTCTGCAGGCAATGTGGGAGTGGGAGAAAGGCTGCTGCCCTGTTGGCAGCAGCTGCTGCCTTCCTGCCCAAGAGATCAACTGCCCTGCCTCCCTGATTATGGTAACATATGGTACCACACATGAAACCAATCATTTCAGGGAATACAAATTCCCATCTTGGAAACACGTCAACTAAACCAATTGCCTGTACACCAGGCACATATGCTTCTACCTTGCTGTCTACTCCATTCGCTGTGTAGATATCTTTCTCAAGGGACATGGATAACTCTTGGCAGGGTCAGGGTAGTGGTTGTTTAGAAAAAGAGAGGGATGAGGGTCCCATAGGGTTACCATGACTCCTCATGTAGGGATACTGAACGAGCTCATCCATGCTCAAACACTGGGTCTTAGAGATGGTCACTCCTCTCAAGCAATAGAGAAGTTATTCGGAGTATCCCAGCTCTTCATGTGGCGGCTAGGTAGCGCAGTGGATAGAGTGCTGGACCTGAAGTCAGTAAGACTCATCTTCCTGAGTTCAGATCTGACCTCAGATACTTACTAAGTTGTTTGACCCTGGGCAAATCACTTAACCCTGTCTGCCTCAGTTTCCTCATCTATAAAATGAGCTGGAGAAGAAAATGGCAAACCACTCCAGTATCTTTGCCAAGAAAACACCAAATGGGGTCATGAAGAATCAGACACAACTGAAATGACTGAACAACATCTCTTCATGCAGAGCTGAGACAAGTCATGAGTGAACCCGTGGCAAAGTTCAGAATTTGCACTTCCCACCCCACACCCTTGCTGCTATCCACAAGATCCTTTGTGCCTTCACTTCTAATAAGTCTTTCAGCTTCTAGCTTCTCCTCTCTCTAATCCATCCTCCACAAAGAGGCCAGAGGGATATCCCTGAAGCGCAGGTCTAACCACATCACTCCTCTCCTCAAAAACACTCCAGGGGCTCCGTGTTACCTCTAGGATAACTCCTCTGTTGGTCATGTAAAACCCTTCACAGTCTAGCTTGAGCCCTACCTTTCTGGGCTCATGACATATTGCTCTCCTTCTTCTATCCAAACTGGCCTCCTTTCTGTTCCCCAGCATCCCTTTGTGCTCTTGTACAGACTATCCCCCAGGCCTGGAATACACTCCCTCCTCATGTCTGTTCCCCAGCATCCCTGGCTTCCTTTAAAGTTTAGCTCAAATGTAGTCACCCTCATGAGATTTTTCTTCATCGCCCAAACTGCTAGTACCTCCCTCGCTCCCCCCAGTTATTTTGTATTTATTTTGTCTGTATTTTATTTTTACTTATGTGTGTATATTTTGTTTCTCCTGATGGAATGTAATCTCCCTGAAGGCAGGGATTACTTTGTTTCAGTGCTTAGCAGAGTGCCTGGACCATAGCAGATATGCAATACCTGATTATAATCTATTATTATAGTGTATTATAATCTAATTATAATAAATGATTACTGATTAATACCCTTATAATATCTGACTTTATATAGTACCTACTATGTGCCAGGTACTATGCTAAGCACTTTTACAAATATTATCTCATATGATTCTCACAAAGACCCCCACAATGCAGTTGAGGAAAATGAGGCCAAATAAAATGTCTGGGGCCAAAATTTGAATTCAGGTCTTCGTGACTCCAAGTCTAACACTCTATCCATTGCACCTATTGTGTAACATTATTAAATACCTCCTTGTCATGGAGAATAGAATTTTCTAACATTAATGTCATGATCATTTATAAAAATAATATTTTTATTGCATCAAAAAAACCACCTGTTTTAACGTGTTCCTTATTGCACCATCCTGGAGAATGTATCCCAGAGAGTTGTTTCTGTTGGTTCTTTCTAGTTTTAATTAATAAGCTCCAGCTCAGGTCTCTCTGAGCATCAACGAGGTGGCACTTCTTTCTCTGAATTTAATTTAGAATTTAGAATTTAATTATACTGTTGGCCAATTGCTTTATGGAAGGTTTGTTATTATAACTGGACTGTAAGCTCTTGAGGACAGAGATCGTGTTTTATATTTCTCTTGTATCTACCTTGCTGGGCACAGATGAGAATCTCAGCAATTGCCTGTTGATTGATTAGTTTCCCAGGCTCCAAGGACTTAGAATTAAGCATCTTCTCTGAATGGCAGCCTCATGTGCTTGCTGCTGGAAATGACAGCTGCATCTCATCTAGCAAGATAAGGAAGCGTAGCTAAGGCTGGGCCCAATAGCTCAGAAGGGCCACCATCCCATACTCCCAAATAAGAAAGTGTATGAAGATGGCAAAGGCCTGCAGAACTCTGTAACCCTCTCCCTTTGATCAATACCCTGTTCATTGTTGAGTAATCATTACTCCTTGCTTCCCCTCTGTTGTGGCCTGTACCCTTCTCTGGCATTTTCTGATGCATGATAATTGGATTCTCTGTTCTGCCTACAAATAAGTCTCTCTTTTGCTCCTCAGGACAATGGTTGATTGTGGGGCTCTTGTTTCCACATACTGACTAGCCTTTAGTTTCTGTTCATCTGATACTCTTGAAAGTTCCCCACATTTTGATGACAGGAGTACGGCTTGAGGTACAAAATGGAGCTGTATTTTGGAAGGTCCACGTACACCTAGATCAAAAAAGAGGAGGTACACAAGCTGAGCTTGTGCTGTGTTTAGCACTGGTGTACAATTGTCAACTTGGCTCACCTTTTTGTCACGGTGCAAAGTGTGGAAAAGCGTAGGAACGAATGGCCAGGTAATCAATCTGTGACTTAGTCAAGAATTATTAAATGCCTGCTATGTACCAGACACCAGGTGAGGGGAAATCCTTATAGTCTTGGAGTTGCCCTAAAGACTGAGAAATTAAATGACAAGCACAAGGTCACACAGCTAGTAATCTGTCAGATGTGGGACTTGAACCCAGGTCTTTCTGGCTTGAGGCCAACTTTCTCTTCACCCTGTGCTGCTTTTCACAATAAGTTCACATAAGAAAGGGTATTGGATTTAAAAAAAAAAGAAGTGGTATAAAGAATGTTATCAGAGAAATGTATGATCTTGTGGGAAAAAAAAAACATTGGCTGGACCCATAATCAGAATACAATACAATCAAAATGCAACCTATTTGCTCGGTCTCAGGGGTGAAAGGGGTTTGGTTGATGACTTTGTCAAGGTTATTAGTAACAGCTGATGCTCTACTCCCACAATCGAATTACTCTGCCTTCTAAGCATTTATATAGCACCTGCTATGTTCTGGGGACTGTGTTAAACTGGGAGGTAGGTGCTATTGTTATCCCTGTTTTACAGTTGAGGAAATAGGTGGAGGTTTAAGGGACTTGCCCAAGGTAATAAAGCTATTAAGTATGTGAGGCTAGATTTGAACTCAGGCCTTCCTGACTCCTGGCCCAGAGGCCACTACACTACACGACCAGCTGCCCGAGAAGATGCCTAAATGCTTGGAAAGGATATGGTCCCAAAGATTGTGGGAAGAGGTGGAATATGCATATGCCCCTCTATGTCAAAACTAATTGGCTAGAGTAGATGACCTCTAAGCTACTTTATAGCTCTTCAGCCTCTGATTTTGTTGTTCTGGTTAGTCATTTATACACGGGACCCACAGAGAGTTTTCTCCTTCATTAGAGAAACAAGTTGGCAAGGGACTTTAAGGAAAGGAAAATGTCAGTAATAGGTGCAGAGGCAAAGGAGCAACACTGGGGATGTATGCATTGAAGAGATGAGCCCCACAGGTGCCTGCATCAGGGAAGAGGAAGCATTTAGGCTTATATTGCATTCCCTCCGATATTCCAAAGACATCTTTTGTGAGGTTCGCAGTGCATCAAGTGTGGGGCAGTGTGGGAGTAAATGGTTAAGAATAGCTCTGGGAAACTTGCCTTGGCTTTTGACTAGGTCACCTCAACTTTCAACCTTCTTTTCTCCTCAGAGGTGGCTCCCAGGCAAAAGCTGATTGAAAATCTCCAAGGTTTGGTTAGTGTTTTATATTCCATAAGAAGAAAAGTTCCCGAGTGAACTGTGATGTTGTCAAATTATAAACCAACCCAGAGGTCTAGCACCCCAGCTACACCACTGTGTGGTCCCTTATGAGTCCCCACTGCTTCTTCTGGGGTAGAAGCTCTGACATTATCCCTTGAGAATGGGAGAATTAGAAAGGATAGAGATGGTAACAGTGCTGGAGAAAGACTAATTTGAAAGTTGAGACGATCTTTTGGTGGTAGCAAAGAACTGGAAAGAAAGCATATGTCCATTGATTGGGGAATGGCTAAACAAGTACATGGATATAATGGAATATTGCTGTGCTTTAATAGCTTAAGGGGTGTCCCAAAAGTCTGAGTGCTAGTCTTCATGGAGTTTTAAGCTTTAAGCTCAAAAGTCTCAGTGCAGTTTTAAGCCTTAAGTGTTAAGACTTTGGGAACACTGTATACTTATAGGTTTTGCTGAATATTTTTTCTCTTTGCTTGCTTTTCTTTCATTAAAAAATTCTTTGTTAAAGGGGTTGATGGGAAAATTTAAATCATGTAAAAACAAAAGATACCAATAAAAATCAATTTTTAAAAAACTTAAGTGACTGCAACAGGCAGAGTTGAAATATAGACACCTATAAACCAAGAGATTTATCTATTCTCTAACATAATTTCTGTATTAATGAATTGGAGCTCCCCCAGAATCAAAGAGCTGGGTTTATATCATATGTGTGACCTCCTACATCCTAATGCCTTTAACAGCTTCTGACTGAAGCATGGGGAAGCTTCATCAGCTAGTTCATCCTTTGGGTAGGAAAGCTAATGATTGGATATGACTTTGTAGTTACATTAGTATTGACCTAGTGTAATGTTGTCATGTAAAACGTTCCTTTTTATTTTTCAAGTACAAGTGGAAATCTGCCACTGTTACTAGCAGTTCATATGTAGCCCACATTTTCATTCTAGGAAGAGGTAATGAAGAACAACAAAAAATGGGAAGGTGTTATAACAAACAAAGGAAGAAGAAAAACAAAGGCACAATGAGAAAACGAGACAGAAGGCATCAGTGTTTGGGTTGCTGATGCATATGTCCAATTCATCTTGGTACAACTACCTGCTGTCAGAGCTCGAGGCTTGTGAAGGGGTGTGGAGCATCCATGTGACTGCACTTTTCCCTGGTCAGTGTCTATAGGGCAGTTTTTCCCATAAGTAGAACTGAGCAGAATGACATCTTTCCATAAAAAACAAACAAACCAGTAGAAGGGTGCCGCCCATTGCTGGTCATTTCACCTGCTAACCAGATATCTGACTCTATTTACGTTCTTCAGAGATCTCCTACTCTAGGCTAATTGGTGACAGAATGTATTTGCTACTCCTGCAGAATGCTGATCCTGCAATCGGAAGTTCCCCTCCTTTCCCCGTGTTCATTAGTATGTGCCTCATTGTATGTTCAGGGCTATGATTCTTGGTCCAGGAGCTGCTTATATGACGTTTGGATTCCCCTGAAGAATTGTGTCCTGTTCGTTTCAGTTCAGCGAACTTAACAGATAGTGCTTGGAGTCAGGAAGATAAGAATGTGAATCCTGCCTTAGAAACTCATTTAGCTGTGTGAGACTAGGCAACTCACTTTAACCATTCTCATCCTCAGTTTCCTCATCTGTAAAACAGGGATAAAAATATCACCTACCTGTGGTAGCAAAGAATTGTAAATTGAGGGGATGCCCATCAGCTGGGAAATGGCTGAACAAGTTGCAGTATATGAATGTAATGGAATACTATTGTGCTCTAAGAAATGTTAAACAGGTAGATTTCAGAAAAACCTGGAAAGACGTATGTGAACTGATGCTGAGTGAAGTGAGCAGAACCACAAGAACGTTGTACACAGTAACAGCCACATTTTGTGATGACTAACTTGGATAGACTCATCTCTTCTTAACAATGCAAGGATCCAAGACAATTCCAAAGAACTCATGGTGGAAAGTGCTGTTTGCATCCAGAAAAAGACCTATGGAGTCTGAATGCAGATCAAAGTATATTATTTAATTTCTTTTTTTTTTCTTTTTTGTTTGTTTCTTCTTTCTTGTGGTTTCTCCCATTGGTACTGATTCTTCTTTACAACATGAAAAGTAATGATATCATCATGATCAGTTGCCTTTCATTGGATCCCCAGTGCTTAGCACAGTGCCTGGCACAAAGAGATGCTTATCAAATGTTTATTGAGTGACTTACTCATTAATGGTTTGCTAAGAAAGAAACCACTACTTATGAAGAGATGGGACACAGGTTGGTTAGGGCTGTTTTTTTTTTTGTTTGTTTGTTTTTGCTTTTTGGTGAGGCAATTGAGATTAAGTGACTTGCCCGGGGTCACACAGCTAGTAAGTATCAAGTGTCTGAGGCCAGATTTGAACTCAGGTCCTCCTGACCCCAAGGCCCAAACTCTATCCACTGCACCACCTAGCTGTCTCTGGTTAGATTTTGATGGGAAGAAAAGATTGGAAAACGTCTGGGGCATGGGCACAGTTCATGAAGGGCAAGGCCTATATAAGATGCCACTGGGTAGGTGGAAAACCAAGAGGAGGCAGAAATTGTAAGCCTAGGATACTCAGGACCTGAGTGGTTAATGGGTAAAACTATGTCACTAGAAAGAAACAAGTGGTATGATGCAACATTGATAGGGTGCAATAGAAAATTATGTGCCAAGGTCTTGTTTAAGATAAATTCTTTCCTTCTGAATGAGATTATGAATGCAAGAAGTGATCTAGTCTAAGGACATTATAGTTACAGTTCATTTTTGACCCCAAATGGTCTTACCCACCTTTATCATCCAGCTTATTTCTTGAATTTGGTTCCAAATAACTTTTGGCTTTACTAAAAGCAGAAAACTTCCTCAAAAGTTGAAAATTTGCCCCTCTTCAAAATATTCAAAAAATGTTCCATGGGGAAGACCTTTATAAAGTAATGTAAGTGATTTTTTAATACTAGAATTTATACATCCAAATGTGTTTCCTCCTTCAAATCAGTCACCTTGGCAGGCTACACACATAATGACGCTGCTATTGCTCACAACATTTGTGAGACTCATCTTTTGGAATTGCCTTCAGAGTGTAGCAAACATTCTTTTGGATTTATAAGCTCTGGAGGGTATGTGGGAGCCAAAAACTTGACTCTAATCCTTGGGGTAATAGCAACTCACATATATATATATATATATGTATGTATGTACATATATATATATATATATATATATATAGTGTTTCACACTTTTCAAAGTGCTTTCTTTACGGTATGGGGGGGGGTAAGTAGTAAAAGTATTATTGCCCTCATTTTATAGAAGAGAAAGCTTGAGGGATCAGGTGACTTTTCCATAGCTACACATTCTTACAACTCCATCGGAGAAATTTCTTCACACTTTGTAAATGGATTATAGGGTGTAGTATAGACTCATCTTTGCATTTGGTTTAACACATTCCTACCTCCCTACCTCTGTTATCTACGCCTCACTTTCTGTAATGATGTCAATTGGGTTATAGTGGTGGTGGGTGGAGGAGAAGGAAATCAACTCCCCCAACTCTATGGATATGATGCTTATTTTAAAGTTTGCTTTTTTAAAAAGTAAGGCAGTACCTGCAAGGAGAAAATTTTTATTTGAAGTATTGGGTAGCTTTGATTCAGATTTTGTATTGGTTAAAATCCGGAAAGATTTTGTATTGTCATGTACAACATACTTGAATGGCAAGCTTTAAGGCCTTCCATAGACTCTATGTCTTCCCATGAAACCCATGTGCAAGGGCCACCAGCAATTTTGGGAGCAGGACCCAAGAGAAAGTAGCATGACTTTGGGTAACGGTGATTATTTTAGAAACATCCTTCAACTAGAAGCGTGGACTTTTAAATTATTGGTTTATTTACTGTTTGTATTACCAACTTTATTTAAATGTAGTATTTATTGATAATGTTTTCTATCTCTATATCTAATTATACATGATGACTATCACAGTGTCTCAGTGAAGGGGCAAGATCATAGAACTGCAGCTGGAATGGAACTCTGAGGGTGATCTTGTCCAACCCTTTCATTTTACAGATGAGGAAATTGAGTCCCAGAGAGATGAAGGGACTTGCCTAGTGTCACACAGCTAATAAGAAGCGGAAGGCAAAATATTTTTAAAAGTTCTCTTTGTGTCTATATTTAAATTTTTTTTAAATCCTTGCCTTTTTTTGTTTTGGGGTTTCACAGTGAGCTTGTTAGGACTCTACAGTATTAGTGCAGAAATTACTGCTTCATATCTATTACTCTATCCGTAGTGATAAGTGAAATTAATATTTATTGATACTTATATAGCTAACAGGAAGATAAAGCCTAGTGGGAGATTTTCTTAAGCTACTTTGACCTTACTATGGGCAATCTCATGGTCTGCCAATTCTGACCTACAGTATCACTTCTGCAACAAATGGGATGAAAAAGTTGCATTCAGATTCTGGCAATAAGGACCTTTGATGTAAACTCAGATACCAATAATTTATTTCTAGTCCTTTTATATTCCTTCCCTTGAAAATCAAAAAGCATGGATATAATCAAGATCTAAATGGTTGATAATTCAATATGAGACTTACAGTGGATAGAGAGGTAGGCCTGGAGTCAGGAAGCCCTGGGTTCAAATCCAGCCTTAGACATTTACTAGTTGTGTAAGCCTGGGCAAGTCACTTAACCCCTATCTGTTTTCCCAGCTGTAAAATAGGGATAATAAAACACCTATCTCCCAGGATTGTTGTGAGGATTAAATGAGATAGTATTTGTAAAACACTTAGCAAGTGCTTGCCTGGCACATAGTAGGCAATTAATAAATGCTTGTTTCCTTCCTTCTCTCCATAGACAATTCCCTGGTTGTTCAAATCTGTGAATGACCATTAATAGTTAAGGTAAATGTTGAAATTATTAAGAGGTACACAGGAAAAGAGATAATTTCAAAAACATAAAGTATTTAATTCAGGGGGAGATTTAGAGATTGAAAAGAGTGATTTCAAAGGTTAATCAATCAACCAATCAATATTTACCTGGTACCTTGCTAGGTGCTATAGGGTTATAGAACTAGGTAACATACATGTACTAAGACCAATACAACCTGATAAATGCCAGGAACCTTAGTAATTTTCTCATCAGTCTTCCATTATAATCAGTATAAATAAATTCTATGATCAGTATGTATTCTAGAGCTCAAATCCAAGCTAGAGTTAAAAGTACAGCAACAATTTGCCCTCTGAAAGACCTTTTCCGTAAAATCCTCAAAGTTCACAGATGATCTTCTTCCCGGACATCTCTTTCCATGAATTTATCCATAGTAAGTACTTACCAAATGGTGTAATACTTTCTGTAAATTTCATCCTAGTGAAGTAATCTCCAATAAAAGAATCTCTTGGAGCTGAGTAAATAATGTACGCAGGGCATAGTCTTTGCATGCATGTCTGCTCTATACCAAAAATATAATCATCGCGTGATTTGAGTTGCAAAATAATCTGTTGTCAATTCTTTGGATTCTCAAAGGCTGGCACACTCCATCTCTAATTTTAAAAACAAATAATTTTTGAAATTCTTTATTTGATCTTGGAGACAAAGTGCAGTCCCATTTGTGCTTGAGAAAATACCATAGGTGCGGCTAAATACTAAAAGGGCATTTGCAGTAAAATGGAAACAGATGCAGGAAGATAGCACCATGGCATTGAAGAATTTTCTTTCACCCCAAAAAAGTTGTAAAGTTGTAAACATTACAGATAATAAGCAATGCAAGTTGAAAACAGAATTTAGCGGAAGATTTAATGAGCCAGACATAGTTGCAGTATTTTTACCCTCCCTAACACACACACACACACACACACACACACACACACACACACACACACA
>NW_020954630.1:12928230-12937274 GCF_900497805.2 Vombatus ursinus | reverse complement strand
CACACACACACACACACACACACACACACACACACACACACACACACGACTCCTTGCAAACTCCAGGCACACGCAACAATATTCCCAATTCCTAATGTAAGGCCTCTTATCTGTGCAACTTAGAATCATAGAATCTCAGAATTGGAAAGAATCTTAAAGGTCATTTAATTCTTCTCAAAGTATGAATCTTCTCTGTGACGTCCCCCATAAACCATCATTCTGCTGCTGAAGGTGTTCAGTGAGAGGACTCTACTTTTTCAAGCAGCCCTTCCCTATTACTGCTACTTATCGGTCCTAGTTCTATACACTGGCACCAATTACAGTAAGTCTAATCTGTCTTCCCTATGATGACCCATCAAATATTTCAAGTATTGATGTCTGAACAATTAATACTTGAGTATAAATCATCATTTTGTGAACCAAAACTGTGCTGATGTTTTTTTAACCAAGAATGTTAGCTTGAACTTTTATGACGAAAAGTCATCATAAAAGTTCACCAACATTCTTGGTTAATCTTATAATCTGTTTTGGATCATGAGTGAGACTGCAAAGGACACTGGAAAGAGCATTGGGCTCAGAAGGGCTGGGTTCAAGTCATACCTCTGATGTTTGTGACCTTGGCCAAGTCATTTATGTTCCCTGCGCCTGAGTTTCCTTCTTTAAAAAAAAAATAAGAAGATTGAATTAGATAGCTGCTAGAATACCTTCTAGTTCTATATCTATGATCCTATGATAGTATACCACCTCTTAAGCAGTCATCATGATATTCTTCGCTCCATTCTATAGCCTAAGAAAGGAAGCTGTCTTACTATGTTGTCACAAAGACAGCAAGATTGCACTTGATTTGAAAAGACATGGATGTATGAGCAGGAAGATAACATGCCATGGGAAATAGTTATGTTCTGAACATAATAAAATCGACAACAGCATCAATAGTCTTAATGGCATTCTGTGAGGTAGAAACAACTGGAGAATGTACTTGAGGCCATTGTAGCAGAAAGCGTGCTAGGATTGTATGTTTCCACTGCATCTTTATCCTGTCACTCCATGAGATTTTCAGGATCAAGAGGTTCCTTGCCAAGTAATAGAAGCAAAATCATCCCATCCCTCATTTTATTTGCCTGACAACCTACAGGAAGATCAGGTACAATTCAGAAAATACACTGAAAAAGAGACAAGCTGGGTTTATTTTTAGTAGATTTTTCATTGATATATTAAAAACAATTTACCCCCGATTTCCTTCTGTGCCTTTCCTCTATCTTCCTCCTCCTCCTTCCAGAGAACCATTCCTTATGACAATTTTTTTAAAAAGGAAAAAAAAATCAGCAACACTTAGAAATACCTCAGAAATATCTGACATTATATGAAATATTCCACACCCATGGACCCTTCTACCCACCTCTGCAAAGGACTGAAAGGAAATGACTTCACACATCCTATTCTTTGGGACCAAGTCTTTATAATTTTATAAAATTCATTTTGATTGCTTTGTGTTCTTCCCACAGCTAGGTGACCATTTTTTACATAATTGTAACTTTGAATAGTGTAAATCTTCCACATAAATATTCACACCAGTATTCCTTGTGGTGGCAAAAAAAAATGGCGACAAAGCAGATAAATGACTGAAAGTGGTCAAGAACATGCAACTACTTTAGAAGAGTCATTATTTGCACTATTTTATATTCGTCATGTATATTTTTTATGTGGCTCTTCTTACTTCACTTTGCATCAGTTTGTGTGAGTATAAGCTGGGCATATAAAGAACATAACCTTGTTATGATAACACACAATTTAATTCTGAATTAGAGCTCCTTACCATGCTACCCTGAGCAGCAGTAAAAGCCATTATTACCCTTCTATTTTTTATTGCATTTTATATTGATGTAATTTAATTTTTTTTTTAAATATACAGTTGTGGAATGTTCCCTGGCAACAAAAATAAAACAAAAACAAATATGTTTACCAAAACTGATTGGCAAAGCAACCGCGATTGGCAATATATTCAACATTCTACACCCATAATCTCTCACCTCTCCACCAAGAAACATGCATTATTTTTTTGTACTTTGGCGTCAGATTTCATCATTATGATTACTTAGAGGCTGGTTTCCTTTTGTGTTGTTTTTGTTTAAATTATTGTAGTCTTTGTGTAGGTTGTTCTGTTGGTTCTGCTTTCTTGACTCGATATTACTTAAAATAAATATTTCTGTTTCTCATAGCGCCTCATATTCATTGTCTTACGGTATATGTAGTCCATTATACTCACATGCCATATTCAAGCACTTGCCTAATTTTTTTGGCCAGGTTTTTGTTTGTTTCTTTTTTTTTGCTACCACAAAGAGTATTGCTGTGAAGATTTATGAGGCAAGGCAGTGTGGAGCAGTGAGTAAAAAACTGGCTTCCAAGCCAAGAAGACCTTGCTTCAGGTTCCTCCTCTGGTCCATATTGGCTTTTCCACCTTGGGCAGTTCTCTAAGATAATAAGATTAAAATAAGATTACATTAGTGTTGGGAGTTTCCTCATCTGGGAGTTTCCTGATACCAATGAAATCACAGGGCTAGACCCTGAATTTCTGATGTATGTCCAACATGATCATAATATAAAGTCTTTGTGATATGTTCTTATAGCTTCTAATCATATTTTATTCAATATATTTAACATCAGTATTCATTAGAGATAGTGGTCTGTAGTTTTCTTTCTCTATTTTTATCTCTCCTTGGTTTTGTATTCAAGACAATACTTGTTTACTAGAAGGAGTTTGATAGGATTTTATCTTCCCCTATTTTTGCACACAACTTAGTTAATACTGAAATTTTTTTGCATGATAGTTGCACCTTGTATAAATTCATAATGGGATTTTTTTTCCTGTGGAAATTTCTTTATAGCTTATATAATTTATTTTTCTGAAACTGGGTTACCTAAAATTGTTATTTCTCATTTTGTGCATCTGGGTATTTTATATTTTAGTATATATTATTCAGCAATTTCATTTAAGGTATCAATTGAGCAAAATAGTTTCTAATAATTTACATATTTTTTCATGAATTCTTTTTATTTTTGACTGATAATTTTATTATAATTTTTCTTTAGATTAGATAACGTTCTTCTATTTTATTTGTTTTTTTTAAATCTCTTGGTTTTGTCACTTTATTTGTTATTTTCAATTTTGTTGATGTCTTATTTGAGTTTCATAATTTTAACTTTTGTGTTTAGTTGTAGTTTTAAAACTTTTTTGCTTTTTAAAAGTTTTAAAAATTGTATGCAAATTCATTGACATGTTCTTTTTCTTTATATAAGTATTTAATTTAAATTTTCCCCTAAAGATCATGCTGGATTTCCATCAAGCCCAAGCTCTGATCTCTGGTTCTTTCTTTCACCTTTAAAATCCCTCCTTTATGAGCAGCCATCAGAAGTTTATCATTGTTTTTCTTGAGACTATTTTTCCTTCCCAGTCCTTATACTCCTTTCTCCCATCTCCCTTTCTTTGTGTCTTTCCTTGAGTTTAATGTATTTCTACACCAAACTCTGTGTGTATATGTTCAACTTCCATTGCTCTGTTAAGATATAAACGAGCTTCATGAGATGCCTATTCTTCCCACCCCTTCTTTCATGATTTTATACTCTTCTTGTATCCCAATATGTGAAAGAGTAAATTCTTTCCACTTCTTCCCCAGCAGTTTTATTGCTTCCCCCTCCATTTTCTTTCCTCTCCTAAAACCTACAAGACAGAACAAAGTCATACCCTGTCCCTATATTTGTATATTACTTAAGTCCCTCCATAACCTTTGGAGACAGTGGAATTCTGAATGGATTCTTGCTTTTTCTCTTCTTATTAGAATGTAGCTCCTTTCAAATGCTCATATACATTAACCTTTCTTGTTTCTCTTAGCTCTTCTGTGTCTGGCTTTGGCATTTTTATCAGAATCTCTTGCAAATCTATTCTCGTAAAGGTCAATTTTCTCCGTTAGGTTTATACTCAGTCTTTCAGGTTAAATTATTCTTGGTCATGGGCATTTTACCACCTTTTGGAGTATAATATCCTAAGATTTTTTTTTTCCTTTAGTAGTTGTACTCTAGTTTTATGTGATCCTGACTGTGGTTTTGGGTACTTGAATTCTTTCTTTCTGTCTGATTGTACTATTTTTTTTCTTTGACTTGGAATCTTTGGCTAGCAAAGGAAGCAAAAATGTCTATCTTGAACATTGGTAGGCCAGTTGCCCACTCCTGAGGGTTGGTTGGTAGATGGGGAGACAGGAAGAGGGCAGTTCTCTATCATCTGTCTAATGATGAGGGTGAGGGGAGGTGGAAATTGAGTGCTTGCTTTCTGGAAAGCTAAAGATACTGACTGTTCACTGGTCTTGGAACTAGGTAGGTGAGTAGGGGGAGGGAGGAAGGGTTGAAGAATGTGGGAAGCCAGTGCTTGATAATAAATTCTTGTTGAATTGATCATAAATTTGTAGCTGATGAAACTAAGCCTATCACCCTGTTTTCCTGCTAGGTATTAATAGGGTCAAATGAGAAATATGTATATGATATTTTAAAGCAGAAAAAGAGCAATGAACTAAGGTACAGAATACTTAGATTCTACACTTTGATTTGCCCCTAACTAATTGACTTAGTGGAGCATATCACCATCCTTTGTGGGGCCTCTAATTTCTCATTTGTAAAATAAGGAAGTTGGGCTAGATGATCTCTAAGATCTGTTTGTCCTTTACTTAGTCTTTGATTCCTGTAGGAGTGTTAATTTTCCAGTTAGTCTAAACTCTAACTAATATGTTGCAGCAGTCTAGGAAGCCTAGTAATGTAGCAGAAAAAAAAAACCAAAAGAAACTGTCTAGACTTCTGTTTTCCAATATTCCATGAACCATTTTAAAAGAGACCAATAAAACAACCCAACTGGAATCTGGATGGTTATTAAAAATATAATTTTTACTTCTCTAATGGTTTTCATCTCAGTATATGAAAGTAATGTAATGGCGTTTAAAATAGATTCTCCCAGTTCTTGAGCTACTTCTGGATATAAGTTAAATGTCTTTGGAAACTGCATTGACTCCTTTAGCCCATTGGCAGAGTAGAGAGTTCAGCAAACAAGAGAAGTAACTTACTGTCTATGACTTAAAATTGTCAGTATCATTTTCAGAATGCCTAATTTAACCAGGGAGTACCTCAGGCCCTGAGAAAATTGGGCTGTGTATTTATATTGCATTTTGTGGCAGAGTGGAAGAACTCTACTGGACATCAGGAGATCTGGATTCTAATGCTGAGTGTACAATAGACTGACAAGTGAGTGACCTTTAGACTTCAGTAACAGAAGCATACTGTCCATAACTAATAAGTCTATAATCTTATTATACTTGGCAATAATTAGACAACATCTGGAGTATGATGTTCACTTCTGGGAACCATGTTTTAATAAAGACATTGATAAGTTGAGAGTACCCTAAAGAAACTGAGTTGGTGAAGGGCATCACTTTCATGCAATATGAGAATTAGTTGAAAGAATTAGTGAAGGTAAGAAGTATATATTGTTAAGAGAAGAAGTGCATGTTGTAGGGTGGAGGGAAGAAACGGAGAGATTGGACTATGAGTGGTGGGACATGATCTCTTCTTATATTTGAAAGATTGCTCTATGTAACAGAACCAAGCCTTGTTCTATTTGGATCCAGAGGATAGAACTAGGAACAGTGGGTGAATATTATAAAGATGCAAATAAAGGCTTAACAGAAGAAAGAACTTCCTAAGAATTAGAACTATCCCAAAGCATCAAGGGGAGGGGTTTACCCTACATGATGGATGGCCATTTCTTGGGTGTGATATAGGGAAGATTCTTTTTCATGTATACGGTTGGCTAAGGAGATAGGACCATAGATTTAGAGTTGGTTGGGACCACTCTGTTCCTGCCTCCTTGTTTTATGGATGAGAAAATGTGGTCTAGTGGGGGTTCTGACTGGCTTAAGGTCACACAGCTAACAAGTGGCAGAGCCAGGATTAAAACCCAAATCATCTATCTCTAAACTTAACATTTTCTACCAGGTACCACAATCCTGAAATTCTGTAATTCTGTGAGTTGTCCTTGTTGGATCAAATAAGATGGATATGTAGACTATAGTTGTGGTCCATATAATTTAGAGCTAGGAGATCATTTAGTCTAGCCCCACTCTGTGGATCAACCCCAAATCATCAGTTTATAATTATCAATATGACAAGTATATGCCATCCATACTAGACTACAGCTCTAACTCATTTTCTCTACCTCCAAAACATAAGTTAGCTACACATTTCTTTTCTCAGAACCTCCCTCCTTCTCCCCAATCCCTGGCCATTATTTTTGTAGATCCCTTGAATGAAGCCAATTAAGGGAGGATTTCATCTTGAAGTTTTGATGGAGCCCACGATTAGGGTCACAGGCTAGACTATATTTTCTACCATGCAAGAATTGTAGTGGAATTTAGGCTTTAAGTGGAAATCCCCCACCCCCACCAATGTGACACTACTTTTCCACCTAATCCCAGGAGTTTAATGCATATAAAACTCTTGCTGTCCCAGAGGGTATCCCATGGTATCCCAAGTGTATACTCACATTCCTGGACCAATGGAACTAACCATATGACCTAGCTTTAGGAAGCTGGAACCAGAGATGAGCTACTTGGCCAATGGTGTTGTTCATGCTAAAGCCTACACTTTCTGCACTCCTTGGTTAATGGGAAGCAGGGTACCCTTGAAATAATCCTCACTTCACTTTGTAACTGTACTAAGTCACTTCTTGTACCTCAAACCTGAGCAATGTCTCAGATTAGCACAACAGCCTCATTATACAGCTGAAAAGCTGACTCAGGGTTGTGAAGTGACCTGTCCAAGGTTTCAGAATTGGCAGAGCCAAGATTCAGATCCAACAGATGATCTTTCCATTGTAGCACATGGGCCTCTTTTACCCTGCTTTGGAAAATGCAAAGAAAATAAGGCATGTTTGTGTTTCCAATTTTGAGACATCCCAATTTTCCTCTTGATCTGTAATAGACATCTATTCTTCCATATACACACTTTTCCTTGCACTAGTAAGATCAAATGGAAAATTAGATAAGAAATCTAACTTTGACAACCATCATAACATGTCCCTGGTTTCCCTAGCTAGCAAAATCCAAGATGGGAGTCGTCCTGGACGATAAATCAATCAACATCATTTGTTAAGCACTTTCTGTGTGCCAAACATTGATGATACAAGGGAAAAAAATGAAGCAGTCTCTGCTTTCCAGTTTACTTTGTGTTAGAGGAGACAAGATATGTGTATACACATAAATGTGTATACCACATACATATATACACACATATATGAACATACTGTGGTGTATAATACATATGTACTATACACACATATGAATATGTGTATACAGAATAAATGCAAGGTAGTTAAGAGGGAGGGCACTGGCAATTGAGTAGATCAGGAGTGCCTTTATAGAAAAAATGATGCTTGAGCTACTTCTTCAAGTAAATAAGGAATTCTGTGAAGTGATAGTAAGGAGCAAAGGCATTTTAGGCATAGGGTACAGCTAGTGCAAAGGCATGGAAATGGGAGATAGAAAGTGGAATGTGAGGAATAGAAAGAGTGCCAATTTGGCTATATCATAGAGTTTAGGAAGTACAGTGTATCATAATGCTAGAAAGATCCATTGGAGCCAGGTTGGAAAGAGTCTTAAAAGTCAAAGACGCAAGTTAATGATTTAACCTAGAAGAAATAGATAGTCACTGGAGTTTGAGTAGGGAAGTGATGTGGTCAGATCTGTCCTTAATGAAAATAATTTTGGTAGCTATAGCAAGAATGGATTAGAGTGAGGAGAGACCTAGAGAAGGCGAAACAAATAAGACGCCATTTCAATAGTCTGGGTGAGAGACTATGAAGGCCTGAACTAAGGTGGTGGCTGTGTGAATACAGAGAATTGATCAGATATGAGAGATCTCATGGAGTTAGAAATGGCAAGATTTAGCAACTGATTGGATTGAGAAAGAATGAGGAGTCAAAGGTAATGCTGAGGTTATGGATCTGGAAGACAGGAATAACAGTGGTATCCTAGACAGAAATAGGGAAATTTTGTAGAGAGAAGGATTTGGGGCAAAGATAATGATTTCTGTTTTAGACATTTTGAATTTGAGATATCTCTGAGATGCCTAGTCTAAGAGGGAGTTGTTGTAGTAGGATAAGAACTCAGGAAAGAGACAGAAACTGGATCTATAAAACTATGAGTCATCTGTATAGAAATGACAATTCAACATTTGGGAACTGATGAAATCATAGAGAGAGCATGCAGAGAGAGAAGAAAATAGTAGCAAACAATTGAAAAATGAGACGGTACCCAACAGTTGAAGAATGGCTGAATAAGTTGCGGCATATTAATTTGATAAGAGTACTATTGTGCTGTAAAAAATAAGGGAATAAATTATTTAAAAAAACATTCAAAGATATGAACTGATACAGAATGAAGGGAACTCAAAAGGACCAACTATGAAACATTTCTATCCATTAAAATGAGGTGATGGATATAGGTTGCAAGATTATACACACACATACACACACACACACACACACACATACATATATGTATAAACACAGTTATTCTTCTTTGGACATCTCCATCATGCCTTACTTTCCAGGAAACTCATCATTAGGAAATCTCATTATGCTCTAATTTGCTTGGTATTCACATCTCCTCAGTACTCTCTGTCCTGCTGATTGAACCCTCTGGCAAGAGGGCAGGGCCATGGGCGGGTGTCTATTTAAAGAGGGAACTCAGCATAGTTTCCTTCACATTTCCTACCAGCTGCACTGATTTGGGACTTCTTTGGCAACATGTCCTTGAAGGTATCATTTCTACCCCACCCCCACACATGCTCACCTTGTTTTTCAGCTTCCTTTTATGTGTTGCCTTTCCCCGTTAGATTGTAAACTCCTTGAAGGCAAGAACTGTCTTGTTTTTATTTGTATCACCATCTCTTAGAATAGTGCCTGGAACATGGTAGGTGCTTAATAAATGTCAATTGATTGATAAACA
>NW_020954630.1:12751568-12928220 GCF_900497805.2 Vombatus ursinus | reverse complement strand
TTTTTCAATGATGTGGAAGGTAGAAAGGAAAGAAAATAGATTTTGGTTAATTTTTTATTAAGTAGAGAGGTAGGGGGTTGCTACAGATGTGAAATGTTACCTGTACTTTCAGATAAGTTCACTATGTTATTAGTTTTACTTAACTGTTTTACTTTGTTATAAAAGACCTCTCATGAAGTAGGAGTAATAAGCAAAGGTATGTAATATAAAAACAAAATACATCAATAAAACTCAAAGTGACCCCCCCCACCAAAAAAAAATAAGCTGGCAAATAAGACTGAGAAATCAGACATGTAGGAGAACCAGGAGAGAGCACTGTTATGAAAACTCAGGCTAGACAGAGTATCCAGGAAGAAATAGTGGTTGACAGTATCAAATGCATCAGATGAGTCAAGAAAGATGAGTATTGAGAAAAGACATTGATTTGGCAATTAAGATATCATTGATAACTTTAGAGAGGGCACTTTCAGTTGAAGGTTAAGGTCAGAAGATAGATTACAAAGGGTTGAAGAGTGAGAGGAAAGGAAGTAAAGCAATGAGTGTAGTTTTTTCCTATGAGTTTGATTGTGAAAGGATGATATTTTGAAAGGATAGTAGAGTCTAGGAAAATTTTGGCATTTTCAGAGGCAGTGGGGAAGAAACAGTAGATAGGGAGAGATTGAAAGAAAGTGGAAGAGGATGGCCTAGGAGATAGTCTGCTGGGGAAGTTGGGAGGTGTTGGGATCAAAAGCATATGTACAGGGGTTGACATTGGTTTAGAGAAGGGCTATTTCATCATAAGAGTCAAGTAAAGTAGAAAAGAGTAAGGAATGATGCCAAAGGATTTTAAGATGAAGAGAATGAAACAAGAGGTGAATTCATGATAAATTATCTTGATTTTCTCAATAAAACAAGAGACAAGTCTCTCAACTGAAAGAGCAGAGGAAAGGGAAGTAGAGGAGGTTTGAGGAGAGAAGAGAAGGTTTGGAATAGCCTAGGTGGGAAGTAGAACCATAAATCAATTAGGGAGGAGTAAAATAATTTCTTTACTTTAGTGAGTACCTACCAAGGGTTTGATAACTTAAATTTGTAATATAAGCATGATTTCCCCCAGCTCTTTCTAGCAGTGAGTAAAAGCAGAGGAGTGGTATATTGGAAGTTATCAACTTTTAGGGTTTGGCAAGAAATGCACAACAACAGGATAGACCAGGAGTAGAGGACAGTATGAAGTTGAACTTTAGGGTTGAGATCGGGAAGGGAAGAAAGTAAAGAGAAAGTAGAATAATTTCCTGAGAAAATAGTGAGGAGTGGAAGGATTGGAGGTCATAAATAGGTTTATACAAGATTAGTTTAAATAGGAAAATGACAGCTTTGATTGTCCATAAATGTTTGACTTTCACAATGGTGAGATTAAGGGTCTAACCATACCTAGATGTGTCCGTGGCGAAATGGAGGAATAAGCCTTTATTTTAATAGTTTGAGGAACTGGAAGGTTAGGGCATTGATGAGGGGTCATCAACATGAATCTTAAAGGTCCCTAATTGTAAGGAGAGGTGTTGGGAAGAAAAGGAAGACAATAAGCCAGGTACTGGCTTCCTTGAAATAAGTGGAAAAATAATCTGGAGATCCATAGATAGCAGTCATCATGATCTACATTGAGGGAAAATTTTTAGTAGGGTAAACTTTAAAGGAACTAAGTGATACTGACAAAAGGATACTCTGGAAGTGGTGGTATGGAGCAAGTAATAGTCCAACTACTCCTTCTAGATCAGTGTGATTAGGCACATGGGAGAAGGTACAGCTAGTGCTAGAGAGGAGAACCAGGGACATAGGATTCTGCGGAGGAGGTTAAGTCTCTGTGAGAGCAAGTAGGTGGAAGGATTGTCAGATGTAGAGTTCCAGAATGAAGGGAAGTTTGTTTCTTATGGAACAGGAATTCCAAAAGTCAAAATACAAGAAATGGGCGGCAGCTAGGTGGCGCAGTGGATAGAGCACTGGCCCTGGAGTCAGGAGGACCTGAATTCAAATCAGGCCTCAGACACATAACATTCACTAGCTGTGTGTCTCTGGGCAAGTCACTTAACCCCAATTGCCTCACCAAAAAATAAATAAATAAATGGACAGAGTTGGAGTGGGACATAGGAGTGGAAGGGTTGAGGAAGATGAGAATAAGAGAATTGGAAATAGAAGCTGGGAATCATTTACTTCTTGGCAATCGATGATTAAATAACACACAGAGAGGGAGTAACCAACCAGTGGTTGTATGTTATCATTATTGTTTTTTTAATTGAATGAAAATGTCAGAATATAGCCTCATCTCCAGTAGATTCAACTAAAGTGGGACAGCTCTAGTAGTAAACAAGACAACAGAGCTGACATGTATATGGATGACACGTCTCACTAGATCTCTATATTTTGAGAGCTTTTCATCCAATGTAGCTTAGAAGTTATGAGTGTTTGGTTTGGTGGAATTTATTAAAAACATTGTTCTTAAACTTTTGTGGGTCAGTGTTTTGTTCAGGTGATTGTAGATGACAATTTTGTCTACAATAACACTCCTGTTTCAGTACAGTGAATTTGTTGAATTCTCAAGTCTGTATGAGAATATATATTTAGTAACATGGTACAAAGATTTGTTGTCTATTAATTTATGAAGAATAGCAAGGACATATACTGCCAGCCACTTGATCATGTCTTCTACATAGGCACTATTTTCCAGTGATATGGTTACAATTCTTAGAACAAGTGATAGAAAGTCAGGGTGGGGTAGGAGGAGAAGAGCTGGAGAGGAAATGAAGTTGCTTGGTCTCAGGGAGTTCAGAGTCCAATGACTTAGCCTGTATAAGAAATGTCAACCGGTGGTCTGGTTTGGACCGTGGGGCAGCAGCAGGGTAGAAAATAGTGGGGGGTCCCAGTGAGTACAGAGCCAGGCAATTTAGCTCCTCACAAACATGGAGGAGGGCTATCTTTGGAATTAGAAAGTCAGGGGTTGAAGTCCTGACATTCATACTTGTCATGTGTGACCAAGTTAGTTAACCTGTTATTTTCCTAGGTAACTCTCCAAAGCTTGAAGTGAGAGAAATCGTTGTTCTTCATCACTAGAGAAAGTTCCTACATTGGAAATACACCAGTGAAATCATTGATCTAGACCAAAAATGTTCCAGAATGTCACAAAGCACTTGGAAGCTGGCTCTTCTTTGTAGAATAGAAATAATGATTGATTGAGAAAATTGTCTATTACTTTGTATAAGATAATGACTACTCTGGAAGCACACCCACAAGTATATAATGCCTTGTATGTAGTAAGCACTCAGTAAATGTTTCAGATGAATGAATGACTGTTCAAAATGTTCAAAACTGTTTAAACCTAATCTAGACATTGTTTTTGAAAGTGGAAAGGGATTAAAGAAATAAAGGACATAGAAAATGCTGAGGCTAAAATTATCCTAATTCATATGTTTTCTGAAAGATAACTAGGGATTGTTTGATCTGGAATGTAAATAAATGTAAATAAAGCAGTGGTACAGAGGATTGCATAAATGGACTGGTCATTCCCATTAGAAGAAAAGTCTGGACATCTTTTCTTGGGGTATAGAAAGAAAGGTAGACTGGGAGAGGGTGCCACAGAAAAGGGATCCTGGAAATGGCTACTTGAAGTGATTGGGCTGAATGACAGGGTGAGGAATGTAAAGTAAAGGACAGGGACAGCAGTTACCATGGGGAGGAAATGCCTTTCCTGGGAGAAAGCCAACCTACTGATGTCGGAATCTGGGAGCTAAGTCCCATCTGCCCGGTGCTAGTTACTTTTTTAGGTAGTACTCCATGGTAGGTACTGTCCTAGACAATGGGGATGTAGATAGAAAAATAACACAGTCTGTACCCTCAAGGAGCTTACATTCAACTTAAGGATATAACATGTTCACTGATAAGGAAATAGAGGATATGCACAAAATAAATATGAAGTCAGTCAGTTAATAAGTCAGTTACTATGTCAGGGCTTGCTTACTATGTGTCAGGCACTGTGCTGAGTGCTGGGGATAGAAAGGCAAAAATAGTCCCTGCCCTCAAGAAACTTGCATTCTAACTGGGGAGATAACTTGTGTTGTATACAAGATGTATACAGAATACATGGAAAGTGATATGAGAGAGAGAGGCTCTAGTAGCTTGGGGGGTGCGAGAGCTGGTAAAAGGATTCGAGCTGAGTTCTGAGAGAAGCCAGGAAAATGAACCTGGTAGAGATGAAAGGGCAGAGCATTCTTGATATCAAGGATAGCCAGTGGAAAGGTACAGAGTTGGGAGATGGCGTCCTGGGAAAGGAATAAGAAGTAGGACGATGTAGCTAGACTGTTGAGTAACAGGGAGTAAGAAGACTGGAAAGGTAGGAGGGGACCAGCTTATAAAGAGCTTAAAATGCCAGACACAGGACTTTAAATTTGATCCTGGAGATAATTAAGGGCCACTGGAGTTTATTGAGTAGAGGGGAGTGATGTGGTTAGATTTCTGCTTTAGAAAAATCACCTTAAGCAGCTGAGTGGAGGCTGAATTAGAATAGGGATTGATGAGACAGGAAGACCAGATTTGTGTTTTTTTTTCTGGTGGTGATTATTGGTGAAATCTTTTCAACTGATACTTCATTTTTGTGTTTAGAAGTTCTGGACAGTTCTCTTCTTTTTTTTTTTTCTGGATTAGGAGCATATTCAGGGCATTGGTAACAGAAGTACAGTCAAAAAAGACAGTCAAGGGTGGAGGACTGCACTTTGTTGAAATGGATAATTATAGGATCAAGGCTTCTAAGAGAGAGAGATTGCTGGAATGAGTGCAGGGCTAGATAATGTCTATTCTCTGTGAGACTTTGGGCAAGTCTCCTAACTTCCCTGAGGCCCAGTTTCTTCATCTTTGTAAAATAGGGGAGTTGGAGTAGATGGCCTCTGGCCTCAGAGGTGACTTCCAGCTTTAGATCTTCAATTCCATGACCCATAACCATAATTTGCATTCTGAAAGAGGGCAAGAGTTAAGGGATGTTAATGTTAAGTGGCGGGGGTAGGGAACTCAGGGGATATTTGAAAGCATCAGAAAAAGGAGGCTATATAGATAAGGAGAGGTTAGATATTAGGGAGAGGGAAGGCATGGTCAAAGAGGCAATCTAGTGGAGATAGGTGGGGATGTTATCAACAGACTAAGTAAAGGAGTTGGCATCAAGAAACAGGAGGGCCTTCTCTAATGACAAGGGAGAGGGCTTTAGGAGGATAGGACAGGGGCAGAGTGGGAGACTGGCCTTTTCTGGTGGAGCTTTCCTTCATCCCTGCTTTCACCCTTTATGGGCCTAAATATTTACATTAAGTCTGGAGAACTAGACAAATGACAGAGTCAGCTGGGTGTTTCAGTGGTCATTAATTCAGTTCATTATCTACTTAAGTGATCCGTTGTATTACTATCAGCTACAATAATATGGGCACCTCTAAAACTTAATCATGGTGCTGGGAATGACCCAGCACCTGTACTTTCTGTTACTGACTTTCCTTTCCTTCAGTATTTAATACATGCTGAGATAGTCTTCTTTCCATAATGGACTTGATTCCAAAGATTTTGCCCTTCCCTCAACTTTGTGAGGACTCTTTGTCAGTGTATTTATCTGCCCTGAAAGGACATTTTCACACCTTTTATGTGGGTGGAAATTAAGTCGTCCTTATAAATATCCCACACTAATCCTATAAACTGAGTGTTTGTCTTGTAGTCAATTCACAATGTATCCCTACAGTACACAAGACTTTCTCTTCCCAGATCCAGACATCTTAGAATTGATGAAAAATCAAGCTCTCTGTCCCTTTTTTGTTTTGTTTTTAACATATCTCACTTGTTAATATGGTTGTAAATTGGGTTATACCATATTTTATTGGTCACATGTGATAAATCACCAAGTACTCTGTCCATCACTACACCCAGCTTTTGAAGGGCAAGGAGAAAAAAAATTTCATTTTTTTAATCTCATAAAAAAGCTCAACTTTCTTTTCCCGAGAAAACTTCCATGTCATGCCACCAGAGGGCAGTAACACGAATACTTCAGGGCCTTCTAGGGATAGTATTTAACCAGTGGGTAAGATGACCATTTTTCAGAGACAGATTTTTTTACCTTTGTAAAAGTAGATAAAAGTATACTTTCTCCATTAATTCTCTCTCTCCTTCTTTCCATCAAATACTTTTTAAAATGTTCTTTTGAAGGATTGAGGAGACTAAACAAACAGTAGAAATAAAACTTGCTAAAATCAAAAGGAAGCAATATGTTAATTATGTTTGCAGATAAAAGGAATAACTCAGATTGATCATATTTGCTAAATTTACCTCTTCACCCTCTTATCTTATTAAGAAACACAAGGCACTTACCATGTACAATGTTGTGTACATACCTTATCTCCCCTGCAAGATTGTTAGGTCCTAGAGGGCAGAGATTGTTTTTTACTTATCTTGGTACTCCCAACATTGTTTAACATTACATCTTGCACATAAGTTCTCAATAACTATTCCTTGGTGAATGAATGAACTAATATGTGTACATAAATGGAGCTCTCATCTCATGGATATAGGCACTCTCTCCACTAATACAGATTTCCACCCAACGACGTCTTCTCATTATTGGTGTTTCTTGTCCGTGATCTGTCCATGATGCTCCGTAGAGCATCTGCCCAGGGTGTTAATGACCTTCTTGTAGACCTTTTTATATTATAAAAGGGTTCAGTGCCCATTATTTTATGCTGATTCTTTGATCAAGAACATAGTTCCCAAATGTTGTTCCTATGGGAAAATATCAAATTTTTGGTGATCGATTTTGGTATGTGTAGGCCCTAATTGTGCTAAAAAAAAATTGGAACTACTTATATATGCTCTTCCCTGAAGGGCTTTACTGGCACTTTCATTTTTCTGTTCTTGGAGTTAAATATTGAAGAATTATAACATGTATACTATGATTGGATAAACATCAACTCAATTACTTCCTAAGCAACTGAAGTGAATTTGAGTGATTAGATGGATTGGGGACAAAGGGGCAGGATTTCTGGATCCTGTAAGTCCCAGTTTTCTGTGAGAATCACTTCTGGGATCTTTTCTTTCCTCAGTCATTTCCACAGACATAATCTTCAGATCATAACAGTCATGCATGGCCAAATATTTATTTGAGTTTGCCCCAATCCATCAACATGACTGTGGACAAGAAAAATAGCAGTGTCTGCCACTAAAAAAGGATATTCTAGTTACCCTTGATTTGGTTAGACTAAGCCCCTATGCTTTTGATTTTTCTGTGGAAGAAATGCAATTCATTTTTGATGACCCTGATGAAGTTTGTCCATTCTGTGGAGCTTTAGCAACAAGGTTTTAGTCCCTAATTTCCCTATCCATTCCATCTACCATGTTTTTGCATCACCTCTCCCCATCATCAGCTGCTATGTGCCCAGAGGGTAGTAACTAATTTTAGTATTAGCTTAATTAAATTAGACATAATTGTGGAAGGAAAATCTGTTGCCATAAGGAATTAATAAATAACATATCCTTCAGCCAAATCAGTCTCCACTAAAGTCATGTTCAACCTTCCTTTGGAGGGCAGCAACAGGTAGCAGAAGGAACATTGAACTTGAAGTCAGGAGAGACTGGAATTGGAGTCTTGCTTCTATAACATTGACTAAAGATGTGACCATGGACAATTCACCTAACCTCTCTGAGTTTCATCATCTATAAAGCAGAGATCATAGTACATGTTATTCTTTCCTTTTGGGTTGTTGTGAGAATTCAGTGAGATCATATATATAAAATGCTTTATAGACTGGGAAGCTCTCTTTAAATGTCCCTTTCTTGTGTTTTGGAGGTGACTCTAAGTTCTTGAAGGCTAGGCCAGTAGAGATCAGAGTCTGGAAAGTCCTGTCAAACTAAAAAGATTTCAAGAGCAGTGGAGAGATGGAATATATATGTATGTACATGGATATATACATATATACATGCATATGTACATATAATTATGTATATATGTGCACATGTGTGTGTGGTGTGTGTATTCCATGTTATCTGGGAACCAGCTTAGCTGTTTTCAAATAGGAATTCATCAAGGCAGAGAAGTTTGCTAACAGCTGATATCATGGGGTTGTGTAGCAGCAAACTGTTTCCTAAGGTGTGGAAAGTATTGACTCCTGAATCAGTAGAGAGAATGCTTATGTAATCAGACTATTTTGGGGGGAAATATTACAGTAAAGCATCATGATAGGGAATGGTCCTGTGATTTCATTGATAAGGGAACTCCTAGGTGAAGGATCTTCCTCTACCAATATAGGTCAGTAACTTCTTTGCAACTGAGAGTCTGTTTCCTACAGCTTTGAGAACTTAAATGTCTTGCCCAGGGTCACACACTCATTATCTCTCAGAGGCAAGACTTGAACAAAGATCTTGGTTTTGAGGATGGCTTGCTACCCATTACACCACACTACCTCTCCATCACAAAAAGGCCAGTAGAATTTAGCTAATTTTGTTTAGCTAGTAATGTTCATTAATATTAATATCCATACCATTCTACTCTCCATTGACACTGTTAACTGAGAGGTGACTAATTGCTAACTAATGCTTTAAGTACATATTCTACTTTTGGTAAAAAGGAAGATTGATTTTTCTCTCTGAGTCAGTTATACGTCACCTGAAGCCTACTTCAATGGAATCTAAAATTCTCAAATGATCTGAAATAATTTTACTCTTTTTTAAAAGACTCACTGATTCCTTTGTTTTTGTACTACAGTCATATCTCATTAAATTCACCCCGCCCCCAATAGGTTTCTCTCTAATAACAAACCCAAACCACTGAGCCTGGCAGCATATGCAACAATTTGCACCTATCGGACACCATCTCCTTATTGAATGAGGATAGAGAAATGTTTCATAAACTATTTCCTGGGATCAAGATGCATAACTTGACATCTTTTTCTATTCTACTCCACTCCATGTGTGCTATGTTCCACCTACAAGGACCTACTTGCTGTGTATCACACCCATTCCATCTCTAATCTCTCTGATTTTGCATTGCTGTCCCCCATGTCTGGAATGCTTATTCCCAGCCTTCAGCTCTGAGAATTCCTACCTTCCTAAGCTTAAGTACCAACTCGGCCTGGAGGCCTTTCTTCATCCCTCTTTGTGGTCTTCCCTCCTTACTCACCCCCTACCTACCAATACTGCCTTCTCCATTGGAGTAAAAGCTTCTTGAAGGCAGAAACGGTTTTGCTTTTCTTTGTATTGCCAGCACTTAGAAGAATACTTGGAATTCGACTAAGTCTTTAATAAATGCTTGATGATTAGTTGATGAATTTTAGTATTGTCTTCACTTACATTATTATAAGTCATGATTTATACAGGGGGTTCCAAAAACTCTAAGTTTAAAACCAAACTAAGACTTTTGGGAAATTCTATATTACTCTCTTGTTTCTGCTTTCTTCATTTCTCATCACTCTATACAAATATTCCCATGTTTTGATGGATTTCTCATATTTCTTATGGCACAATAATATTTTATATTATCACATATTCATCCATTCTCCAATTAATAGGCACCCACTTTGCATTTTTTTCTACAACAAAATGTTGCCATGAATGTTTTGTTTTTTTTTATTGAACCTTTCTCACAACCACTCTCCTGGTAAATTCTAGTTAATGTTGTAATAAGAGTGTTTCACACACTTTCCAATCCCAATTTATGTAACTAACAAGATGCTTTATGCCCTGATATCTCTATTAGTATGAGAACACCCAATTTGAGTTAGAGAATCCCTCTATCAATCAAATGTGTAAAATAGGTGTGAACAATTTCCAGACACCTCTCTTGGATCAGTCTGTTGGATCAGTCAATCAACCAAAGGCATAAACTAGGTGCAAACAACCTAGTTAATGAAGTTGAGAGGAAGTGAAGAACCTAGAGCCATTGGACGAAATCAGATCACAGGGATAATGGTTGTAGGAATTAGACACATTTTAGGGTCTAAGGAGATTCCAGCTGCTGTTTTGAGAGTGAAGCTTTGGGAGCACTTTGGGGAACCAGACGCTCTCACCTGAAACCTGAGAGCAGCAAGGAGAATAGAGTAAGCCCAAGGAGTGTTACACTCTCTTCTGTCTCCTGACCAGGTCATTATTGATTCTGGACCGGTGATAATGATGCATCCCTCAGGGAGCTAAGAAAAGACAAACTGGACGTGCTGAAGAAAGCCAGCTTTCTTGAGTGTGACGTCTTCAGGGCCAAGATAAGTAGAACTTCAGGACTCTGCAAAAGTCTGATCTTTGAGTCCCAGCAGAGAACTACACCTACCTCAAGAGAACTTCATAAGGACTCCAGGAAGGGAGAAAAGGAAGAAAAGGACTTCTAACCTACCAGGAGTTGTGAATGAACCTTTTGGCACATGTATGCTCTAAGCTTGAGCCAGCTTTCTGCTAGAGATTCTGCATGTGTAGGAGTGTGACCTCAACTTTTTGGGGGATGTCTTATTTCTACTGTTCTTTTAAAGACTTGGTAGCAATTGGATAATCAATGGGGAGAACACAGAATGGGAGCAATAGTACTGGAAAACCCCACAACTCTTCCCAGTTACCCATCTGGGAATCTAGAGGTTGAGGAAGTAGTCCAGGAGGGAATGACAAATAATAACCTTGTCAGCCAAATTAAAATATAAAACAACACAACTAAATTCACACACAATTTAGCATGGATAAATTTTAGAGGTTTTTTTTTTAAATCAAGATATCTTCTTCAGAAGGAGAGGCAACATAGCAAAATGAATATTGGGCTAGCCTTTAAACTGTGCCACAGAAACACATTAATTATAAGACCATGGCTAAATCATTTAACCCTTCAACGCCCTGAGGCAATTCTCTAAGGTTATAAATTACATAGAAGTTGTTGCTCCACATAGAGAGACTTTCCACACAAGGAGTTCCCCAACAATGATGAAATCACAGGTGCAGAACCAATTAAAACCCCAATCTTCTTGATAACACAGCTGTGTTCTTCCAGTATTTCCAGGAATGGTATGGGAAAGTCAATGACCAGCCACATAGGCTTATTTTTAAAAGCTCTTTCTTTTTGCCTATAGGTGAATAGATGTTGACCTTTCATGTTTTTTGGGGGGGGGGCTGGCAGCTCTTTATTCACAGAGTGAGAAATTAGCCACAACATGGAAACCATTGATATTTTAAGGACAGTATCACTGACACTATTCCTTTTCTCATTATTTTAGCTACTTTTTTTCATGATACGAATGCTTTGTCACAAAAATGTTAATTATATCTTGCTCGTACCTAATAGTTTGTATCCAAGGATCCCAAACAGCTCTCTAAACATTAATTAGTTTAGCCCAAAATGTTCCCTTCATTTCTCTTTTTCTTTAAGCCAAACCATCTACAGGAGCAGAATTTCTTGAAATATGGTAAAAATGTTGGTTGCCAAGTTCAGTGCTTTATGACAAATTGCATCTTGGAGAGATTTTGTCATGACTGGGTTATAAACCCCCCAAAAATAGGATTTATAATGTAAGCAACCAGAGAACTTTAAGTACAATATTTCACATCAGGCCCTTGCATGTAACTTCAAAAAAGGCAAAAATATCATAAATTTGGGAGATTCAAGGGAGAACACAGCATGCCCAGGTCCTACCATCATCTGATAGGAATCAAATAATCACTTCTTATCAGGTCTAAGACTTAAGAAGGAAAAGGTGTACCTCTAAGATACACTTCTCCAAGGGAGCCAGATTTCTATAAATGCTTTGTATTTATCTCATTAATAAATAAATCACTTTCTGAATTGCATGGATTTCTTTCTAGTATGTTTTGATTTATTACATCCTTTCATATACACCTTCTCCTTAAACTGTAGGATTTTAGATAGGAACCCTAGATATAAATAATTAATTTTTCATTTGTTGGAGGAAGGTTCTGAAGTTCATTGGAAGGGAAAGAATTGAGGTGAGGCCCTGTAGTGTATATGATGACAAATTATTATGCACTGTATCCCCTAAAAGAATGCAGCGTTCATCATCTTGGCTTCCTCCAGTGCCTGAAAGACAGCCTGGTATAGTGGATAAAGGGCTTAGTCTCCATGTCAGGAATATGGGGCTCCCAGTCCTGCCTCTGGCAGTGTTGTAATACATACTGAGTATGTGATCCTAGGCAACTCTCTTGACCTCTCAGGACTACAGTCAAATCTCTAAGACTGTAAGTTGTAGAAAAATTGCAGATCTACATTAGTAACTTCTTCATTGGACGATCCTCTGCCAATGAAACTGCAGGTCTGGACTAAATCCCCATCCTCTCAGTGCCTAGTATGGTGTCCTTCACATAGTGGGTGTGTAATAAATTCTTATTGGATTGGCTGACCTTGAAAATGGCCCAGCAGAAAACCAAAAGCACCAAGATAGTGCTTAATTTTGTAAGGATGATTGGATAATGATTGTAGAAGATGAATTTACTCATTTATTTGATTTATGAAGCTGTATGTTTAAAGAATTTGAAGCAGTGCAATCTGAGCCAGCCTTATGAAAAACGTTAAGAAGGCATTTGGACTTTAGTGCACCCTCACCATCAGATAGTCTCTGGCTGTCTAGAATCCCTAGTAGGGTGCCCCATCCAGGTATGCCATCCCTGGTCAGTACCTGAAATTCTGAACTTTCTTACCCCGAATCAAATTTACTTATTTTTTGGTCTCATTCCTTGGGGACCTTGCTTGGAGACCATTGGCTGATCTTATACAAATTAAGCCATGTTTATGTATTAGTGGATGCTGATCGTTTATTGTAAAATGTCACACATATATTTCAACAGCAGCATTTTAAAAAGAGAGGAAAAAAATCCTAATTCAAAAGTACAACTGTAATGGTGGGGACTCAAAGGATCTTGGCAAATCTGTGGGGTTGAGCTTTCTGGGCAGGTGTTCTTCATGGAACCTTTAAAGCAAACCTTATAAACATTGAGGCAGAGGAGCATTCCTGACCATACAGACAACTTTAAACACCAGCTCCTAATTTTATTAAATAGAAAGCAAGAAAAATAGGAGAGAAAATCAGAGGAAACATTTGGTGGGGGTGCTATGAGAGGATCATCAAGGAGGCAGGAAGCATGAAGAACAGATAATGGCAAATTTGGAGGGTAATGAAGTCCAAGAATGGGCAAGACCTAAGAGCCTCCTGGAACTACCTGGAGCTGATTGTTTTGCAGGGTCAGAGAAAAGGTAGAAAAGAGAATACTTTCCCTCTCTGGTCTTGATTTTAGGCTGCATGCAGTGCTGGGTTATGTTGCCTGCTGCAGTGATGCTGGGAGAGGTGAATGCTTTGGCAATACATGCCCAGGATGTGCTGCCTAGGGGCTGTTGTACTGAGCAGAATGCAGGGGTTGGGGGTGGGGTTCGACCCTGTAAGACATTCTCTCCTAATGAGATAAATTGGATAAATATAGTTTCTCTCTCTCCCCTTTCATATGTCCTATCCCTTCTTAATTTCTATCCTTTCCCTTCCATTTACCTTCCTTCTTTTTTTCCTTCCTTCCTTCCTTCTCTAGGAAGTTTTGTTCATTCCTGCTTCTGTACCTATTCCTGTAAAATTTGGTTGAAGATGATGAAGAGGCTTTGGGGAAAGTTTCCTCATGGGGTATGTTTCACTGTGTACTTTTCCTCTCCAAATTCTGTATACCTGAAATCAGGTTAAAGCTAGCATCAAGGGCTTTCTTAAAGGGAATATGGGTATATAGGGAAGTGGGTAGGGGTCATCTTACATTCTTGCCTTGGTGATGGTAGTAAGTCATACTAGATGAGGTAGATGAGGCTAGGGTCTTCATTTAAGTATTAGCCAGAGAAGCCCTGTCTATATTGTTTACTTAGGCAATGAAGTGGCACAGTGGGTAGAGTGCTGTACTTGGAGGCAGAAAGACCTGAATTCAAATTCTGCCTCAGACATTTACTAGCTATGAGACCTTGGGCAAGGTATTTTAACTTCTCTCAATGTCAGTTTCCTCAATTATAAAATTAAGGAATTGGTCCTTATGGTCTCCAACGTCCCTTCTATTTCTAAATCTATGATCCTATGATAATATAATGACTAGTGGCATCCCGAGTTTGGGACAGGGTAAGAGAAATCGAAGCATAGATGCTTTTGTCCTCATTTGCCATAGTGATAGGAAAAAAGCATGGAAGTGAGTCTACCAAGAGGTAGACCAGCCAAGTTTGGCAACTTCTCTTTAAGTATTAGCATCCAGTGCCTAGAAACTTATTCAGGGTCACACACAGAGCTTAAAGGCAGGTCATCCTTGTTTTGAGGCTGGCTTTCTACCCACCATACCTCACAGCCTCAGGAAAATAGATATACACTTCAATTATTTAATCATCCCTAACATGTGGCCACATAGGATAAGCAAACAGAGAAGACTGAAAGCTACAAAAAGGTCCTCTTAATTAAAAAAAAAATTCCCTCTACTCTTGCTACAATGCTTAAAATAAAATTGTCATGATTAGGCAATTCTTTGAGAAGACTTGACTCTTATTGACAATACCATACTTAGAATATCTTCATCAGATTAGCCAAGTAATCATTTTGCATGGCCCTGAAGAAATGGGGCAAAGGTCAAGTAAGTTTTTATAGACTAGGAAGGAGGGTCAGGGAAGTATGGGTGTTGCTTCAGAGGACAAGCCTGGATTGACCTTTCCAATGAGAGATCCTGGACAACTGAGGTCCGCTTTTTTGTGGAATAATTCTTTGATGACAATAGTAAAATGTCACCGGGTATTTGAAAATTAATGTGAATAGTTAGCACCAAAGACAATTTTAACTACTTAGCAATTTTGTCTCTTTGCAATTCTGCATTCTATCCTATCACACCTGGTATTTCATAGAATTCAGAATTTAAAATTTGAAAGAACCCTCCATGGCCATCTAGACCAACCATACAGGAAAAAGATCTGGATCAGTCCCTTAACCTCTACGTGTTCTCAGCAGTTTTTTAAGATTATAAGATGACAACCTACATCGATGGAGGGAAGTTTCTCACCCACGTTTTCCGTATACCAATGAAATCACAGATCTCATAATTTTCTGGTTCCTGCATTTGGCTAATGACCCATATTAAGTTTATAGTCCACTAAAACTTCCCAGATCTTTTTTTCAGATAAACTGTTGTTTAGTCACATCTACTCTGTCTTATATTTGTGAAACTGATTTTTCATCCCTAGAGTAATTTTATATTTACCTCCACTGAATTTCATCTTCTTGAATTTGTCTCAATGTTCTAGCTTGTCAAGATGCTTTTGAACCCTGACCCCGTTACCTTGTGTGTTAGCTATCCCTCTATTTTTTTTCCATTTGCACCTTTGATAAGCATACCATCTACGACTTTATCTGCCATTGATAAAAATGTAAAGTTAGTAGTACAGGGCCAATCAAGCATGGATTCCTGGGATACTATCCTCCAACCTCTATAGAATTGTCATTGAATTCTTAATGACTACTGCTTGGGCCTAGACATTTAACTAATTCCATTTCTATCTAATTTCACATTATTGTGCCCAGTCTAGTTCCCAGTCTCTTCTATAGATTTCCTTGATCAAGGCTACCCTAATATTCAATTTAACCAGATTTCCAGTGTAGAAAAAAATGTTAAGAGTTAGGGCAGAGACCCTCCATTCCCAACAGTATTATTTTAAAAACTTACCCTATACTTTTCTGGATGACCCTGGGAGGTGAGAAGAGTGGGCAATAGGGAGAAGAGATCGAATTCTTTCTGGGCCCCATAACGTTCAAGGCCTAAACTGCTGGATTACACTTTGGGAATTACTGGAAGGCTTTTAAACAAAGGAGCAGCATGACCATAATTGTGTTTCAAGAAAGTTCATCTGGCAGTGTTGGGAAGGATGGACTGGAGAGAGAGAGAGACCTTGTCTGGGTTGAACTAATCTAGTAATTAGGTGATGAGTAAGGTCTTTGGAGACCGGTGGTCAGATAGTTTCAGAAAAAGGAATCCTGCATTTTCTTAGTGTCCCTCCTACCTCTCTGCCCACTCCTCTGTTATCTCCGCTAGCCCCTCCTCCTATTCCTCTCAGTACTCTTCCTCACTGACCTCTCCAACTCCAATGGCTTCTACTAAGATCTCCATGTAATGGACACCTAAACCTATTTCTCTTGTCTGACCCCTTTTTCTCAAGCTCTAGTAATTTATTTCGAGTTGGCTGGTGAGTAGATACAGTGGTTTGTCATCCCACTAAACTAAGTCTATCTTAAACTTAGCATGGGAGAGTGCACTTTGGGCTGGCATGTCATATCCCATAGTAGATCAAAAACTTCTTAAGGTAAAGACTGTGTCTTATTTAACCTTACATTGAACACAGCACTGTGCATACAACAGATGCTTAATAAATGTTTGTCGCTGGGGTTCCCAAACAAATCAGCTCCTCCTAACTTCCATATTTTCATAGCTGACTAAGGCTGATAACCTCAGTCATCACTGACTTCTCTCATTCCTCACCCACAACTTTAACCAGTCACTCAGTCCTAATTCTTTCTTCATCACATTTCTCGCATCTAACATCTACTGCCCATTTCCACTGCCATCACCATGCCAACTCGAAATAAATTACTAGAGCTTGAGAAAAAGGGGTCAGACAAGAGAAATAGGTTTAGGTGTCCATTACATGGAGATCTTAGTAGAAGCCATTGGAGTTGGAGAGGTCAGTGAGGAAGAGTACTGAGAGGAATAGGAGGAGGGGCTAGCGGAGATAACAGAGGAGTGGGCAGAGAGGTAGGAGGGACACTAAGAAAATGCAGGATTCCTTTTTCTGAAACTATCTGACCACCGGTCTCCAAAGACCTTTCCCTATGGTTCAGATCTCCTCTCTAAAACAATTACAACTGGATACAGTCTTAAGCTTCTTTGTTTCAGATGCAGAACATTACAAGTATCCAAATAACTAAAGTTAAGAATCATTCGAAAGAAAATGGGGAGCCCAAAGCCTTAAAGTTGAAAATCACCTAAAGGGCAAGAGAGAGAGAGATAGTAGATGTGAGCGTGGTATAACTCACTACAGATAAGGAATCACCAAAAAGGTTACAAAAGCTGAGGGGGGGGGAGTGGAGAAGGGCTAGTCAGATGTTATGCTGCAGAGAGAACTGATGACACACAGGCTGTGATCCATTGGTATACTCATGATATCAGGAGAACTTGAGGAAGGCCTCCAGAACTTGGGTGGCCTCCCTGTGGAGAATCTGTGAGCAGACCTGGAGGAGAGTCATTTGGGATGGATTGCAGTCTTCATCATTGGAAGTAATGTTCACACTGATGAGACCACGTATCTATTTGAATATATAGTTCTCTCCAATAAAGGGGGAGAGGGAATTAGATTCAGAGGTTTTAGCATGCAAGTTTAAAGACCAGACTCACGTTTTGTTTTTTGAACATTGAACTAGGGAAAATAAGTAGGGCTGGGCTGTGAATGTCATTTTCTTGTCATCTTTGAAGGAGATCTGGATTGGTCTCTAGTTAGCACCAGCTGTGTTAGAGGAAAGGCGGGCTGTAGATGCTCACTCTGCAGTCCTCACAAAGCCTCAGGCTGCTGGGGCCTCTGAGGGCTAGATGCAGTCTCGGGGACCCGCAGCTCCAGCATCCCGAGCAGGGGGAACGTTCCCTCCTCCAGCCCACCTCTCCCTCCCTCCTCCCTCCCTCCCCCAACTCCGGGCCCCCAAGGCATTCTACTCTTTCTTTCCATTGCTTCCCTCTTCCTCCTTTTGCTCGCGCGCACCCCCTAGGGAGAACAAACCCCACTTGGGGGATGGATGCAGATGCATGCACACGCACTAAATCACGCACACACACTCGCACCCACAATCACGCTGGGGCGCGCGCGCGCATACACACAGACACACACACACACACTCACACACTCACACTCACACAATCACGTGAACGTGACAGCCACGCTCTCCCAGCGGCAGGAGGCAGCAGCAGCAGCGGCAGCGGCAGCGGCAGAGGCAGAGGCAGCGGCAGGAAAAGCAGGAACAGCAATAGCAATAACAGCCGCCGCCGCCGCTGCCGCTGCAGCCCCGGGGAAGCGAGCGAGAGCCTGAGCCCGAGCCCGAGCCCGAGCCGGAGCCCGAGCCCGAGCCGGAGCCCGAGCCGGAGCCCGAGCCGGAGCCCGAGTCGGAGCTAGAGCCAGGCGGTGGCTGTACCGAGAGGGAGCCGGGAGCTGACGCCAGGACAGTGCTGAGCCCGGCGGAGCCTTGGGCTGGGGGGGAGGGCTAGGGAGGGGGGCGGCTAGCCTTGGAAGTCACCTGAGGTTGCAACCTCCCCCTCCCCGTTTGCCACCGAGAAGACCTACGGACAGAGGGAGGCCGACATGGCGGGGCTTCACTGAAGGAAGCCGTCAGGGAGGAGAGGAGGGGGGAGAGAAGAAGAAGAAAAAAAAAATCCCTGCATTTCCTCCTCCTCCTCCTCCTCCTCCTCCTCCTGCTCCCACACACCATCCCTTCTGCTGTGACTCCTCGTCCTCTCCCGGCGTCCTCCTCCTACTCTATGCATTACTAAAACGGCGCAAGGACTGCATCAGGAGGAAAAAAAAAATCTCTTGCAAACAAAGAGAGAAAGAGGGAGCGAGCGAGGGTGGGGGGTGGAAATCTCCTAGGCGAGTATGGCGGACCGCAGCTTGGAAAGCATGTCTTTGCCCCTGGAGGTGAGAGCCCGTTTGGCCGAGCTGGAGCTAGAACTATCAGAAGGTAAATGCAATGAATGCAACGGCCTCCTCCCTCTCCTCATTCCTCTTCCTACTTCTCTGCCTTTTGCCTAGAAAAAAAAAATGACATTTTCCCCTTTGCCTCCTTCCCCCCAGACCCCTCCCGCTCACTCCGTGCGACTTGTTCCAGTGCATCTTGTGGGGATTGGCAGTTGCTGGAAAGTGACATTTTCCAGAGTGTGTGTGTGTGTATGGGGGATGGGGGCGGGCGGTGGAAGAGGTTGGGGGGGGCGGAGGGGATAGGGGTCTTTTCCCCTCTCCTTCCCCACCCCCACAGTTTTCAGCTGGGGGCTCAGTGCAGTTTCAGGGTCTCCTTTGGTCTGCTGAATTTTGCTTCTGCAGTTGTTTACTGTAGGTGTAAATGGATTGGGGGAATCTGTCAAGAGAACGAGAAACGAGAGGCAAAGACACACACACACACAAAGATTCCAGATAACGTTTGGCTCTTGGGTGACTGACCGAGAATGTGCTGTCTTTCTGCTGGTTTCGGGGCACGGTATCACAGTCTTTTGAAAATATTTTGTGGTGGTGTGTATTTGCAATTCCTGATGGCGTAGAGCACCCACACGCCGCCTCTCCCCTCTTCACCCCCCTCCCGTTCTCTACCTTTTCAGTGGCTGTTCTTTCTTCAGACTAATTTCCACCTCTCTTTGCTGCCTCCTGCCACAGTGGTGGTGGAGGAAGGGAGGAGATCGAAGAAGAGGCTTTGGCCGCAGTTTTTGCTTCTCCAGCTTTGTACGTTTCATTACGGAAGATGGAAAAATCTTTGGGGCTGGGCTTGCAGGGACTTCTGTCCTGCCAAGGAAATACTATTTTAGTGAAATCCACGCTATCCCCTGAAGTTAACGTCTGTGCATTCCTGGAAACATGATGTGATCTGCACTATTATATTCCTTAAAAGATCATTTGATTAGAGAAATTATTTTTTGCAGTGATTGTAGTTTTGGATTTGTCTTAGGATGTTTCTGGGCTTCCTGGTCCGGGCAATAGTTGCTGGGATAAAGTACTACTGACTTTTTTTTTTTTAATGTGAAGACTGTGGCAAAACCTTAGAGCCTTTGCCCCCAAACGAAGCTTCAGATATTACTTTCTGAGTGGCATACTTAGGATTTGTCAGATTTGCTAAAAACAATTTCTTAGGATGATTTTTTTAAAGCAATTGATTTCTTTGGTTGTGATGGTAGAAATAGTGCTCAAATGTCATGAGCATTAGATGGGTTTTGCAGTGTCTAGTTCACTTTCTCAAAAAAAATTATAACATTTTACAAGTGTTAATATCAAAATATGCATTTTTCCTAGTGATCAACTGCCCCACTTCTGGAAGGGCATATCTGAGGAGGAAAATGAAGACTCCTGTCCCAGATTTATCTTTGAAATAGGAGTAGTTTTGGGCTATTCAACTTTTTTTTTTTCCCTTTTGGTAACGGTTTTATGAGGGCTTCCAGCCAGAAAATGAATTCCGTCATGCCGATTTTCATCAGCTGGGAGGAGCTGATGTTGACATGGTATTTTCCTTTTTAACACTTTCAGGATGAAGGGTCGGATAAACTATAGGAGATTGTGTATGTGTGTTCAGATTTGCCCTTTCAGAGCTCCACTGACCATTTTCCTTTTCATATTTCAAATTTGACTTGCTGCAGTGTGTGTTTAACCAGCCCTCTGAAAAGAGAGGAAGAATGTTTCCTAGGCTATGTGCTGAGTAGCCAATATTTTGATTATTTGGAGAAGCAATTGTGAATACTGCATTCTGTTATGCCAGACAGTCACTAGAATTTCTCAGAAGACTTTTTTGTCCAGGAAATAAAGTCCACCATGCAGTTGCCAGAGATAAATTTAATGGCATGATGGCTTAAGCGTGAAATATACTCAGCCATTGGCAAAACACTTTATGAAACCATCTGTACATTAATTTATTTTTGTACAGGCTCATATTGCTAATTTTTTTCTCATTCTGTCTGTTCTCTACTTTTCTTTTTTAACCTCTCCTCACCCTGACCTTTGTCTCTTCTTATCCTTTGATTGGCCAAAGTGTATGTAACATTCATTAAGTCAACAGAACCTGTTTGTTATGTCTCAGTTTTTATCATTAATTCAGACAATTATCTCTTTCCCATTCTCCCAAAGTGAAGGCATTTGTGTCTGATCTGGAGCATCCACAGTCCACTTGCTGCCTACAGCTTCCTCCTTTTTTGTATTAACTAATTCAGAGATTATTAGTGAAGTATTGGGAAATGTCTCTGTGATTTGTAGCTTATATGTATCATAGACTAACTCCTTGGAAATAGTTGCTTTACGAGCACTCGGTTTTCAGGCATTCCTGCTGTTAGATGGAAAAGTGTCTACTCTTCTTACTCCCTATTCCCAGCAAAGTTGTTTAGGGGATGGCAAAGCCAGATGAAGGAAACCAAGCTGTGCTTAGTTAAACTTACTCTGTTTTGATTTTTTTTAAAGGGCCCTTTATAGCATGGTTGCATAAGGGGTGTGTATACATTCACGTATATAAATGTTTAAAGACTTATTATTGTCCTTACTCTGTGAGCCTAGCCAAGGCCTGACTTAAAGGTTTGAGAAGAGTAAATTCAAAGGCTTGCTGCTTATATGCTGTTCTCTTTAGCCACACTCACCACACAGAAGAGGTGAAGCCCATCAGGTGTGTCATCTTTGAACGTGAGGGCTGACACATATTTATGTTGGCTTTATAGAGTGTTCTTTAAGGCCATCTGGAATTGCACATGTTTTTTACCCCCTAAACCTCATAGATACGTTTGAATGGATTAAATGAGATGAACCAACTTGTTTTCCAAGATAGCTTGGAGGTAATCAAAGAATCAGTGTGTCAGAACAAAAGTCTCAGTGTTGCTGTATGCAGGTAGTGCTTCCCAAGCCTCCCATACTACACTGGACTTCTGCTTCCTGAAGGTATTTTTAAATTCCATGGTGTCCAAGATTGTATTTTCACTTTTATCTTCAAACAGGATTCCTTGGGAGAGGAATTTTTAAAACTTTGTTTTCACATTTGTTTGAAGTGTCAAAACCTTGGAGGAACAGTTGTAGAATCATCAGTACCCAGGGCCTGACAAGAGAAAATAGAGAAAAGGAATTACTTTTAAGCAGATGACATGAATATGCTTATTTTTAGAAGAATGCTTTAAAAGTTGTGGTAAAGTCTCAGCCAGTCTTTGTATTCTTTGTATTTGTGTTCCTAGACTCCAGTTGGTCTGCATTGTTCATTTGGTGCTGTCCTGTACTCAAATGTAGTTTGCATTTATTGGATCATTGTTTGGCGGGGCTGTTGTAGATTAATTTCTTGGCTGGAGAGCTCAGGTCATTCCCAGTCTCTCTTTCTTGCCTGTGTCTGTTACAACATTGCTTCACTACTTCCCTCTCGCTGGGGAAAGCAAGGCCCTTCTCACACAGTAGAACAATGTTGTCAGCAAAATACAAGAGCATTCTGTGGGGAGATGTGGCTGGCAGCCTCTCCTGTGGACACTAAAAGCATCACATCTGCATGTCTGGATATATGCTCTGATTTGGGGCCAAGGATCTTGGTCTGTTAGTGTCCTTGGGACTGAATGGGAGACAGACTGATTAAACCATACCACTGAGAATGCTACGCTCAGTAGAATTATCTCAGTTTTATGTATCTGTTTTTCACGATTACTTCTTTCTCCCTTCCTAATATTTCTACTTTTGAAAGTGACATTTTCCTGTTTGGAAATTTGATTAATTGCTAGGATTTGGTTTAAGAAAAACTATTCCTTCCCCTCACCACAACTACACAACTTATAGCTGCCCCCAAACACTCAATAAAATAAATCCTGCACTGTCACACCCCCAGTTTGCTGAAGCTCTTAGTTTTGGTTTAGAAACTGATTTAAGTGCATCTGATTAAAAGTTCTGCCAACTAATCTAGATTTAGATTCTTTTAGCTTGTTTTCTACTACATAATAATACCTTCTTTAACATATAAGGCTGAGTAACCTGTCTACACTCAAATTTGTGTTCTAGGAAGCAAAAGTTTGCTGCATTGTTCAATTTAGCCTTTCTTTGGTGTGTATACTTGTTTGAAAGTATTACTGGACCTCTATAAAGTTAATGTTAATTTACAATAAAGCATTTTTAAAAAATGTTTAATTGATCCTTTAAAACTATTGCTGTCATTTCTCAGTGACCACTGCTCCTCCAGAACCCCCTCCCTTGTAGGAAATAAGTGTAGTTAAGCAGAGTCAACAACACAGATTGGGTCTGATGATGTATGCCTTATTCTCCACCTGTTGGCTACCACTTTTCTGCCAGAGGAGGGAAGCAGCTTTGCATTCGGTCCTGTAAATTAGCAAGTGGTTGCTGCTTTGATGAGCATCCTGATATCCCTGTGGTGTCTTCCTTTGCATTACTATAGTCATTGTGTGAATTAGTGTTATTAGATTTGGAATATGCTGGAGCATATTAAAATAGTTTGAGGTAATATATGAAAAGGTTTTGGATTTTTGCAAAAGATAAATATATTCTTTTTATTGGAGGGGCAGGAAATGCTCTAAAAATGGATGCTGTACAGTCAACCAATATGTATGGACCGACTCTAATGTGAATTGTTAGAAATAAAGTAATTCTACCCATTGTCAATAACCCAGGTGACATCTGTTAGATTGCTTCCAGGATCAGCAGTCTCCCTAATACCTCCACTTTGCTCTTTTCCTCCTACAATAGTGTGAGAATTGCATGGAGAGGAAGGTGGAGGACTCATGCAGGTGTCAGTTCCTCTCTTTGTTGGTCAAGGAACTAGGAAGGTCAATTCATTTATAACACTAAGCCTTTTTCATGCAGGTGCCAGAGACTTTTTTTTAAGCACTCCTTATGTTATTATCACAGAGCAGTAGTCAGAGGTGAAGACTCAGAGAGCCTATTAGTGCTTGTTGCTGTCTCTTGCTGCACATTGAAAGACACCTTTTCCTTATTTAAACATCAGTACCACTTCATAACAACATACTTTGGGTTGCCTGTATAAATCATTCCTACTTACACTTTTCTGGCAATCTCATTACATAGTTGTTATTGTTGTTTTTTAAATCAGTGAAAGGGAATCATATGCTTTCTGGAGAATGTCTTTGGAACCCCCCAGCTGCATCTAATTAATGATTTGTTGTAAAATGTGGATTGAGTGTTTATTTTCCATAGGAGAAGGTGGCTGTTAAAATGGAGTAAAACCCCTCCCAGTGGGGGTTACTTTGGTAATATTGTTACTGAGGCTTGTTTACTTTGTTAGAGCTTTGTGAGAAAAAAAAAGTCACATAATAACAATAATCTGTCAGGTATTATGCACAATGAGATGCAGTACTTTTGAGCGTGAATTTAAAATATAGTTATAGCCAGTATTTTTATGTTTATAAAAAGGCAACTGATATGTAAAGGACTGGAGACTGTGAAGAAATATAATAGTTCTACAGTCAATTATAAAAATGGCTGAATTTTAATATTACTTTCTTTAGTGAATAATTGCAGATGTCAGATTTATCGAGGGGGTTGGAGAAGATGTTGGAGAAGACTAGATCACCAAGATTTCTCTGAGAACTGCTAGACAATATTATTTACTGTAACATATAATTGACTTGATTAGAGATCTGATTGTTATGATAGATCTGGAACATCTCCACTTTTGTTTCTTACGTTTGCTACAAATTTTAGTTTTGCGTTGAAATCATAAGTTTTATACTATTTTTTTTTGGTTACAATTCAGGGGAGAAGTTGCTGGATAAGATAGTCTTCTGTGTTCCAGTACTCTTTTTCCTGATGCCCTCCTCCAATGGCTTGATTTCCCTTTTTTTTTTCTTGGAGAATTGATTTTCCTAAGCAGCAATTTAAGCAGGGAAACATTTGTAGTATTGGTGGGGTTTTCCCCCCTCAATGTACAGAGGGAAAGTATTGAAAAATCTTGAGTTTAGTGTATTGAAAAATCTTGGGTTTAGTGTATTGAAAAATCTTGGGTTTAGTGTAATGCACCATTAACTGACTTGGCAATTCAAATCATAGCCATGTTCAAATGCAGATCTTACACCTCCAGCTCTATTTACCCTATTTGGAGTTCAGGCACTCTTTAGAAATCTTAACTGTAGCTTTTGGTGATTTGGTCTAACTTTGAACACTAGTCCTTATGTCTGAAACAAAGGAGGTTGCTACCCCTAGCACTTGAAAAATGGTTTTGTCTTACCTAAAGTGAAAGTCACATTTTGGGGTCCTGATTAACATACACATACACAATTTCTTTCTGTATTGGTAGACTTGCTTGGGGCTCCACATTCACTTTTCTTGTCCGTGTACTTTCAGAATCCCATCTTTCATCATTTCCTTAAGTGCTACTCAAATGTAATATATAATTTTTCTTCTTCTTCTTCCTCTTCTTCTTCTTCTTTTTCTGCTGCTGCTGCTGTTGCTATTGTTGCTTCTCCTTTTTCTTCTTCTTCCTCCTCCTACTTCTCTTTTCTTCATCTTCATCTTCATTTCAGTATCTCTGTCCTTGTCTCAGAATCTCTGTATTTCTCTGTGTGTCTTGATGTTTCTGTGTCTGATCCCTTTTGGCTTTGCTCCCGTGCCTGTCCTCTGTCCCTGGCTGGCTGGTTCTGCCTAAACCCGTCTTTTCCATGCCTTCCTACATCCCTCCTTGTGCTCTGGCTTTCAGTGTTGTGTGTGTGTGTGTGTGTGTGTGTGTGTGTGTGTGTTTTACTTTTCTGTTCCTATGTTTCTCTGTCCCCCTTGTTTCTACATTTCTCTGACCATTTTCTGAGCTATTATTTTCCTAGTTTGGCATCTTATTTTGCACTTGCCGTAGGTGCACAGCAGACCCTGAGTTGGTAGAAAGCTTTGGACCGTGGTATTCAGCTCAGTGTCTTACCAGTGTTGGCTCCCTCTGGTCCTCAGTATTGCCCTCTCAGCAATTCCAGCCAAACAACTTTCTTCTTATCTTACTTTTGTTTGGCACTTTTTACCCAGGCAATAGCTTAGTTGGGCTGCACCACTTTTCCGCCTTAATTTATGTTGGTACCTTTATAGAAGAGAAGATTCTATCTTTGAAGTAATGATAATGATAATAACTAGCATTTACATAGCAATTACTATGTGCTAGGCACTATGCTAAGTGCTTTACAAATATTTCTTTTGATCTATCTCTGCTCTCTCCAACCTAATTCAAACTTCCTCCATGAAACTACCTAATTCTCTACCCCCCACCTAAGAACTTTTGTTTATATCCCACATACCCTATGTTATCATTTGTGTAAGTCCCATCTTTCTTCCTTGATCATGAGTGTCTTAAGAGCAGAAACCATGTCTTTTCCATCTTTGAACTCTCCTTGCATAGAAGAAGTACTTCTAAGTGATCTATAAATGAATGAATGGATAAGAAATACAGTGGGCTCCTCTTCTAGCTCTTCTGTAAGACAGTTAGACAGACACCTACTATGCCACAGAGGAATGAAAACATTCCTCTCTCAAACAGTCATTATGTAAGTTCATTCTTCCAACACATTTATAGCACTGGGCTAGTTACCAGGGTCCACAAAGAAGAACAACCCATGGTCCCTGCCCTCAAGGACCTCAATCTATTTGGGGAGAGAAGACATACACTGGAAGGGTTATAACAATTCAAACCTCAATGTAGCCATACCTTCACCCTTGATCTTCTCAAAGCCAGTCATGTTGAGGAGATGAACCTTTCCATTATTTACCACGATCTGACACAGTATTTTTAAGGATTGATATTGCATATGCATTTGTGTGTGTGTTTTAGTATTTCATTCTGTGAATGGTTTGGGATTGGGAAAGAAGTCTTACAGGGTCCATTTATTCCATGTAGATTGTGTGTGCGTGTGTGTGTGTGTGTCCGTCCCCCTCCCTTTTAGTAGAGAAGTAGCAGAGTGAACAGAGTGCTGAATTTGAGTGAAAGAGACTGGAATTAGAATTATCAAGTGTATAACTCTGGTCAAGTCTGACCATTCTCTTTACTATGTCATCTTATTGTTTAAAAACACGCTGTCTAATTGAGTAGCTAAAACCTACACGTTTATCTACTCAGTTAAGTACTGTGTTTTTAGGCAGTGATATGGCATTGTGCATAGAGTTGCTGGATTTGGAGTCAGGTTTGAATCTGGCCTTACTAGTTTTGTGATTCGGGGGGAATTATTTACTCCTCTCAGCCTCAGTTCCTTCAAATATAAAATAAAGATGGTGATAGCACCTACTGTAAAGGATTATTTTTGATGATTAGATGAAAAATAAAGCACTGGGCCAACTTTAAAGCAACCTTAAAGTGATGAGAGTATTTTGTTTTTCAGGTATTTCAATCATGCCTGACTCTTCGTGACCTCATTTAGGGTTTTCTTGGCAAAGATACTGGAGTAGTTTGCCATTTCCTTCTCCAGCTCATTTTACAGATGAGGAAGCTGAGGCAAACATGGTTAACTGACTTGCCAAGGGTCACACAGCCATTAAGTGTCTGAGGTTGGATTTGAACTCAGCTCTTCCTGACTTCAGGCCTGGGACTTGATCCATTTCACCACCTAGCTTCCTGATGATGGTGATGATGGTGATGATGATAACTTGTTCATTGTATCCCAGAGTCCTGGTGTACACAGTCTGGCTCAGTCAGTATTTGTTGTTGATGGTGATGAAGATAATCTGGCTACTACTGCAGGGAATATTGAGTTCTCTGCAGGGCTAGGAGTGGTATGAAATGAGATCTGAGTACCACTTGATATTTTCTGGGCATATTAATTTGAAAGATACCACCCTCTTACAAGTGATGATTTGTCTCCCTTATCTTTGGGCATCTGGAAGTGTAAACTGGGTTACTGTCTGTGTTCTCCATGAATTATGAAGGGAAGGAATTCTTTGTGGATGAGTATATAAATCAGACAGACAAAAGAAAACCCTTCAAGATTGTGGGTCCTGGGTGAATTCTGTGATTGGTAGTGGACTGAATCGACGGGTGAATTCCCGAATGTTGGTTTTAAGTCAGACTGCTTATCAGTTTAGAAAACTCTTTCTGTGACATAATTAAAAGGCTCAGTGGTCTCTGCCCTTAGCTTTGTGAATATGCACTCCTGAAACCATCCACATTGACACCTGGGACGGCAGCCTTACAGGATCTCAATACCAGCAGACGTTTTATTCTTGTGACTGACGTGACTCATCAGTTCAGTCATGTAGTGACTTTGATCTTTTTCTTTTGGGAATAGGGCTAGAGTTTGAATTTACCTAATTAATTAGTAGGTTTAGCATAGTTTTAGACATAATCTTAGTTGAAAGCATTGTAAGTAGAGCAGTAGCATCCAACCTTTTGAGAATGTCTTTTGTCCACGTCCATGACATTCACTTTTTTCCCATAAAAACTCTATGTATGTCCCTTCTTTTCTGTAGTAGATGTTTTAAAAGATTGAATTAAAGTTAACTTTTTTAGGGGGAAAGAATTTTGTGATACCCTTGATATAATTAGTATTGTAAACCAGGGTTGAGATGAGACAATCGTTTGTTTTTCATTCAATTACAAAAATATATGTTGAAGAAATCTTAGTTTTCTCCCTCTAGGCTTCCATTTATTTGAAGAGAGAGCCATTTCATAGACATGAAGAGTCTTAGGTTTGGAAGGAATCCCAGAGATCTGTCCATATCTGAACAGAAACCTCCTCCATTCTATTTTTGACGAGTGGTTTTCCAGCCTGCTCTTGAATACCTCCTAACAGGGAAACTCAGTACTTTTCAAAGCAGTTCATTTCACTTTTGGTCAGCTCTAATCCTTAGGAAGTGTGAGCGTGCATGCATGTGTGTGTGTGTGTGTGTGTGTGTGTCTGTGTCTGTGTCTGTATGTGTGTCTGTGTCTTTGTGTGTGTGGTCAACTGAAATCCCCTCCTCTTCAGCTTTCACCAATTACTTATACTTCTGCCCTCTGGGGCCAAGTGGAATAAGTCTATCCTTTCATATGACAATCTTTCAAGTACATGAAGATAGTTATTATGACGTCTCTAAGATGTCTTTTCTCCAGGCTAAACATCCCCAGTTTCTTCAACTGGTCATGGTGCCAAAGCCTCTTGTCCGGTTGGCCCTCCCCTGGCTGTGCTCCAGTTAATCAAGTGTCCTCCCTAAAATCTGGGATCCAGAAGTGCATATAGTATTCCAGATGTGGTCTGACCATGGCAGAGTACAGTGGGATCATGACCTTCCTTGTTCTCAATGCCAAGCTTCTATGAATGCAACCCAAGAGTGAACTCTTGGTTGCCACGTCACTCTGCTGACTTATATTTGAATTCATGAGAGCCCGAGATACAGTTCAGGGTGGTTTTCCAACATTAGGTAGGCTGTCTGTGTACCTGTGGAGTGCCAAGATAAGTGGCCCGAGTTCAGGGAGAGGATGGGCTAAATGCTTCAGATGTCCCTCCCCCATTTGCTTGCTGTTTGTTTATGTTATCCCACTGCTGGCCACTGTCAGATTTCTTCATTTTGTCAGTATTTCAGGGAAAGCTTACGAATCTCTTTCACTTCCTATTTTCACATCTGATCTTCCTGCTCAAACTTAGAAGCTTTGTGGGCTGTCTTTCTACAACAATGAAAAGTATGGGGAACTATCTCTCTCTTAAATAGTTCAAGTCATTTCCACAGAGCCTTTGCTAGGTACCGGACAGCACAGTTTGGCAGTCTCAGGAAGGTGGAAGAGAAAAGACTGGAATCTGTTTGGAGAAAATGATATTTTCCTAAGTTAGCCTCAAACAAAAATAGCAACTTAAAGTATGTTGCAGTTTATGGCAAGATTTTGGATACAACTCTTATTATACAACTCTTATTAATAGGATGGCATGTAGGAGATGTTACGTTTTATCTTACTAGTAGACAGTGGTTAATATTTGGGGGCAGCTAGGTAGTGCAGTGGATAAAGCACCGGCCCTGAAGTCAGGAGGACCTGAGTTCAAATGTGGCCTCAGACCAAACACTTGACACTTACTAGCTGTGTGACCCTGGGCAAGTCACTTAACCCCAATTGCCTAAAAACAACAACAACAATAACAATAACAAAAACATAAACAAGAAGATCTGAGTTCAATTGTGAATTCAGACACTTACTAGCTGTATGATGCTGGGCAAGTCACTTAACCCCTATATGCCTCAGTTTCTTCAACTGTAGAATAGGGATAATAAGAGCACCTACATTGCAGTATTATTGTGAGTATCAAATGAGATGATATTTATAAAGTGCTTAGCATAGTACCTGGCACATACTAGGTGCTTTATAAATGCTTATGACCTTCCCTTTCCTCACCTGTTGTAACTACTCATATGCTAGCAGAACATTTCTTGTTTATAGTTGTTTTTAGGCCATAATTTTGTCCAAAGAATAACACTGGACATTTTAGTTTGCCAAGCGTTTTAGGATCAGACAGGTTTATTTAAGAGTCTCCAATATGGTATGGGGATGGTAGGTTTCATTACGTTTGTTACACATACGATTTGTGGTGCCAAGGTCAGTTTATGAGTGATTTTCTTCATTCAAGGATGCTTTCTTCTGAAATATTTTTGTTTTGTTTTTGCTTGCAAGGATTTTTGGTCCTTTCCTCTGCCTGATCATATGGCTAGGAGCCCCATGTTGTTCCTATCAACATCTGGCAGAGTTACCACTTAGCTACTCCCTCAGGTGCTGCCCATATATCTCCAGCGAGGGAAATGGAAGAAGGCAGTCATCTCACTCATCCCTAGCCATGACTTTGCAGGTGTCTACGAGCAGGAAAAAAAACAAAAACTCAACTTGTAGTCAGGCTTTAAGACCCTTGGAAGCAATGACTATGCCTTTGTCTTTACTTGATCTGATGTCCTTCCACTCCTTTTTCTCTCTTTACGATTCCAGAACATTAATGCAGTGATGGCGTTGCTACTGGAAGGGGCATGTCTCTTTTATTTCTCTGTGGCTCCATTCTCTCAATATCCCTATAACTTTTCAAATTAAAATACTCTTCTTTGGCTACCACTTTCTTTATGTATGATTTCCTTCTATTAGAACTAAGGTGTTTGATAGCAGGAACAATCTTCACTTTTGAATTTATCTCTAGTACTTAGCATAAGGCTTGGCACTTAGCAAGGACTTAATGTTTTTTAATTCATTCATTTATTTACTTGTTCATCTGATTCATTGGTTTATGAATAAAAGCTCTGCCCTATTTGCTTATGTGGGACTAACCTTAAACTGGAAAAGTGTCAGAGTAAAATGCATATGTGTGCTCCCTGGCTGTGGCTTGTCAGCTGATGACTGCTGGTCTGTTGGGAAGGCTTGAACTGGGTATCAGTTCTCATTACTAACTGCCCTGGGAACTAGCATGTAGCTTGTGAGCACTGACTATTAGCCAATAGCTGGGACATGTCTAAAGCTTTCCTTCTGACCCCAGGAAATCTTTATCCTGCTTAGGTTAGAGACAATCCATGAGCAGATCCTTGAGAATGGGTACCTGCCTTTGGTTCTCTTACCTGTGAGCACGTGTCTGTAGTTGGAGTTCAAAAATGACTGCTTCTGTCTTCCCTTGCCAGATAACTCCTTACCTCCACTAATTTGGGCCGTGTTTTATAATCACCTGTGGGAATCATACATTTAGAACCCTATTTATTAAATCAAAGAATTACAGAATTTGAAAGTTAGAAGGGACCTAAGAAATCTTCTAGCCCAACCCATTATGTTGAAATGTTTGTATTAGCATATACATTTTTGCTTAATCTTTTTGGTCAGTTGTTTTGTTTGAAAATTAAAAACTAAATTCAGACATTTCAGATCCACTTACTCATTTCTTCTTGTGATTCATAATTGTATCAATAGTTTCTTGGTTCTCTTATGTGTAATAACTGATGATTTTAAAGGTAACACAAAGTATTGGGGTGAAACTGACATTCTAGTGTGTGCCTAGGCTAACAATCACTGAACACTGTGGCAGCTAGACATCTAGTTAGCATGATTGGGCTTTGAAAACCCCTTCTGTTCCTATTTTCTGTGGAGATTTTAATGGAAACTTAATAGCTATTGAGATTCAGTAATATGGGGTATGAATTTAAGGTGCTTTTAAATTGCATGACTGGATCAATTCTGTTTTAATTTTTTAAAATAATACCTTCAAAATCAGAGCCAGAAAGCAGCAACCCAGGAATAACTGTTGAAGGTCAAAAGAAGTCGTGCTTGGATGGAAACTAACTGCTTATATTGAAAATTTATTATTAGTTATTCACAGTGCAACTTTATTATCTGTCTCTATATGAATACAAAGGAGATATTGTACTGAATGAGAAAGTACTCTATGTATACGTGGAATGACATGTTATGTCCCTTAATGAGAAAGGCCCCACTTTGCAAACAAGCAGATTTCCTGTACAGGTCATAACATACACCAGGGTCAACACATTTGGTTTGGGCCAGGCAAATAAAGGTCCAAGTGATTTTTCTTTTTCTTTTTTTATTATGAGTTAAGACTTGAGGATTTTTTTTTTGCTATTTAGTAACTTCTGTAAAACACTGTTATGAACAATGAGTGGGCTTTGTTTTTTTCTTTTCCACATAGATGGTTATAGATTGTTATGTATGCTGGTAAGATGCTAATAATGCATTTCAGTACTCCTCTGTAAAAGGAGGGAAGATAGTGGGTTTCTGAAGCTGTCGAAGATTATTTCTTTTTAACTTTTACAGGTCACCCTCACCTCCCCCCCCCCCCCTCATATGCCTTGCTCATTTTATATTCCTAACTTTTCTCTTGGAAGAGTTACAACAACCTTAGAAAATGAGTGCCTTAGATAGGTTGGCAAATATATCTGGTCTTCTCTGGTATAGTTCTATACATAAAAAGTGACTTGGGAAAGTCTGAGCTTGTTGGGAAGTGTGTAAAAATAAAGAGAGGACGTTTTCAGGGATATTGTAGAATAGACAAACCTCAGGTTGACAAAGAGGGAAATCTGGAAGGAGGCTCTAATGTGAGATATTCTTGAGAATAAAGGCTTGCAAAAGGTAAGAGGGAGGAATAGGGTCTTAAATGGGACGAGCTTTTTGGCTGATGACATAGTATCTGCTGTTTGACATTGAGAACATTCTTCTAAAGAAAGGAATCCCACCAGAGAGACAGAAACAGGTGGTGGTAGCGGTACATTCAACAACTCTGACTTCTCAGACTGATAAGATAACATGGAATGTTAGGAGAGAGAATATGTAGAATGAGGGTCATCTCTTGTTTGAGAGAGAGACAAATTTAGGATACACAAAAGGAAAAATGACTTCACACAGTGGGTATGGAATACTGGAATTTTAGGGCTAGAAGGAACCTAAGACATCATCTAGTATCCAACAGTTTTTTTGAAAAGATGATAAAACTAGGAAAATCTAGATGACTTGACATATATACTCTTTGTCTTACTGTAGCTGACCCCTCCCCTCCAAGAAGAAATACTGGCTTAAAATATTAGTTTATTCAAAAAAAATTTCAGAGACTTCAGTAGAATATATATCCACAAAGTATATTCCAAAGTTTCAAATTTAATCTCAAGGGAGGGAAATAGGAATACTACTTGCTCCTTATCCCCACTTTTATCCTTTTCCTGTACCGCCATCACTTAGCAACTTCTCCTTTTAGGTTCATGTTATCCAAATTTATTACTCAATCTAGATCCTGGTAGCATTATCTGTTATTCCCAGGATATTCTCCTTTTTTCAGTGACTTTAGTGCCCAGTTCACAGTCCATCTCAACTTCTGCCCTCATCTTGGGGGACTTCAATTTAATAGAATATATATGTGTATATATATGCACACAAATATATGTATATCTGTGTGTGTGTTTATATGTATATATATATTTCTATATTCTCTCTCAAATATCCTAACAAGTTTCTCTATTTAATTCCCATGACCAGTTCACTCCACCCTTGCTTCATGTAGAGATGTTCACATCCTTGATCCTGTCATCACCCACAAGTGTTAAATTATATGTTCACAAATTCCAGAGTTCCTTATTTAAACATAATTTTCTACTGTTCCAACTTTTCCTGTGCTCAAGGGCTTCTAAACCTGTTCATTGTCCTCACTGTGACCTCCATTCCCTCTGCTCCTCAGTTCCTTCTCTTGCCCATCACCCTGATACTAGCTATACTCCCTCCTGATGTGAACCTATTGGTAAACTTTTCACATCCCCAGAATTCTTGTCCTCTCACCTGTTGTGCCTTACCAAACTCCATTATTCCCACCATTTGCCTCCTTTCACATTCAGATTATCTAATCTCAACGGAGACCTCACTTAAAAAACAATCCCTCTACTCTTCCCTATTATTTTGCTATCCCACTTGCCTCAGTGGCTATCCCAAACTTCATCTTTACTGAAGTGTCCTACTACAAACTCTTCACTTTACTTTCTTAACCGAAGACCTGTCCTCATACTTTAAAAAAAGGAGACCATTCACTAAATGCTCTTCTTTCAGACCTAGTCTCCTATTATCACCTCCTTCATTTCAGTTCCACATGAAGGTAACCCTTCTTCTTGCCAAGAACAATCCTTCTCCATGCATTCTTGATCTTATCCCCTACTATATTCTCCAGAAAATGGCCCTCACTGTCATTTCCACTCTCTCTTATAGCTTCAATCTTTTCCTATCTTCTGGCGCTTTTCCTGTGGTCTACAACTATGCTTATCTGTCCTGCTTGCTTAATCCTGCCATTGCCGCTGGCTATTGCTTCTCTTGAACTCTGTGGCTCAATTTCTTCCGAAAGCTATCTACACTAGGTGCCTTAACTATCTATTCAGTTTTCTAAATCCTTTATAGTCTAGCATCCAACCCCAACATCATTCAATTGAAACTGCCCTCTCTAAGATTAATAATAATCTCTTAATTTTCAAATCTAATAATGTTTCTTCAGTCCTTTTCCTTTTTGACCTCTTTGGAGCCTTTGACACTGCTGATCACCCATTTCTTCTACATATTTTCTTCTCTCTAGGTTTTCATGACACTGCTTTCTCCTGGTTCCCTTCTCATCTCTGTCATAACTCCTTTTCATTCTTTTTTTTACTAATTCTTTATCCAGGCCATGACCACTAACTGAAAGTCACCCAGGAATCTCTCCTAGGTCCTCTTCTCTCCTCTCCTCTTTTCTCTCTCCATATACACATACACCCACACACTATTTTACGTGGAGATCTTACCAGCTTTTGTGGGTTCACTTATCTCTATGAAAACCACTCCCAGGTTTATATATCCAGCTCTAGACTCCCTCCTGAGCCATAGTCATGCCTCCTGGACATCCAGAATTAGATGTTTTATAGGTACCTCCAATTCAACATGTTAAAAGCAGAAATTATCTTGTCCACCAAACCCTTCCCTCTTCCCAACTTCCCTACTATTGTTGAGGGTATCATCAACTCCCCAGGCTCACAAGTTTATTGCCATCCTCTTTCTTAAGACTTTCATTCTTTCTTGCTTCATATATTCAATCAGAGGTCAAGTGTTGTCATTTCAACCATCACAGTATCTGTCTAATGTATCACTTTCTCTTCATTCACAGCCACCATGCTGTTTCAGGCCCTCATCACCTCTCACCTTGATGGTTAAAATTGCTTTCTAATTGCTCTCCCTGCTTTGAGTTTCTTCTTATTCTAATCCAATCTCTCTTTAGCTGCCAAAATGATTTTTTCTAAAGTGTAGGACTGTGGAATCCACCCCCACCCCCAGAAATCACCTCAACAAACTCTGGTGTCTTTCTGTTATTTCCAATATTAAAGATAAACCCTGTTTTGGCATTTTAAGCTCTTTACAACTTGGGTCTTTCCTTCCTTCTTCTTCCAGTCTTCTTATGCTTTTTCCTCCCCTACATACTATATGATCCAGATGTACTGGCCTCACTCTACCTTGTCTAGTACACTCCATCTCTCATCTCCATAGCTTTCCACTGGCTGTTCCCCATGCCTGGAATGCCCTTCCCCCTCACTTTCACTTCTCAGTTTCCTTCCCTTCCTTCAAGACTCTTTTCAAACCCTACTTTCTGCAGGAAGTCTTTTGATATTCCTCTATTAGTGCTAAATTACATTAGTGTTGTGCATATGCTTTGTATGTACCTAGTTATTTACATACTATCTCCCTAATTAGATTGTAAATTATAAATGTAATTAGAATGGAAAGCTTCTTGAGGGAAGGGACTGCTTTTGCCTTTCTTTGTATCCCCACCTCTTAGCTCAGTGTATATAGCCTGTTCTAGGCACTTGTTTATCGACCTACAGACATGTTCTTCTCCAGTGTGTACCATGGGGCTCTGGATGCTGGGCCTTATCCATTGTGATAGTTCCTATGTAACTTTCAGTAGTAGTAGTAGTAAAGTGGGGAATATTGCTATTCCATGGGAAAAATGTTTATGCCCATTTAATCAGCAGACTGTTGCTCAGGGCTGTTAATGATATTGTTGGTGCTCAAGTGATTGTCTGAATGACTTCATAGTGAAGTTGGTGTTTTGTTTTTGTTGTTTTTTTTTTTAAACATTATGGTGTAGTTTGGCCAAAATATATTAATGATGATTTTTTCTCTTTCAAAATTACGTTGGTCAGCTCATCATTATATGGAATATGCCTATATTTTTATATGACTTGTTCACAGTATTACATGGGAGTATTTTCCAAAAAAATCTAAGCAGAGCTCCCCCTGAGATACCTGACTAAAGTTTAAAGCTTCTGGGTCAGCCTGAAGAGCAGGAGACTAAATTTTGAGTCTGAAGGGGGTAAAGCATCCTGTCTTTGATTCAGCGGGGACCAGGCTGTAATCGTGCTCCATGGGGGAAGCTGAATTGGGGGCCCACATTATTATATTTTTTGGGGGACTAGGCAATGGGGTTAAGTGACTTGCCCAGGGTCACACAGCTACTAAGTGTTATGTGTCAGAGGCCGGATTTGAACTCAGGTCCTCCTGAATCCAGGGCCAATGCTCTATCCACTGTGCTACCTAGCTGCCCCCACATTATTTTTAACATGGAGTTTTATCGCATATTCAGCTCTCTGTGCATGTGTTACTTTATTTCAACTCAAACTTCTTGTATTTTGATTATTGGGGGTGGGGTAAGTGACCAACGTAATTATTTTAATTGCCAATCATGTTAATGTTTGAAAAATTCCATGAACGTAATTTCTGAAACTGATTTTTAAAAATTTCCAGCAGATTTAATCTTCTTAGTCAAGTCAGGATTGTAGTTTCCTGTCCTATTGTTAAGTTAGACTTTTATTATTATATTTATAGATCCTCTAGAGGAAGCTATTTAGTGATTATTTATAATTACCAGAAGAACGTAATGATTAGAGCATCTCCTTGGAATATGACTTTTATTGTAGTTTTCCTTCAGCTAAAGTCTGAATCTCAGCCTGAAGTGAAAATATAGGAGGAAGCACTTAACCATTTAAAAGGACTTTGTCCTCTGTGATGTCCAGTGGTAGATGGCCATGCACTATCCTTGGGAAAGAAAACAGAACTACTGACTATATCTTTCTCTTCATTTTCTCACCTTCCCTACCTCCCATGGTCCTCTTTGTATCAGATCACTACTTCTGTCTGTCTGAGCTGGGGATCCTCTTATGTATAGTGTCATGTGTTACAGGCTGTCAGTAGTGAGGTTTCTACTTGAGCCTCAGCTGGGGGTATGTAATACATGCAGATATGTGCCACCATGGGCACTTTTAATGACTTAGAGCCTCTTCTAGTGGATGGTAACCCACAAGGGACACAATCTGTAAACTTTGTCCGAGGTGTAGGGATGGCTCATCATGCTTACTCTGGGTATTGCTCTTGTGGTTAGGGGGATGTCTGTGAGTGAGACTTTTCCTTTGCTTAATTAGAAAATCTGCAACTTCTTACACATAAAAATAAATGCCCCAAGTTGGATTTCACTCCTAAAAGTAGAATCGTAAGATCTAGAGCTGGAAGAGCTTTTGGAGATCTCTGAGTTGATCCCCATTCTTTTACGGATGAAGAAAATGAGGCCCAACTTGCTCGAGATCACTGTTAGTCAATAACAGAACTGGAATGTGAACCCAGGTTTGTCACTCTAAATCGAGTGATCTTTTTATTTTACCATAATAAAAATAAAATAAAAGTTTCACATTGGTACAGTTTACAAATGCTGCCTGTGCTTATATATTTTCTCTGCCTTAATAAAAATAAATAAATACCAAATAGGGTTTGTGCTTTGCATATTTCCAGCAGAGCTTCTTTAAGAAGTGGTTAATGCTTTCTCCTTGATGGAAGCCATGTGAATTGCTTAAACAGAAAACATGGATTATAAACTATATCTTCAGATCATCTTTGCATATTTATGATTGCACCTGTTATATAAGCTATGAAAAATACTCAACTTCGAACTATTTGGTGCCATGGTTATCAGTTTGGAGAAAAACAAGATCATTTGTCAATTTAAGTATTCTAACTCTAAGGCAGGGCTCTTATCTGCATAATAATGCTCTCTTAAAGAGAGATACCATTTGACTTTTAGTGGGATTATATTCATGTGATTGTAGTTGAATTATTATGCTGAACTCTGTTAATTTTTTTTCAATTTATCATAAGGTTGCAGTATAACAGAGCAGTTGCAAGAATATTGGCTCTTTTTTCTAGACACAAGTGAAAATGATATTGTCATTGCTTTGACAATGAACAGATGAACCTTTGAACATTTATGAAATGATAACCATAGGGACATATGAATGAATCATCAGCCAAATCTCCCTATCTCCCTTTAAATTTCTTATTTTAAAATAATTCCTATTTGCCTCCTAGTTTCATTATTTTTCATCTTACTTTTGACTGTGGAAGTCCTGCCTTAAGATAGTCCCCAAGTTATATGTGAGTGGACTAGGCTAAATGCTTGATTATGAATGAATTTATGGAAAGGAAAATTCCTGTTAAGGTGCTTCTTGGGCATACAGTTTATTCTTGGTTATTTGGATAGAGAATTCTGTTTTGTGTTTTCTCCTTGGAAAGATTTCAATCTTAGGTGAATTTGCCCCATCTCTCCCATCCAATCCCTTGCCTTCTAACTCATCCTAGTCAGTGGGTGTTCCAGGTGTACAGACATTAAAAAATTGACCTTAGCAAAATATAATTAGGAAAATAAAAACCTATGAATAAAGCACCATATTGCATTATGAAGCCAAATAGATTTATTTTGGATTGTGCTTGGGACTGTTTTGTTCCATTACCTGGGTATTAATGTCTGAGACACTGGATGACTTCTGAGGTCCCTTCCATTTCTGAGATGTTATGATTTTAGAGAGATTATTGTGTTTTGTTTCTCTTCGTGACCAAGAATATCTTGGCCTTTGCTAAGCAGTCTTGGTAGTGAGTATTTTTTTTAAGTAAGATTTATCATTTGCCATCATGTAGTGTACAATAAGGATATTTTGACTTGAACATCACCTAAAATAGGATAAGTTCAGTTATAATTTGAAAAGTTGGACTACACTTTTGCAAAATAGCAGCTGGCTTTTGTTACAGTAGAGAGCTCTGCTTATAAAGAGTTGAGCTTTGCACCCATAATTTGGACCATTTCTTTTAAGGGGAGAATTTCTTTTGCAGTGGGAGTTTCTCTAGAGATTCAGGTTAAGTTGCTATGTTTTATTTTTGTTATTGTTGCTTAGCATTTGTTCAACCTTTGCTAATGTAACTCTCCATTATCTAAATATAATTTATCTATTGGAAAGTTTTAACCCTAAACAAATCTCCCCCTGCCATCCAGCATACAGTGGGTCTCACTCTCTTCCCATCTCTTGTGTATATTGGTATGGATTAGGAGAATGGTAACCATTTTAAATTTTAGGCTTTGAAAAATGTGATTTGAAAGTAAAATGCTGTAGAAATATATAAATACATATACCCTCATATATGTATATATTTATATATGAATATATGTATTTTTGTATTTACTCCAGTTACTCTTGAATTTCTCTTTCTTTTGAATTATTTGTACCTTATTTAATTCCATTAATGCATCCATTAATCCACACCCATTTATTGAACTTCTGTTATGCTAGATGTTATAGAGCTATATGAGGTGTAAAGCTCATCCTCTGCCCTCCAGGAGTTTACAGCCTATCTGGGGAGAAAAGACATAAACAAAATGATGAAAGAGATAAATAGTTTAAGGCAGCTAGATAAGACCTGTCAGAAGGGCACTTAAGATCTGTGACAAAGTTGTAGCTCAGATGCTAAGTAAACTCCAGGAGTTCAAAGAAGGACGGTCGGTCTGCTGTGTGGGGGTAAAGAGAGGTCTGGGGAGGTTTTATAGAGGAGGAAGGAATTGCCGTGGAATTTGAATGATGGGTATGGACAAAATAGAGTTGACCATTCAACTTCAGCCAATTCTTACATTTGACAGTGGATTCTATTGGAAGATTTTCTACTTTGTGGATTAGCTATGTTCTTTACTACCTGCACTGTACCCAAGTAATGGGTACTAGAACTGAGCTAGGAAAGCTTTGGGATTGGCCATAGAGGGAATTAAAAATCTTGGTGCCTCAGTAGGACTCTGCCTTGGTTAGACCACACTGGTAGGTACTGGGTTTAGTTCTGGCCGCTGCATTATAGCAAGGGGATTGATAAGTTGAAGAGTATGCAGAGAAGGACCATCAGGCTGATGAAGGACCTTGTGTTTTTCTATTTAAGGCTAAGTTGAAGGAACTGGAGATATTTAGCCTTAAAAAGAGAAAATTTAGGGGGGACGTGATTGCTGACTCCGTATGTTGAAAGGGCTGCTAAGTACAACAGAAATTAGCCTTGTTTCCCCTATTCTTAGTGGATAAAAGTAGGAGCAGTGGGTTGAAATTGTACAAGGCCAGGAAAAATTTCCTAATCATTAAAGACATCCCAATGTAGACTAGGCTGCCTCAGGAGGTAGTGAATTTCCTTTCAAGCAGAGGCTGAATGAACACTTGTCAGGTTCTTGGTTAGTTATGGGATGGCCTTAGTGGTCTATGAGCTGCCTTCTAACTCATTCGGTGATCCTGCATCAGGATTCTCTTCCTTTACTGTGGTGGGTGAAGAGTTCACTATGTTTTTACTATAGGATTAGAAGCATAGTGCATGAGCTGGCAGGAATATCAGAGATGATTGAATCCAACTACATAATTTTACAGATGAGGATATTGAGGCCTACAATAGTTAAGTGACTTACTAAGGACATGCAATGGCAGAATAGCCCTCAGGACTTTAGATTCCCCATTCCATGCTTTTTCTAGTATCCCAATATGACCCATAAGACTTTGTTTCCTCATGGGCTTATAGGACGATAGGCAGGCAGTAAAACAATTTTAAAACATTAACTTGTGCAACAGAATAGGTGAGCACAAAATTGCCTTACTTTAATTTTTGTTAATAATGGGTTTTCTCCATGGCAGATCATCACTGTTCAGTATTTCATGCCTTTTAGTTCTTCAGCAAGTTCTCCTGACTAATCAGGAAACGGTCAGCAGATGTGCTTGGCTCTTCTCATCCAACCACGAGATGACTCTGGCCCACAAATTGTTAGTGGTGGAGAGCCTCAATTCAGCATTTATCTCTCATTCTGTATTTTATTCTGTTAATCTTATTTTTATCCTGTAGGCATGAAAAATGTCTTCAATGTCTTCAGTGGTTTGCTTTCCTTATTTAGATGAGCTTTCCTACGTGATTTTTGCTCCTCCTCCTTTACCCAAGATTTGGTATACAGGATGATGTTTAAACATATTCCTCAAAGCTCAATGGGTGGATAGATGTTCAACTTTTATCCCTTGCTTATTGGATAAGCTATAGGGGGTGGATTTTATTGGACAAAAAAAGGGGTAGTGTTTTTAATTTTAGGGCCTATCTAGGTCATAGAACCAGAAGGAAAATGAGTTGACTAGGCAGGACTTCATTCTTAAGGCAATGGAATGTGAAGAAGCAGCTCTTTCAGAGATTGGAATCCAATTGGAACCCTGGTGCCTGTGAGTCAAATTTCCTCTACTCCTGCCTTGATTAGCTGTGGGCCATTTCTCTCTTTCTCTCTCCCCTATGCTTCTCATTCCTTAAGTATTTGTAAAGGTCAGGGGGGATGGTGGACACATCATCCTTACACTCTGGGACAGAATTGCCTCTCCTTCACTTATTGTGGTTGGTATTTGACATCTCTGTCTGGGAATATTCACCTTTAGCTTTTTCAATGCCAGAAACATTTCTTCTGATTTTTCTGCCTTTGCGTCATGTAATAGCATATGCCTGTCTCATGTTTTAAAAGTCCACTTTTACTAAGTCAGGGATTGAATAATGATAGTTGGCACTTCTGTAGCACTTCAACGTTTGCAAAGCACTTGGCAAATATTATCTTGTTGATGTTCTTTTTTTCTCAGGTGAGTAGTGTAAAAATTAAGATACACCAAAAATGCTACTGAAAAGGTTGAACTCTTGCACAACATGGAGTTTGTTGTCAGCTTTCACATCTGCAAAGGCAGAATTCAGGTTTTACTTCTTAAAGGCATGTATGATATATGGTATGGTGAGTGTGCGTGCGTGTGTGTGTGTGTGTGTGTGTGTGTGTGTGTGTATGTGTGTGTGAAATAATGAGAAAAATGTCAAATCTCTCTAATGGATAAGGACAAGAATGGGAAAGATCACACTTTGCATGAGTTCTAATTCTAATTTTGACATTGTATTCTTTTGGGAAAATGGGCTGGCCAAGGCATTGGGGTGTAGTTAAAAAAGAATAGTAACTTTCAAGTCAGGAGAAATTAGCATTCTCATTCTAGTTACTACTCACCAGCTCTGTGACCTGAAGCAAGTCACTTATCTCTTAGAGCCTCAGTTTCCTCATTTGTGAAATGAGTCCAATAATACATGTATTACCTACCTCACAGGGTGGTTGTGAAGATCAAGTGATATTAACTTATGGAAATGATTTTGCAAATTATATGTAAATGTAAATTTACATTTCTATTATTTCTTCTTAACCTAGTGATCTTTAAGTTCTTTTATCTACAGAAGATATTTAAGTAGATTTCATATGAAAGATCTTAGAATCTGGAGAGCTTATTAGTACTTTGAATTTACCATGTCTAAAGTCATACTCTCCTCCTAAAACTCACCTAACCTATTGTGTTCTACTTTAATTATTGAAACCAGCATTCTGCTACCCTCAGACTCTAGAGAGATTCTTTCTTGGCTTTGTGGCTAGGCTTATACTCATTGAGATTTTAGAAATTATTATTTATATGCATACTTATGGCTTGATAATATATTAATATTACCTGTAATTAGTATTATTTTGCATATTTTATATAAATTATATATTACTGATACTTCTTTTTTGATATCATAATTGATGTATGTTTGGTGTTATTTCTTATTGATAAATGTCTTTTAAATTCTTGGCTTTCTACTAGTAGTTTATATTTGTGCAATATTGTTGGCCTATGATTTTTGCATATCATTTGATTATTGCAGTTCATTTGACATTTTGTGACTTTTAAACATTCAATGTTAATACAGGGTGTTACTTAACCCTGTTTAATCAGAACTGAGATATGGCATGTGTATATTTTAGTCTGGGTTTTATGCCCTCAGCGTTACAATCCATTGAAACTTTGAGTCTTCATTCATTCACTCACAGTAACACATACAACTTGACTTTCCATGAGATAATTGCTAACTGGCACGGTTATAAAATGTATAAAAAACAATCCTTAATTTCCTTCCCTTCCCCCATTGTAGGATTAGAGATTTTAGGTTGGAAGTGACCTTTGAGGTTATCATGTGGAACTTAGGTAGCTAGTTGCCTCCTTTGGGAAATCTAAGTGTGACAAATCTCCTTGTATTTTGTAATGTGCTAATGTCATCTTTGGTTCTTCCTTCTCCCTCTTCTTTTCCCATATTCCACAAGCCATGAAGTCCTGTTGATTCTATTTTGAGAATATTTCTCACATCTATCTCTGTTTTATTCGAACTATTGCCATTCTAGGTCAGACCTTCATTACTTCTTGGCTAATCAGTCTCTCCCTACTTCACATCCATCCTATACAGGTTCATCTTCAGAATATTCAGCTCTAGTTATATCACTCTAAGTATAAAATCCTTTATTGACATGCTACTGAATAAAGTCTAAACGACTTAAATTAGTATTCTAGGCTCTCCATAATCTGGTCTCAACTTTTCTCCCACTATTCTTCTTCATGTGCTTGACATCCTAGATGGACTGAATTACTCACCATAAGTGGATCTCTTTGTTACATTCCATATGTTTGGAATACTCCCTTTCCCCCCACCCCACCCCAATCTCTATGTACTGGTTCTTCAAGTAGTACCTGGCCCATAGTAGGTACCCCCGATAAACTTACAGTTTCATTGGGAACACAAAACTGACACATGAAGTATCATAATTTTTTTTTAATCAGAAAGGGACATTGGAGATCATGTTGTCCAGTCTTTTCCTTTAACCTGGGAAAAAAAACAAACACCAGAAACCCAGAGTCACGGAATTGAACATATGGTAGGTGTGGTTGAATGACTAGAATCTTGACTGATCTAAAGGGGAATTGAAGAAGTCTTATTTCTTTCACTACTGAATCTAAAATATTCAATAATGCCATCTATTCTATAGCAGTGCTATGCAGAATAATTGAGAATTTTAAAGTATGTCAAAGTACAAGGGACGTTAGAAATGCCAATACATAATAGCATAAAGGTTTGGTTATCTCTGTAGGAAAAAAGTCTTCTAAAATGATTACTACTTGATTATTTACTTTTATCAGTTGATCATATACTTGGGTGAATGAATTCATGTTAAGATTTATGGTCTATCCCTTACATCAAATTCTGAAAGAGATAAGCCAGGCTCTAGGGTTTTTATCTCACACTCATAAATTTCAGCTAGATTCACCTGAATGATGGCTTCTTTGGACAACTACAAGAAAAAGAAGCATGGGAGGATCTGTACTCTGATATCTCTAACAAAGTGGGATGTGTGTGTATGCACGTGTACACATGGTACATGCATGTTATATGCATACGTGTCCATGTGTACGTGCATGCCTCTGTGTGTGTGTGAATTTAAGAATACAACCCTGTGGTTCTCATGAATTGGCCTTACAAATGTGAGAAATAGACTGTGAAGACACTTTGTTTAGCCTAAGTAAAACTCAACCTTATGTGAGACTGTCAGCAGGGAAAGACATGAGAATGCAAAAAAGAAATGAACAACATGAGGTTGTTTCTTTTTTGCAAGTTCATCTGACTCATGTACTATGTTTTTCATGTAGAGGAGGGTTTTTTTTTTTTTTGGATGGGGGGATTGGTATGAGTCTTCTTTTCCACTTCATGAGGTCATCACTGGACTTGTAGTTTGCTTTAAAAACTCTCACTTACAGTTGTAGCATCATTTAATGTCTTTCCCTGTCTTTTTTTTTGGGAGGGGGTTTAAAAATAGCATCCAAAGTAAGGAGCTACTGATTGATTGAGCTAAGTTTTCTTCTGTTGTTCAGTCATGTCTCACTCATCATGAACCCCTTTGGGGTTTTCTTGGCAGAGATACTGAAGTGGTTTGCCATTTCCTTCTCCAGCTTATTTAATAGACGAGGAAACTGAGACAAACAGGGTTAAGTGAGTTGCCCAGGGTCACACAGCTAGGAAGTGTCTGAGGCCAGATTTGAACTCAGGTAAATGAGTCTTCCTGATTCCAAGCCCAGTGCTCCATACACGGTGCCACCTCGCTGCCCTTACTTCTGGGTTGCTGATTTTAATTTTGTTGTCCTTTTGGGCCACTTCTAGAATGTCATTAGTGTGAGACACTCCTGGTATGGAAACTCTGTCCACACATGGAAATAAACTCATCTCCAGCAGTCTTAGTTACCTAGTACACTGAGAAGTTATGAGACTTGTAGCCAGTAGGTGCGGGAGGGAGAGCTGGAGTAGAGGTCTTCTTGGCTCTTCAGACCACTACACCACTTTGCCTCTCTTTGGATTTAATGGGAAATAGAAACAAACATTACAAAACATGACAAATACCCTTTGATATTTTGTCTTTTAAACATTTATATATAAACATCTATTGCTCCTTCCTTGGGGTATGGAGATAACCACATTTGTGGAGTTTGTGGAGATTATGCCAGCAGAATAGAAATGCTGCCAGGGCCTACAAATCTGCAAAGATTTTGAGTGAAGGCCTTTGTATGGATTCTGTTGTTCTAGGACCAAAGTAGTGAAATTTGAAGAAGCTCATCACCAGGTGGGCTGAAAAGGGAGGAATATTTTGGCCACAGAAACTCTGGGAGACAATTTATTAAGTCGTAGAAGGGTTGTGATCTTTGTTGATGGTGAGATATCCTCAGTAACAGTGATCCCAGATTCCTGCAGTATTGATGTCAGTATTTTGTATGTGTAACTATATTGGCCTCATATGCTTACTGGCTGCATGACCCTGGGCAAGTCACTTAACTCCATTTGCCTCAGTTTCCTCATCTATAAAATGAGCTGGAGAAAGAAATGGCAAACCACTCCAGTATCTTTGCCAAAAAACAAAAAACAAACAAAAAAAAACCAACCCAAATGGGGTCATGGAGAGTCAGACATGACTGAAACAACTGAACAACAACAAAATAGTTATATACGGCTCTATCATGTATATTTAAAACATGACTTCCTGTTCCATGTATCGTTTAATTTCAGTTCTGAGTGTATCACTGAACAAAGTCCGCATGTCATAGAGTCGTGTGTAATTTTATTATGTATGTAGGAGGTTCATTGTTTGAGGAGAGCCTTCAAAGTGTTGTTAATACTTGAAGTGTTTGCTAGCAGAATGGGAGATGTCCTGCACAGAGTGAAAATAAAAAGGATTCCTACTGATGACACGTTTCTCTATATTCCTCTTTTTCCATGACTTTATAGTCATTGCATTGAAGTCTAAGACACTGCAAAGTTTCCATAATGAAATCTACAGAAGTACAAAAATCAAAATGGAAGAAAAATTCAAATCCGCCAGATTAGGACCTGCTGTTGGCTAAGTAGCCTGTCTGGTTAGTTCATTATTCTACAAATCTTGAATGGGTGCTACAAATACACAGCGAGCTGGTCCCAGAATTAAAGAGGGAGAGTACCATTGGTTTGGTTTCATTTGGGAAATTGTGCAGTGCTTTGGAAAGGAATCGGGATTTGGAGTCTGACTGCCTGAGTTGAAACCCCAACTCTGATCCTTTCTTTATTTGTGATACTGAGAAATCCACTTAAACTCTCTAGGCTCTAGTTTCCTCATCTGTAAAATGAGGGGGTTGGACTCAGTGTCTAAGGTCCCTACCACCTCTAAATCTATGACCCCAAACTCATCACTGACACAGAAGTCCATCTCTTTAATGCCAGGATTCTTCCTATGATAAGTGGCTATGAATCATGGAACAGCACAGTCCAGGAAGAAGCAAAATGACAAGTAACCCAAAGGGCAGTGGGACGACATATGACTGGCATAAATTAGTTGCAGCATACAACCAGCAGTGACTTGTGCCATACAAATGGTGTAAATTAAGTCATCATCAAGGAATGTGTGATTGGAAAGGGAGGTGCTCTGGGCATGTAGGGAGGATGAAAGGTAACAGGTAGTCAGTCTGAATGACACACTCATACTCTTAAAATATTAGAAGGGCCAGAGAAAGACCTCTAATTCATTGGCTAGACCTTTTATCAATGATTTATGAGACAATGTGGGTAGTAATGACACAGCATATGAGAGGTGGCAGAGCTATTGAGATCTCTCTCATGCAAGAGGTACCATTCCAATGAAATCACAGAGCCATCAAAGGAAGTATAAAATAGAATTCCAAGAAAATTTTTTTTAAAATTTATTTATTTTTAGTTTTCAACAGTCACTTCCGTAAGATTTTGAATTCCAAATTTTCTCCCCATTTTTCACCTCCCCCACTCCAAGATGGTGTACAACTTGATATAGACTCTACATATACATTCATATTGACCCTATTTTCACATGAGTCATGATGAGAGGGTTTCATCATTAGTCCCTAAAAGTATAGGGAAAATAACAAGGAAAGAGAATAGACACTGTTTAAAAATATATCTCTTTTCTGGTTTATCTATTAAGTATGGATCCAGAGTTCCCATATTTCCTTTGTTTGGAATTTTAACCTAAAACATAGTTAAGCTATCCTGTGTAGGTCCCAGGGCAGATCAACCATCTGTGCTGGAGGGTGACTGGGGCTTTGTCCCTTCTTCTCCAGCTGATTAGTAATTGTCATTTAACAGTATTTTCATTTGAATTTGGTTAATGGGCAAGCTCTGAGATTTACAAAGGTTGTCTCATTTTTTAAAAAATTTCTTTTAGAAATCCCCTTTGCACTCTAGCTGGTCATCAAGGGACAGTCATTCAGAATTCTCCCTGTGTTTGTAAACATATCTTGTAAATATTAGAGAGAGATTTCTGATGTAGTTTGAAATTCAGAGAAATGACAATGTTATAGTTAAGTCGATTTGGCACCTTTTTTTTTGAATCTTCATGTGTAAGAAACTGACAGCATTTTTCAGCAAGATAACATTGGATGTAGTAGAAGGAGAAATAGAGGTGATACTTCCCATTCAGGGAATCTCAGGACTAGCTGACCTCAGGACTAACTCACCTTGCCTTTTACCTTTTCTTTAGAACAAATTATATCTGAACTGTTCCAGGCAAAAATCTTTTTACATATTGTAACCCATGTAATCCATGGTCAAGTTCATGATGTCAGGTTCTGGGGTTCTAGCTGTTTAAACTCTCTCCTCATCTCATCTCATCTCATCTCATCTCATCTCATCTCATCTCATCTCATCTCATTTCATCTGTCATCGCCCATCATAGGATAAAGATGGGCTTTCTTTAGCACAGAATAGACACATTTTAAAAGAGAGCTATGATAATGTAGCTATTTTTATACCACTCAGTTGAACTAAGAAGAATAAATAAATAATAAAGTCTGTTAGACATGTAGGTTTTCAGTCATTCAGTGAACGGGTATTTTTAGATTTCAAGAAATTTTCCTTGATGACTATGAAATAGATTTGCCCATCTAATATATACATTTTTTTCTTTTCAAAAAATTCTGAATTTAGCGAACACCAGATTAAATGGGCATTTCCATATACATAGTAAAATAACAGAAAAAAGAGGACTATATATAAAACTGGGGTTTTCTATTGTGTACAGCTTGCCATTTAAATATGTAGAGATATAGGAATATATAATAAATCCAACATGTAACTTTCAAAGTTTCTCTGTGATTCTTTCTGGCCTTTCTTTTGTTCATTTAAAATTTTTTTTCAATGACCATCTTTTCTTTTCTTTGTCAGAAAATGTGTGTCTTATTTTGCATCTTGGCTCCATCACATCTCTCTTTATCATCAGTCCTCTGGAAATATGGTTGATCATTGTATTAAAGTTCTTAAATCCTTCTAAAGTTGTTTTTCTTCATAATGTTTTTGTTATATAAATTTTTCTCCTGGTTCTGCTTGCTTCACTATGCATCACTTTAGACAAGTCGTACCCATTTTCTCTTAAACTGTCCATTTGATTATTTTTTACAATATAATATTATTTCATTATAGTTATATGCCATAATTTGTTTAGTTTTCCCCTATTGCTGGACACTCCTTCAGTTTCTATTCTTTGCTATGACAAAAAGAATTTGTGCATATTGGTCCTTTTCTTATTTTTTAATTCTCTTTGGGTTTTAGGTCTAATAATTGTTTCTGTGGGCCAAAGGGCATATACAGTTTAGTACCTTTTGGGGTGTGGTTCTACATTGCTTTCTAAAATGGCTGGACCAATTCACAGCTCTACCAGCGGTGCATTTGAGCCTGTTTTCTGACAATCCCTTCCAACAATGGTTGTTTTCCCTTTTTATCATCTTTGGCTACTCTGATGGGTCTGAGATGCACTTCAAAGTTGCTTTAATTAGCATTTCTCTAATTAGTAATGATTTGGAGCATTTTTTTTCATATTTTTGTAGATTGCTTAGACTTTTTCCTTTGAAAAACTGTCTGTTCATGATGAATACATTCTTAGAGTTGTCTGGAGAAGTACCTTTTGACCCAACAATAACACTTCTAGGCCTGTATCCCAAAGAGATCATACAAATGGGAAAAGGACCCAAACATACAAAAATATTTATAGCAGCTCTTTTTGTGGTGGCAAAGAATTGGTAATTGAGGGGATGCCCATCAGTTGGGGCATGGCTGAACAAATTGTGGTATATTAATATAATAGAATACTATTGTGCTGTAAGAAATGATGAGCAGGCAGACTTCATAAAAACCTGTAAAGACTTATATGAACTGATGCTGAGTGAAGTGAGCAGAACCACAAGAACATTGTAGACAGTAACAGCCACATTGTACAATGACTAACTTTGATACACTTATTTCTTCTAAGCAATGAAGGATCTAGGACAACTCCAAAAGACTCATGATGGAAAATGCTGTCCACATCTAGAAAAAGAACTATGGAGTCTGAATGCAGATCAAAGCATGTTATTTGCTCTTATTCTCTCTCTCTTTTTTTTGTTTCTTCTTTCTTGTGGTTTCTCCCATTGGTTCTAATTCTTTTTTACAACATGACTAATGTGAAAATAAGTTTCATATGAATGTATATGTTGAGCCTGTATCAATCACATGCCATCTTGGGGTAGGGGAAGGGGAGAGATGGGGAGAAAATTTGGAACTCAAAATCTTATGGAAGTGAATGTTGAAAATTAAAAATAAATAAATAAATTTATAAAAAAAAAGTCTGCAGAAGGAGGCTGCAAAACTTCCCTTGTTAATGATTATGTATCATCTCTTTTGCCTTTGTAGCTTTAGGATCTAGCACAGTGTCAGGGCACTTAGACAAAGAATAAATACTTTTTGATTGATATGAGACATGCTGTGGAGGTGGAATTGCTAGGCTTTAGTGACTCAGTATGACAAGTATTGATCATGTGTGGCACAAATGTGGGGCATACTTTTGAAATGCCTCCCTCCTTCTCTCAAATGAGACACAGGTATTTGAAGTTGCAGGGCTAGAGAGAGGGAAGGAGGCAAAGACAGAGAGACAGAGAGAGATCAAGACAGAGAGAGATCAAGACAGACAGAGATAGAGAGAGAGACAGGGAGAGAGAGAGACAGAGAGAGAGACAAGAGAGAGAGAGAGAGAGAGAGAGAGAGAGAGAGAGAGAGAGAGAGAACCTAAAGAGTTTTTAAAGTAGTTTCATTTTTGAGGGTTATTACAATTTTTAGAAATGCAGGTTTGGAAAAAGAAGAATCATCTTAGATGTCAAAGACTCCTGACAAATTGTTTTCTAGCACCAAGACCATCCTTACATTAATTTAGTGTTCATTTCAGATAAGAAATATTCTTGTTTTATCTTAATATTTGATATACTTTTACTTAAATATTCTTGTCTTGTAGATGCTTTTGAAGTACAGGAAAGAATTTGTGACTGGTGATCCGTTTTTACTGAAGGAGAGAAGCTGGAAATTTCTCCATTCCTTTCTTAAGATCAGGTAGCATGGCATAAGGAACTACAGATGAGAATAAGGAGGAAATTTCCAAAATGAAACATCTTAGCATGTAAAGTGGGGGCTGTTATGTTGTCCTTAGAGTTTTATGGCATTGAAATAATTTCTGTGAAGAAATTGTTCTCCTTAAATAAATAGCCCTTCCCATCCTTTATTGCATCTAGATCTTTGGAGAATGTTTTTTTTTTCCTTCTTGTCTTTATTCAACAAGCATTTGTGGTATGAATACTATGTGCAGGGTGCTATGTTAGGTCCTCCAGGGTATTAAAAAGGAAGAAGACAGTTTCAGCCCTCTAGGAGCTTACAGTCTAGGGAAGTAAAAATCTGTGTACAGGTATCTGCAGTCTAAAGCAGTATGTGATGAGTGCCAAGTGTGTGGTTTGGGCTAAGGGCTATAGAATTGCAGAGGTAGAGATTAGTCACTTGCCTCTGAGTTGACTAGAGGATGAATCATCGAAAGGGCATTTAAATTGGGGCATGGACTTTTGACTGATGAAAATGTGGGAGAAAGGCATTATGGGAAGATAGGCTGGGCATGAAGGAAGAAATAGAGGCAGGAGAATGTGATGCCTCATTAGGTCATTAACAAAGTGTCATTTTAGATTGGTCATGGTATAGGGAGTATGTAGAGGAACAGTTGGGGATAAGGAGTGGAAGATAAATTGAAATCATTGTGGAGTAACATAAACAAATCAGTGCTTTAGAAAGATCAGTTGGAAGGTATTAATGTGTGGGGTTGACTGGAAGAAGAGGGAGTCCAGAGACAGAGAAGTTGGTGAAGAGGCTAGTGTGATAGTCAGAATTGATTAGGGCCTGAACTCAGATGCTAGCCGGGGAACTGGAAAGGAAAAGATGAGTATAGGAAACCTTCCTGCAGAAGACTCAGCAGCTCTTGCCTTCTGTTTAATGTAAGGTGTGTGGGCCCAGGATTGCAAAAGAGAGCAGTCAAAGATGGATTAGTGGTTTTAAATCTGAGTGACTTGGAGAATTCTGTACTCTTGATGGAAGAACTCAAGAGGAGCTGGTTTCCCTGAGAAGATGTGTTGAGTTTGAGGTGAACATCTAACAGAAGAGACAGGTTTGAGCTTCAGATAGAACTTTTGGTCCTTCCTTGAGGCAGTTATTAAAATTGGGTGAATTTATGAGGGCTTTGAGAAAGTGAGTGTAATGAGAGGAGAGAGCTAAGGACAGGACTTTGGGGTCTATATATATATATTTAGGGGGTAGTAGTTGAAGTAGTTAGGGAACAAGTAAACAAAAACAGAAAAAAAAAACTCCAAATGCCATTAAAGACAGGAGAGGATAGAATATTTAGGAAGAGGAAACAAGCCATTAGTTTGAGAAACTACAAAAAGGTCAGGGAAAATGAGGACAGAGAAAAGGCCATTGGCTTGGCCCAGGAGGACCTCCATGGGGAGCTTTCACAGGGCTGTTTTAAAAGAGTGATGGGGATGAAAGCTAGATTTTAAAGTTTTAGGGAGCGAATAGTTTGGTTGGTGAGGCAAATGGAGGACCTCAAGGCCCCTGGAGAAAATGACCGATAAAACAATAAAATCAGAATAACTGTCCGTAATTCATTTCATTCATTGCTTTCTGATCCATCCGTCTGTCCATTCCACTCTCTTCCCCTCCAATTAAAAATGAAAACTAGGGTCAGGAAGTGGCAGTAAGGACCGAACAACTTTGGGGCAGAAGAGTTAGCACCTTTGGAGGACTGAGCAGGTGAGCAGGAGCAGAGCTCTCTGAGGCTTGCAGAGTCATGGCAATCTTTGATAATTAATAATATTTGTTAAGTGCTTAACACAGTGCCTAGCACATAATAAGTGCAATCTAAATACTATGTAACACACACACACACACACACTCACACACTCACACACACACACACTCATACACGTTCCTTTCCCCCACACTGATCTGTTAGTGGTTAAAAAAAAAATCCTTGCAGTTTCTGTAGAGTGATGCATCTTTATATTCTATTAGACTTTAAATTTATGGTGACCTTCTGCATTTCCATAAAAAAGATAGGAAGTTTCACAGAGTGACCTCAGGGATGTGATTTATCTTCCTGACTCTCAGGGTTCCCTTCAAGCTCCACTCTTTTTGACTAGGTACTTTTTAATCCCTTACATGGCATTTGAAATGCTGCACATCTCTTGTTTCTCTGATAGGCTGGCTGGGAAGATGTTTAAAATTAGATTCCTAGAAATCAGGTTAGAGGATCTTTTCCGCTTATTGCATAGGCTGTGTTTTGAGCCTTGAAGAGTGGAGTCATGCAATAGTGACTATAATTAGTATTTATAGAATGTCTGAGTCAAAATGTTATAAGAGCCTTATTTCCTTTCTCTAGTGTTTTTGTTTATGGACTTTGATGTAGTTTTTACATGTCCTCGTGGGACCCTTGTGAAGCCAGATACTCAACTTAAAAGTCCCCTCACCCCTTTCTTTAGGCTTCTTTTATCTACATCATTAACCTTCACTTCAATTTTCTTTAAATACAAATAATAATTTGAAATAGGTTGAAAAACTTGCCTGGGATCATTATTTGACTGCAGAGTGGTATGAAAACCCAAGTTTACCAGCTTCTTGGCTTTTGCACATCACTGGTAAGAGCTTAGGTTTTTCTTCAGTTTAGGCTCCTCTGGCAGTGTCTCTTAAAGGAGTTAATTTGCCTTAAGTTGTCACAGCCAGAATTTTGATCCCAAGATGAAGAAAGGATAGCAAAAACAAAACAAAACAGAAAAGGAAGAAATTACCCTCTAAGTTTCATTCAGAAGGAAATCACTTAGACAGGAAAAATATTAAGAATGGATCAGACCAGAGCAAGTTATATATACTGGCTAAGTAGCATGGTCTAACTACACATTTCAACAAGTTATTATTGTAAACAGTAGTGACTAAGAGGGTGTGCTTTGCTACCTTTGGCTTGCAATTTACATGGTTGCTATTCTTGTTAGCCATAGATAGTAACTTTGTCCTTTTTAATTTTGAAGCTACTATGGCCCTAAGACTGTAGATTTAAAATTAATGGAAACCGTAGGGTCAGCCAAGCCAATCTTCTTATTTAACAGATGGGAAAACTGAGGTCCTAGAGGGATTAATTGACCTTTCCAAGGTCATACAGCCAGTAAGTGGTGGAGTTGGGAGTGGAACCCAGGACCCGCCCAGTGAGGCCTTTATATTGTCAACAAGTGAGGTTGTTACTTTCAAGGGATAGGGTTTGAAGAATACACAAACCTACATTGGAACTTAGGGGTGAGAAGCTAAACTCTTTTGGAAGAGTGTTTACTTAAGAAGTTGTCTCTGGGGGAGATACATAACTGGAGCTTTGTTTACTTTTTTTTTAGTTGCTGCTGCTGTTGAGGCAGTTGGGGTTAAATGACTTGCCCAGGGTCACACAGCTAGTAAGTATCTGAGGTTAGATTTGAACTCAAGTTCTTCTGACTCCAGGGCCAGCACCCTGTCCACTATGCACCTAGCTGCCCGTAACTGGAGCTTCCTCGACCAATTCCTACAAACCTGTCTAAGAGAGTCAGACTGACCGTTGGAGCGCAGTATAAGCACATACAAAGGGTGAAATGAACCAGGAAGGCTCTTAAAAGATATTTACATGTAAGCAGTCTAAGCATGTTAACAGTGCAAGGTTAATATGTCAAACGTAGACAGGTGGATGGCATCATTTGACCAGGGTTCAGTGTTTTTAATTATTTTTGTTGATTTTTCATTATAAGCCACTAGTTCTCATAATGCATTTTGTAATGTATATTGTGGCTAAAGTCACAGCTCTGTGTTAAATATTTGCCAGAGAGGTCTGGTCAATGGTTAATAGAAAAGGTTAGCTCTTCATTTGAACTTAGGTGTCATTCACATACTTACAATGTCAGTGCCAATTTAGTTCATTCCTTCATTCAGGAAACATTAATCACCAATATGTACTATGTACAATATGTACTGTGGCACCAGAAAGATAACAAAGATAAATAAGCTGTATTTCCTGGTAGCTTATCCTACATTTCCTCAAAAGGTTTACAATTTAGTAGAGGGTGAAAAGATATACACAGAAAAATAATACAAATACATGCAAGTGTAATAAGAATATAAAATTCTGTGAGGGAAGATGGACGGAGCTCACTTCCAGCTTAGGGGTAATGGGGCATAATCCCATTGCAATTTTGTTTTTACTTAATACAGGATTTAGAGCTGAGAGGAACATAAGAGATCGATCATTAACACATCTTCCTGTATCCCTTTACAGGTGGGTAAACTGAGGCTCTAAATGGTTACATGATTTGCCCAAGATCTCAAAGAAGTATGAAGTAGAGCTGGGATTGGGGTCTCCAAGCCCTTTTAGCCTGAATCCAGTGCTCCTTCCACTATACCATGTTGACACTTTAGTCAGGAGATGTATGTTATTTCTCTGTATGAAAAGATGGTAATCACAATGCTTGGTACAGGTGTGACTGAGAAGGCCAGGATATGCCTAATGATCCTTTCCATATTACCCAAGTGAAAATATTGTTTTTGGCTTGGTAGCCACAGCTGCCATTTGGGGAGTCTGTCATTATTTGCCACTCAGTCTCTTTGATTTATAGCTGACTCAAATCAGTTCAGTAATTCAACAAACATTTATTAAGCAGCTAATGTGTGCAAGGATCATGCTGTTCTGTGCTGCTTCACTCCATGTGGGTCTCCTTGCTGCAGAAGCTTAACATTCTGTGCACAGTACTTGAAGCTGGGCTTTGGCTCATCTTGAAGCATTCAATTCAGTCCAACAAATGTATTGAAATCCTACTTTATGTAAAGTTTTGGGCTAGGTACTAAAGTCTTAGGCAGGAAAAATGATAGTCTTTTGCTTTAAAAAATTATAGTCTATTGGGTGGATATATATGTGTGTGTATGTACATATATGTATATATATGTATGTGTATATAGGTGTGTATGTGTATACACACACACACACACACACACACATATATTCTTATTTCAATACTTAAGTGGTGTATCACAATTCTCCCTTTCCTCCTAGTCCCATGTAACTCTTGTCCAGACTTTACATTTACACATAAGCAGGTAAATGTAAAAGAAGGTTAGGTTTAAGAGGGTGAGGCAACATTTAACTAAAGCTGGAAAGGTAGATTGGAGATATCTGGTAGAGAACTTGAAATGCCAGGCTTAGGAATGTATTTTTTACTCTAAAGGCAATAGGCAGCTCCTGAGGGTTTTTGAGTAAGGGAGTGACGATGCTGTCAGTTAAGAAGATAATTTTAGTAGCTTTGTGAAGGATGAGTTGGAGAGCGGACAGGTGGTGGTAATTTGTCTTTTATTTGTCTTGTCTAGGCAGACACATTGGTAAATCTTATGTTTACTTATTCTCTCATCAAGTCTATCTACCTTAGTATAAGATCATAGGATATTGAGCTAGAAGATATTACAACTAGTCCAATTTCCTCATTTTACAAATGTGGAAACTGAGTTCCAGAGAAGTAAAGTAAGTTGGCCAATGTTATGCCCCTAATGGGAGGTTCAGTGAGTAATATGATTCAACATAAGGGGGTCTGAATTCAGTGCTCTTACCATTATACCTTGGCTGTCTTTCCATTTAGCTGCATTATGATGAACATTGCATCAGTGTTTGAGGCCCATGTTGATTATCTTCTGTTCCTTTTCAGAAGAAAACCATGATCTGCTGTAAAAACAGACTTTCACAGGCTAGAGGAAATACTAATTTGACCTCCACTTGAGGTGTATATAAAACCAAATAATAATGGAAAGTGTAAATCATATGAGCAGTTACTGTGAGCTGCTATTATCTTGGTAGGGAATGTCCTTTACTCAGGGTATATGCACCTCTTTCTGATTCATTCGTTTTCTCAGCTGTGGGACTAGAATATGTATTTGCCCCTCTGTGGCAATGTAGGAAAAGTGCTGTACTTGGAATCACAATTCAGATCCCAGCCTTGCTTTCTACTGTCTCTGTGACCTAAGACAGGACACATCCCTCTCTGGGTTCCAATTTCCTCATGTCTAAAACTAGAGAGTTGGGCTAGACCTCTGTAATACTTTCCGCCTCTAAACTCTATGGTCTAGTGATTTGTGTGTGGGTACAAAATTCATGCTCAAATCTCCTGCTACACACAATGCAAGACTTCTTAACTACTCTCAGATGATCATACTCTGGTTCTTCTGCAGTATTAGTTTGAGAGTTCCTTTGATGCTTGGGGAGTGTGAGCTTAGCGAATTATGTTGAAAAAATTATTATCATTAGCACATTTTGTCTCATATGGATGCTAGGATAGGAGTTTTGTCTGTTTATGTAACATTTTTTGAGCCACCTGGAGAGAAGATATAATAGTATACATTGAATCCGATTAAAGTTTCTTCATTAATGGGATCTCATTTTATGAAAAATTTCTTATTAGTTTCTTGCCTATTGTGTAGAAGTTAACTTGAAAGGCCCACTGGTGTTTGGAATGCGGGAGTCCTTTGGACTTTGTTCATTGAAAGTCATTTCACTACCCCAACTGGCTGGGAGAATGAGCTTGCAATTTTCCCCTTTTCTTTTGCCTTTTATCTGGCAGCCTGTACAGAGATATCCTGGTCTAGTTGTCAGGAAAGCTCCTATTAGCATGAGATCTAGACTTCAGCTGTGAAGAATGAAAGTGCCGCTAAGAAATCTCCCTGGATAATGTTTGATAAGGAGACAAACTCTGCTTTATGCTTGCTGTCAAGGTTTATGAAGCAGGATTCTCCCAGCCACCAGAGTGCTTAGTAAGGTTACTTTCATACCTGCCTTTGTAGCTGACCCCTTTGCTGTCGCTATATCCCCACACTTTTTTTAATATGGGTTTCATTTCTTTTATTTGACGTTAGTTGGAACCTTCCTCAGAGAGGTGAGCAATACTGTCTGTGCATTAGGTGGTTCAAAGAAGGAGTGTATTTATACGTGTTTATAGACTATATTCTGTCCACAGAAAGATATTTGTTTTTAGGTTATCTGTTAATCCAGACATGATAAAATGCTGAGAAGAGCACTCCTTTCTGTGAAGGGAATTAGAACATAATCTTTGTGAGGGGTATAGGTTGTTCATTTAATCCTTTCTGAGTATACAATTTATTTACTTCTGAAAAAAAAAAACTTTAATTTTCTTAAAGGTCAAGACGACAAAGATCAGTTCAAAGGGTACCTAGCACAGTGCCTGATACATAGTAGGCACTGTATGAATGCTTATTTACTTCCTTTAATAGATTTTTCTTTATGATTTTACAAAATGGTATACTGTTGAATCTATGTATGCTTGGCCATTCTGTTTAAGCCACAAATGTTTCTTCTGAGCCCCACCCTTGGATCAGACTTTTGTTGGTGTGAACATATGTTATCTCCTTATCAGCCTCCAAGCCCCCTGAGGGAGGTATTGTGTCATTTTTTCTTCACATTTGTGCACTGTGCATTTAGCACAGTGCTTTGCCATAATACGTGTTAGTTAAATAGTCTCATATTTTTTTCAGGTGAGTCTGAGATTGTAAGACACATAGACCCTTGGGCTTCTTCTTCCATATCTTTTCCAGGGCTCTCAACTCTCAGGCACCCAGTAGGTATTCAATTCTATGTTTACTACCTTCTGACTTTGTCCAGAATAAGACACATCTCTGTGGATGTTTTACTTTTCTCTGAAGGGTGTATTTTTGGTATCACAGCATGGACTTCTTAAACATGAGCCTAGAGAAAAAGAGGAGTCCTAAGAGAGGGCACAGCAGAAGGTCTGTGGCATGGAAAAGAGGCCTTTTTTGCCCTCAAAGTGTGCTTTGTCTGGCATAGCCTTCAAACATCCCAACGACAGTCTTTCAGCACTGATTTTGTTGCTGTTGTAGGCGTGTTGACTTATTTTTTTTTACTCACCTATGTAAACGTACATATTTTGGCTTGATTAGTATGCCCTTACTGCCTTTTATTTTGTTGGTTTGATACAACAGATATTTTCCTCAAAACATACCCCCAAACATTCCCTCCCCCAACCCCATCCCTAACAGTGTGTTGTGGGGCAGAGTAAAGAAAGAGATATGCATGATTGTTGAACTTCAATAATTCTGTAGCAGTATTGCCAGCTGTATCTAATTGAAGTTTTGGTGCCTTTTGGTGATATCTTTATTTACATTGTTGCAATCATTACAGATACTATTCTTTTGGCATTGCTTTCTTCGGTATCACTTTTGACAAATCTTCCCAAATTCTCTGAATTCTTTTTTTTTGTTTTGTTTTGTGTTTTTAGGCAATTGGGGTTAAGTGACTTGCCCAGGGTCACACAGCTAGTAAGTGTGAAGTGTTTGGTCTGAGGCCCGATTTGAACTCAGGTCCTCCTGACTTCAGGGCCAGTGCTCTATCCACTGCGCCACCTAGCTGCCCCAATTCTCTGAATTCTTGACATGTGAATACTTATAGTGCAATAATATTCTATTACATCTATATAACACAGCTTGTTTAGGTCTTCCCCAGTTGGGGGCATGTTTTAATTCTAGTGTTTTGTTATAACTAACAGTGCTGTGAATAATTTGGTATACATGGGTCTTTTCTTTCTGTTATTAACCTCTTTGGGGTGTCTTGTTCAAAGATATGAACAACGTAGTAACTTTTCTTACAAAATTCTAAATTGTTTTTTCAGAATGATTCAATCCCTTCTCACCTCCACCAGCAGTGAATTAGCATGCCTGTCTCCTATTAGTCCTCCAGCAATGAATTTTTCCTTTCCCCTTCATCTTTGCTAGAATATTTTAAAATTTTATTTCTTGATTATTAGTTTTTGTTTTTGGAGACAGTATGATATAGTACAAAGAATGCTGGACTTGGATCACAAGGACCTAGGTTCCAATCTCACCTCCGAAACTCATTAGCTATGTCATCCTGAACAAGTCACTTAACCTTGCCAAGGTTCAGTCTCCCAAGCTGTAAAATGGAGATAATAATATTACCCGCCTCAATTCCATAATTATTTATTAAGGGCCTGCTATAGGACAGGCACTGTGCTAGGTCTTGAGAATACAGATGAAGAAATGAAAACAATCTCTAAATTGAATGACCTCACAATATTGTTGTCAGGATCAAAAAAGATAATGTATGTAATATGTGTATCTAAAGTGCTTTGTAAACCTTAAATCACTACTTCTGTGTGAGTTATGATTATTTATTTTTAAATTTTTATTTATTTTATTTTTAATTTATTAAATAAAACAATCATTTCCATTAACATAGTAGAGTAAAAAATAAAGATGATTGCACATGAAACAGTAGATCTGTCATGTACAACTTGCTATTCCTTTTAAATATATCATAAAATTATGTAACTTTCTTTTTTTCCCTTTTTTTCCCTTCCCCGCTGCCCTAGAGATGGCTGCCATTAGACACAAATATGTATATGTATATGTAAAATCATTTTAAATATACTTTTATTTATCAATTCTTTCTCTAGATGCAGATAGCGTCTTTCTTCATAGGTTCTTTATAGTTACTTTGGGTATTCATTATAAATATTATATTTATATTTATTTTATTATATGTAAATACTTAAATATTGTCAATATTTATGAGTTAAAATGACTCACTCAGAATCTTATTCTCATAGGATTTGACTTAAGGAGGGAATAACATACACACTCAATTGGGTACGGAAATCTGTCTTACCCTACAGGAAAATGGGGGGGAAGGGGACAAGAGAGTAGGGGGATGATAGAGGGGAGGGCAGATTGGGAAAGGGGGTAATCAGAAGCAAGTACTTCTGAGGAGGGACAGGGTCAAAAGAAAGAATAGAATAAATGAGGGGGCAGGATAGGATTAAGGGAAATAGAGTTAGTTTTTCACAGCATGTCTACTATGGAAGTGTTTTCCATAACTGCACATGTATAACCTATATTGAGTTGCTTGCCTTTTCAGTGAGGGTGGGTGAGGAGGGAGGAAGGGAGAAAATTTGGAACCCAAAGTTTTAAAAACACATGTTTAAAAAAAATATTTTCACATGCAACTGGGAAATAAGAAATACAGGAAATGGGGTACAGAAATCCATCCTGCCCTACAGGAAAATAGAAGGGGAAGGGGATAAGAGAAGGAGGGGAGAGATAGAAGGGAAGGCAGGCTAGGGGAAGGGGTATTCAGAATGCATGCCATCTTGGGATGGGGGAGGGGTGAGATGGGGTGAAAATTTGGGACTCAAAATCTTGTGGAAAATGACTCACTCAAAGTTGTTCTTAAAACAATATTGCTGTTATAGTGTTCTCTTAATTCTGCTCATTTCATTCTTCATTTATGATTATGATTATTTTCAGTTATGATTATTTTCAAACATTTTTTCAAATAGCTATTGATAGTTTGAACTTCTTTTGAAAATTTTGTTCATAACCTTTGACTGCTTTTCAGTTGGGGTATATTTTGAAAGCTCCCACACTTATGTTTAAAAGCCGCATGGGCATTAAAAGCCACATGGGCATTATGGACTTTTGAGCAGAGGGATATCATGCTCATGACTAGAAGCTGGTCCTGAAGGTGCTTCCTTATTCAAAAGGAGCAAAATGGACTAAAGGGTGTAGGGGAGTAGTGCTGCTTGTCTCTGTGCACGTGAAAAAATCCAACGAAACCTGGGGCCAGGCGTTTGAGTCAGGTCAGTGAACCTGGAAAAAGAAATGACATTGTTGTGGTGGTATATCAGTCACCTGGACTGGAGGAGGAATTAGATGAGGAATTTGGGAAATAGATTACAGATCTGGTATGGGAGCCTAATCTCATAGGGGTGAAGGGATGTCAACTAATTTATGTGCCATGGTAGCAATAGTGGTTTCAAAAATCTGAATTGTGACAACCCAATTTAGTGGCCTAATGTAGCTTTGAAATCATGATCTTTATCAACAATTATTTCTGTATGCTATTGGTTCAAAAGGACTACTTATTTGAGAGGCAACTAGGCTCACGTTAGGAGGACCTAGGTTCAAGGCCTACCCCTGATGCTTGCCAGCTTTCTGACCCAAGGAAGTCACTTAACCTCTCAGTGTCCCAGACAACTCTCTAAGTCTGGAAGTTGGAGAGCAGGTGCTGATCCACAGTTATACAGCAAGTTTTCTGACTGAGAGTTCCCTACACCAGCAAAATCACAAGTCTGAAACCCTCCCAAATAGAGTGTTTTTTTTTTTTTACTTGTTAGTACATTACAGAATATTCTCATTATCAGTAATTTGAATAGGGGATCCCAGCCATCTGGGTCTCATGTTTGTCCAGCCAGTATGGTTTTGTCTGATAAGTAGCCCATATGTGTGAACAGACATTGAATGATGATAGGGAGCCAGAGCTGCTAATAAGAGAGAGAGAGAAGAGAGAGAGAGAGAGAGAGGAGAGAAAAGAGAACATTCCTTGAATACTTCCTGACTTCTGCTTTTCCCACCTAAGTCTTAGCCCTGTGTCTGTGTTATCTAGTGGGAATGGTCTCTGGCCCCCTAGAAGCTTGCCACTCCCTTCTCTACTTTTTTTTTTTAGGCAGTTAGGGTTAAGTGACTTGCCCAGGGTCACACAGCTAGTAAATGTCAAGTGTTTGGTCTCAGGTTGGATTTGAACTCAGGTCATCCCAACCAGGGCCGGTGCTCTATCCACTGTGCCACCTAACTGCACCCCTTCTCTACTTTTAAGTAGCTCTCATTTACCCTTGTCTTGCTGGTGCAGTGTTAATCTGGATTATGTGGGGGAATCCCTGTTGGAGTAGTATGTTTGCGTGTGTGTGTGTGTGTGTGTGTGTGTATGTTATGTGTTGTGTGTATATGTATTTGTGTTGTGTATATGTGTGAAAGAGAGAGGGGAAAAGAGTGAGTTAGTGAGAGAGAGAGAGAAATAGAGAAATAGAATGAAAGCAAATGACCTGAAGGGTTTCATTTCCAATATCTGTAATCATTTAATCCTACATGTAAGTGTCTTGGGATGCATATTTATAAATCCAATGCTACCTGTGCCTATCAGGGTGGAGTATGGAAATCATTGCCCCATCTACCTCTGAGGGGACTAATTTTGTATGGGAACTATTTCGCTGTTTACTTAGCATTTCATGAGACTGTTAGAGCTGGGAGGGACCTTAAGGGTTGCCTTGTTCTGTTCTTTCCATTTGAAGGACTGGGGGGGCCCCAGGAGGTGAAGCAGTTTGGCCCAGGTCATACAGCTGATTGGGCTGAGGCCAAGTAGGGTCTCCTGACTCGTTTCCCCCGTACATCACATGGAGTGGTGTCTCAGACTCCTTTTGTATGTCCTTCAGTTAGTCTGTTAGTCAGCAGGTAAAATAGTGCCTAACATTGTGTCCAAGCTCTCCAGGTTGCTAATGGAAGAACTGAATGGATTGATGCCTTCAGGAATGCAGTAGAAGCATTTTCTTTTAGAGCAAAGGTTGCTTCTGAAATGATGTTAATTGTGCATATATCAATGTATTTCTCAGCAGCAAATGTGAGTATTGATATTTTGAATATCTGAAAAATTTTCTTTGGAAACGATTGAATTTGGAAAAAATTGTCTCCTCATATTTAGATTTTTGCTTTAATCATAAATGGGTGGTTTTATGTAGGAGGAAGAATGAATGACAGCTGTCAGAAGTGTGCTACTAAGGAATCACCTCCTAAATCTGGAAATGTTTTGTACTGAACAAGCTGTATTTCCACATTCCTGGAAGAAGTCATCCTGAGATGGCGGTATTGGAACATGCTATAGACTTTTGCTCTTCCCACCTTTAAACTCGAGGAGAGCGACTAACCTCCTGAGGATGAAGATTCAGGCTTCGGTTGGATCGACAGATCTACTTTAGGGAGGAAGAAAGAATTATACTGCATTAAATCTAAAATGAGAAAGGTTGATTGCAACTATAACTGAAAAATTCTTGTTTCGCTACATTTATTGTTCTGTGAACTGAACATAAATGGGCAATTATAGCTTTGAGGAGAGAGTCAGATGGGAGACCATCTCCTTTTACTTAAAACCTCCCACTTCTAAGGGCCCCGGTGACTAACCCTTCCTCTTTCTCACATGGTGACAGCTGGAGGCAAAGGCAGCAGGTTCTCAACCAGCTTTTCATTAATTGCAAAGGCTTGAGTGTCTATGTGAAATAATGTCTTGGTCCCATTAACAGTTTTCTGGTTTATCATAAATGGGATAAACTTGACACTGTGAATAGCAGCTTTTTCTCCTTGTTTCAAAACCAAGACATCCACATTTCAACCCCTCCCCCAATATTTCATTTGTGTCATTCTTAAAGTGCCAGAAATCCTGCTCAGGGACTTGTTTTAAGACCCCCGACAGTAAGCAGGATTGTTTTGCTGTTTGCTGGTAGCAAGAAGCCACATCCTTTGGCTGTACTGGTTTGATTACATAGCCTCAGGAAGGGTTTGTTCAGCTAAGATACAGAATGACCATAACCTTCTGTATCCTTCATTAAAGAGCCACAGCACCTAGAGAAAAAAGATGTACTTTAAATTTAACTTTAGAGTGAGGGATGGGAGTTAAATTTGGGTCATCTGTCAAAGCTGTTATATGCATGATTGAGATCAAGGATACACAGAGCTTTCCCGGATTGTTGCTTCTCTTTCATTCTTGTTAATGTGCAGGCTATTAAGTGTGAGAATTCCTTTTTAAAATTGGGATCCTTGTGAATTTTAGTACTGCTTGGATGGCTGAAGGGAGCAGTAACATTGCATTCATGGCTGGTGTCCATGTGCCTCATCCTCTCACAGCTTTTAGAACTGGTTTTGAAAAAGAAAAAGCAGGGTTTTTTTTTAACCTTTCAGTGTTGTTATTTTCAGATATTATTTTCTTTTGTACTAGATTCAAACTTTACTGCCATCATTCTCTTGTGTGGTAACTGGAAAAAAAAACACCAAGTATAGAGCTTCCATTCTTGCTTAGCAGATTCCATTCTTAAATGCTGTTTTCAATGGTTATCGGTTTGTTTTTTTTTTTAATGCCTAGGGATGTTTGTGTGGGAAAAACATTAGATTTTTTTTAGGGTAGGTAAAAGTTTGAGAATTTGAATACTGATAGGCTCTTGAAGAACCTTGGACAGAATAGACCAAACTGCTTCTAGTACTTTATATTGTTTTTTAAAAATAAGATATGCCACATTGTGTGTGTGTGGCGAGGAGTGTTTTAATCTAGTATAATATACATGGAGTGTTGTTATTGTTCATCCTTCTTTCTCGAAGAGGACCAATGACATCATGAGAGGCATGGAAAGTCTGTCCATGGTTTATAATGTTAACATTCTTCCATCAAAATTTTTACTAAGCACCTGTTATATTGCTAGTTATAGTTATTAAGCTGTAGTCTTAATTAATAATACTTATGTTGAATATTATGAGTGAAGATTGTGGTCCTGATCAGTAAGACTAAACACAGTCACACACACAAATATGCATTGGATTTTTTCCCCTAAAAGTGGGAAATAATTTATCCCTGATGATCTCATCCATACTCTCACATTACAGAATCTTTATTTTCCTGCAAAGCACAGCACAGGTGACTGATACTTCCAGTAGGAAACCTTTCCTCTCCTCCCACCCCCCACTCATACTCTCTTCCTCATTTTTTATATACTTATTCATATACATGTTGGATCTACCCAGGAGAATAAAAGTACCTTGAAGGTAGGACTGTTCCCCTCCCCCTCATTTATCGTTAGTACCTCACAGTGCTTCGCACGTAGCAGGTAAGCGCTTCAGAAATGCTTGTTGATTTGAATGGTTATTGAGTGACCTGTGTTTTCAATACAGTTATCTGAGGCTGAGTGAGGTTTGTATCTGTGGAAGAAAATAAAGATAATGGTTCCTGTAGTGATGATGGCTCCGGTGTTGAGAATGTATTTATCAATGTGTTCTAACCTATAGGTCAAATTAACTACAGTCGTAGGGAATGCCGACTTCCAAGTTTTCCTTTTATCTGAAGGAGAGAGATAAGAGGGTGTAAGTAGTGAAGGAGGAAATAGGTGGTGAGTTCTCCTTCATTAGGGGTATTTAGATATAGGCTTGGATGCCCTTTCCATAGTGATCTCACGGAGTGGTATACAAGGTGAACTCCTCTGAGGTCCCTTCCAACCCAGGATTTCTTTGAACATGAACTTTGCAGAGCTGCAGAGTTTTATGGCATTTAGAGAGTGCTTTCTTGGGGCACTGTCTCAAGGAAATCTTGCCAAGCCTTGCCAGGGGAGCTGAGTAGAACTCTGACCACTTATACAGCATATTTCTTACTGAAACCATGCTAATAGGATCATAGACTCAGAGCTAGAAGGGACCTTTACAGATGGGACAACTGAGGCTGAGGGAGGGAAAGTGATTTGCCGTTGAGATCCCATAGATTGTAAGTTGGAGAGCTGGGACTTGAACCCAGATCGTCAGCCTCTAAGTGTCATCTAATGCAATCCAGCAAACATTGATGAAGTCATCTACTCTGTGCAAGTTGCTATGCTAGGCATGAGAATATAAAGGCAAAAAGGGAAAACAGTGCCTGCCCTCAGGGGGTTTACATTTTCCTATTCCAAATCCAGTAACTGTTCCCCTGCACATGTTATTCAATACTTACGGTAAACAAACACTTCACGGCTCACAGCTCAATATAGGCTGGCAGTAGTTTGGGAAGAAGTTCTTTCCTTTGGTCATTTATAAGCCAGATCAATAAGGGGATTTGAGATTGGGGCACAGCCATGGAATATTATTTTCTCCATAACTCCTGTTACTACATAAGACCTCCCAATGTGAGACATAGAATGGAACCAGCCCTTCCTAATGAGGAAATTTCAGGCCACCCTGGAAGTGTTGTACTATAGATGACTTGAAATCTGAGAGACATATTCTGCCTAAATTTTTTTTTCCATTTTGATATGTTTGGAGCATGTTTCCAAAACAGTGATACACTGGGATCATGCTGACAAATGACCAGCTATGAAAGAAACATGAGTTTGTTCAATAGGACAGCACTTGCCTTGCCTTAACTTTAACATGGAATGACTTGCTGCCAGATACCATCTGTCTTTCACTTAAAATAAATACAAGATTGTTTAGTTGATGATTTGGACTCTTTCTTAACAATCTGATCTTTTTTTGATTTAATTTGTCAGTGCACATTTGGATCCTGCCTATACACTAGGTCCTTGTAGACTCATAGGATGAAGTGCTAAAAGAGGCCTTTGAGATCATCCCTTCCAAACTATTAATTTTGTTGAGAAGGAAATTGAGACCAGGAGAAGTAACATGACTTCACCTACTCAAAAAGTTAATGGCACAACTGGTGCTATTTTAAGAGTATTTTCTACTTATTCCACCATGTTGAATTCTACTTTCCCCTTAATTAGTAATATCAATGACAACATGCCAGACCTTTCACTCACAAACCTACCAGATGCTTTAAATAAGAGAAGTTTTAGTTCTTTTGTAAAAAATTTTGCTTTAATGTCGTTCTATTAGTTTCCATTTACACAATTTACCCACATTTTCAAATAGGAATGGGTTTTTCCAATGTGTTAAAAGTGAAGTATTTGAACTTTAAAAAATTGTAACTCACTTTAAAAGAATATGGTCTCATTTGTTTTTAAGAGCAAAATGTTAAATTTGTACCTAATATTTTAGTTATTTTGGGGGGAACAGTAGTGAGGAATTATGGTAGAATTAAAACCTTGGGACTTTAAACTCCTAATTCTCTATTTTTTCTTTTTTTTATATATATTTCAAAGCATGCCTGTGAACTGGGTTGAAACATTATCTTCTTAATCTACATGTCAGTGTAATTTAGTACTCTGAGCAATGCTGTGTGGTATAATGGAAGGAAAAAGCCCTAGATATGCAATCTTTGTGACTTTGGTCAAGTCATTTCACCCCCATATTTCTCACTTTGCTCATCTGTAAAATGAGGGAGTAAAAGTGGGAAGAGACTGCTAAAGTGTCTTCCCACTCCAAATTTGAGATACAATGATCTCATTGGCTTGAAATTTTAACTCAATAACCTGTGTTTGGGTCTTTTTTTTTTTTCACACAGTTGGTTCAATATGATGATTTCACATAATGATTTATGTTATTTAGGTAATTGTGACCACAGAAGGATGGGTGCATTTTTCAACACTCTCAACTTCTAGTTTATTGAATACTCTTAATTAAGTTGCAGTCGCATACGTAGGGTGAAGATTGTGGATAGCAGGGCTTGTGCCAGAGCAGAAAGTTATTTTACGTGGCTCAGTCTTTTGAGAAAATTCCTTTGAATCCCTTTGGAACTTCTTCCAGTGTACTGCAGATGCTTCGTGTCCCAATGCTAGACCCTCTCACCCTCTATTAAATCCCAAAGATACAGAGCTAGATGGCACCCAAGATGTCATCTCTTCATTGTACAGATGAAAACCTTAGGGCCAGAAAGGCGACTTGCAAAATTTCAGACAAGGTTCAAATTCAAACAAGGTTCAAATTTAAAACAAGGTTCAAATTCAAAATCCAGCCCTCTTTCTATTATAGTGTGCTGCAGTTTGCTTTTGTTGTTGTAGTTGTTGCTACTGTTGTTTTTCCAGGTGGTCATATCACATTACTATATCGTAGAGAGCAGTTGGGGTAAGACAACAAAAATGGGTGGGAAGATATGGGCCGAAAGTCAACAAAGATCAAAACAGGTGACACAAGAAGACAGTGCATGAGGTCCCTGAGAAGGTGGGTCTAGTTGATGGAAGATTTTATGACTTGGGAATTATCTTTACTGTCTCCATTAGGATCAAGCAAGTAATAGTTACGACTTTAGTGGTAACAAATTGTTTATTGGCACTTAAAAGGAGAAAGTGTGCATCGTAGAAAGTCCTGGACTTGGAATTAGAAGACTTGGGCTTGACTTCAGTTCTTCTACTAACTAGTTGTATGGTCATGGGCAAGTCATCTAACCTCTTTGTGCCCCAGTTTCTTCATCGTCTTTCAGGAATAATGTATTACATGCTCAACTTGTCTCATAGAGTTGAGAGAATCGAATAAGATCATGAGACAGTAAATGCTATTCCTAGACTTTTTCATGACTTGGCTTGGATGTTTTCTCCTGCAGAAGGCCTTTCTCTTTCCTGTCAGTTGATAGCTTTTATTATATGTATCATATGTGTATGTGTGTATATAGGTATATGTTTGTGTTATCTTTCCAATTAAAATGCAAGTTCCTTGAGGGTAGGAATTTTTTTAACTTTTTTTTCCATATCTCAACCATTTCTCATAGTCTATTGATTATAAATAAATTGCCAGTAGCTGGGGACAGGTGATTGAGTATTAATAAACCCCCAAAAAACCAACTACTTTTTCTAGTGAAAGTAGAAAAAAGGGTAACTAGAATGAACTCTTTGCCAGGGTTCTAAGTGGAGGTTATGTGTAAGACATGACTAGGAATAACCTGGTCAACTTAAGGAGCTTTAGGATGAGGCCTTTTTTCTCACTCTGACGATTTTCCAGTGGAAAGGATGATTAACATCTCCAAATGGGGCACGAATATCACTGTACTGGGTATTATTGGCTCATTGACACCACATCGAGGAAGACTGATTGAGTCATAACTCTGAGATCTCTTGTAGCCCTTACTCAGTCATTCTTCCTCAGTGTGTTTTCAGTCAGTCATCAGTGTGATAACAATTGGCTAAGAAGTAAGTACCTAGGGCAAAAATAGTTGTATGTCTAGCTTCAAAAAGAAGTCATTATCCAAAAGTAATGGCAGTGGTTGTGTCCATACTTCTCGGAAATGTCAGAATAAAAGGCCCCATCTGATGACCTTGTTAGGTTGATTGGGTTGCCTCTATTAGTTATGATGATTGTAAATATTTTTAGAGTAAGATGACTTTTCACAAGCATCAGCCTTTTGTTTCTTTTCCATAGTGTTGTAGAGCCCACAGTAGCTATCCCTGGTCCTAGTTTTACTTCCATTTCAGCAGAATATTTCCAGTTACCTCAGAGGATGAAGTAAATTTTCAAAACAATTTTGAGAACAAAGAGCACATCATTTCACACTAATTTCTGATTGCAGCAGCATTTTTATGGGGGCAGGGGAAGTTGCAAAATCAAATCCACAACAATCTGCTACTGCAACTCTCAAAAGTCTTATTTAAGATTCTCAAGCAAGAGATGTGGTTAGAGAAAGATGGGTTCACATGCATACTTACAAAGGGAGGTTGGGGGACAGGGCTGGGCTTGAGGGAGGGAGAAATTTTTCTGAAGTTAAAAACAGAGCCAAGAGGAAGGCTTTGCAAGCAAATCATCTTTGTGATGACAGACAGACACAAGAAGCTAAAATCTATACTTGTAAAAAAACTATGGTATGCAGGTAGCTTTGGGATTGTAAGAGAAGATTTTTTTTCCCTTCTCTAAAAGTCATCTAACATGGACTGTGATTCATTTAGTACTATCAGGCAATCTGTAATTCATTTATTGGCATGTTTCTTTCCTTTCAGAGAACAGAAGACAATTGGCTTATTCAAACGTAGAAAAGCTAAAATTGTATCATTTGTTGGGAATGGTAGGCGCAAGCTAACTGAGATTAATAATTCATGGAGATGTAATTTACAACATTCCTTCCACTTCATTCAGCACAGCATTCAACCATACTGCCTCTGTCTCCAGTCTGTGACACACTTTATTCTGTGTAGCATTGCATCTTTAGGTGCCTACTCCAAGTCTTTTTTCCAAGGGCGATATTTTAGTACATTTGGGAGGATATGCCTCAGTCTTTCCTTTTCTTCCTTTAATAATGTTCTTCGTATTTCTGACCTCTTTAAAATAACCACAGCCTGGAATTTTTGTTTCTGAGCTATGGTAGGGACTAGTTTTTCATTGTGGATTCTAATTCTGTCATTTAAATTCTAAGTAGAGATAAGAATTAGTAGAACTAGAGCCATAGGATATTAAGCACTTAAGAAGTGAAAAGGGGGGGAGAGGAGAAAATTATGGCATAGTAGCGTGTTAAATGACTTGCCTAGTCACACAACCTGGCTACTAAGTTTCTGAGGCAGGATTTGAATTCAGGTCTTCCTGATACTGAGCTCAGTGCTTTTCTCACGGTGCTACCTCATTGGGCTAGATGATCTTTAAAGTCTTTTCTAGCTTTCAATCCTGATTTGAAGCTAAATTATTTCTCTTCTATAATCCCTGTTTCTTTGAATTCTTCTCTAATTGCTGCTTTCTTTATCCACTTCTTCTCTGTTCTAAGGAAACCCTCCTACAGAACACACTAAAGTCATTGTTTAATATGGTAAAATGATTCTTGATGTTCAATTACATGCCAGGATTTTTATGTGTATAATATCTATATATTTGTATATTTCTCAAGATATCACAGATGCATTTTTGAGATTTTGTAAAGTCAGATTATTTGTTTAAATAGACCATTGCTACTGACACCCAATGCAATAAATGTGAGGGCACAGAAGGTGATAGATATCATACTTTGCAAAGTCTGTTTCTAAATATAGCATGATTTTGTATTTCCCCCCCCCCCCCAGAGGACCATGTCAGTTGTATGTAAGGAAACAGAGTTTACATAGATTTGTATTCTATTCCTGCTCCAAGTTAAAGTCTGTTGAATACTAACTGTAGTTTGGAGAAGACAATTGCCTTGACTCTGGAAGATCCCTCTATTTAAATGAATGTAAGAAAGGCTAGAAGGTTTCTGTATCATTTCTAGTAGCATTTTATGTTGATAATTATAACTGGGAAAAGTGTGTGGGTGTGTGTATATGAATGCTCTCACAGTATCTTGGTACATCGGAGATCTAAAAGCTCAAGCTAATTTTGGTCATATTCTAGTTGTTGTGGGTAAAGAAGGCTGATATTTGGAGGTGGTTGTATTGGTCAACATATTTGTTAGAGTTACAGACTTTCTCATCTTTACCTACTTTGTGAAAGTCCTAGAGAGTTGTTTTTAGAATTAAATTGGCAGCCGCTTAGTTTGGTGTTTGGATATTTGCTCCAGACTTATGCCCTGCCAAAGTTTATTGGCATGGGAAGAAACCAGGTCTGGTATATTCCCATCATGAAGAGAGACAAGGAACTGTGAAATGACAAGGTACCAATATTGTGGTAGAAAAAAAATAGATGGGCTCTCTTAAAATGGGCAGACAAGGGAAAATGTTTTTCGCTTTAGTAATACTTACAAAAGGTTTTGACGTTGTCAAGCAATATTTGCAAGTATTGATAAACTCCTTTATTTCCCACTGGGCTCAAATAGAATATTTCTCTGGAAATAAATAGCACAGACATGAAAAGACTGGATGTGTGCATGCTGCCTGAGGAAACTTCCCTCTCCTGCCCCCTTCCCAATCACAAAGCACCCATAAACTTTGAGAAGCAGTATAAAAAAGTATGCTAATAGTTAATAATGTCACCGAGATGTATTTTAACCTGATCTTGTAAGAAATGAAGTTAAAATCATGAGTCCCTTACACCATGAGAACTTGTATCCTCAAGATTTGTTAGATGGTCAGTTTGTTATGATCAAGAATGTCTTCCAGCCTTTCAGTTGGTGAAAAGGAAAGGTAATAAACATTAATTTAAGTGGGACTCCAAGTATGAATATTGAAGTTGGCATTCACATACATAAGTGCTTCAAGGGCTTCAAAGTTCTTTTCTTAAATTATCTCATTTGATTCTCATGATGACTGTATGAGGTACTGGTCTTATTATCTCTGTTTTACAAATGAAGAAATTGAGGCTCACAAAGGGGAATGTAATTTGCCCACCAACACAACCTATCAGATGTGGGAATCTGAACTCAGGACTTTCCTAACTCCATGTCTAGTGCTGTCTTTACTACAGCAGGCTGTGTCTTAAGAAATCATAAACAGAGTATGAGAATCAGAAAGACTTAAAAAAGCTCCAATATACTAAGTTTCCAAGATCCGTAATTTGTAGCTACAGGGTGCAATCTCATTTTAAGTGCTTTGCAGACAGACATTGCCACCCTTGTTTTGAGCACAGGAAAAGGCAGTAACTTCTTCAAGGTCACAGAGTGAGTTTCTTTCAAACCCAGGAATAGAAATCAGGTCTTTTTTGCACTGCTTGAATGACTATCCTTCTTTAAAATGAATTCTTTGTTGATTACATGGACCCAGATGAAGCCTACAGTGTGTAGAACCAGTAAACTTCAAGGAATGAGAAGTTTGCCCAAGGATCCTAAAAGACTGAGTTAGATTTAATATTCCTAATCTTTTCCCACCTATTTTTTTTTTGACGCTTTCCATATTTTTCCTCTTTGGGTTAGCTGGAGATAAAACCTCAGGGTACATCTAGCTGAAGGTAAGTGAAAAGAACACATTAGCTGTGGAGTTAGAAGACAAAGGTTCCAATCCCACTTCTGACATTTTCATACCTGAATGACCTTAGGCAACTAATTTAACCTACGTGGACATCAGTTTTTCTTAATCTGTAAAATAAGAGGGTTGAATCAGATGGTGTCTGTGGTCCTTTCTAGCTCTATGAGCCTATAAATAAAACAAAATGCCAAGGTAGTTCTTCAGAAAATATGGTGATTTTATTTGTAACACAGTATGTAAATTGCAAATATACTAAACAGTAGTTTAGGAGACCAGGGGTCATCACCGGTTCACATTTTCTCCTGTGCTTTAAATGTGTCCCCACTTCAGTGGTACCAGAAGTGTAAGGTATCTCTTTTGCCTCATGTGTTTCTATAGCAGCTGATGCAGCTGTCTTGAATCAGCTTTAGCTTTGATATTCCATATTGCTGACAGTTTATCTTTCCCTGTCTATTCTCTTCTTTCTTCCTCCCTCCTGTCTCAACAGTCAGTTTGGAATTTAATATTTATTACCACTGCTGGGCATGCCTTTTGGTTTTCAGTAGGTACTTAAATGCTGTGGATTTTTTTCTCTAGGGGTTTAATTTTACTGAGATGTGGCTAAAAAAAATGGAAAGGAGATGTTCTGTGGACAGTAAGGTCAAAAATATGTTTCCTCACTTAATGTTAGTGATCCAAGTTATCATTCAGTGAGATTTAAGAAAATATAATTTGCCATCACATGATGATAATAGCTAGTATTTATGTAGCACTTTAAGTTTTGCAAAGCACTTAACATATGTTATCCCATTTGATCCCAAGAGGGTCACAGCCTTGCAGGTGGTAAGTGCCATTATTATCTCCATTTTATAGATGAGAAAACTGAGGCTGAGAGAAGTTAAGGAGACTTGCTCAGCATTGTATAGCTAGTAAGTGTCTGAGGAAAGATTTGAACTCAGATATTCCCAACTTGAACACTCTATCCACTATATCACCTATCATATTTAAATACTGAATATTAAGTTATTTCAAAGATAGGCAACTGTAATTGTGAGTCCATCTGACTCTGTCTCAGCCATTTGGATATATTTTTCAAGCCCAGGCTGCCCCATGGGCTAACTGTAACATTTTTATATGCTTTAATCAATGAGTCAACAAGCATTTATTATGAACCTACTATGTTCCAGGTGCTATCTTCAGTGCTAGGTATACCAAAAAAAAGACAAAAGTATAATGAAGAAAGACAGGTACACATATAGGTGTGTGTGTGTGTGTGTGTGTGTGTGTGTGTGTGTGTGTGTGTGTATGTGTGTAGGGGGGAGAGACAGAGAGAGAGAGAATAGATTCAGGATGAGTTTGAAGGGATAGTACTAGCAGCTCAGGAAAGGGCTCATGTAAAAGGTGGCACTTGGTGAGAAGTGTGAGCATGTGCATATGTGTTCATGCAGTCCAATGGGATGAATCTAGAGTCACAACCTATGACCTTGGTCACTTAATTTCCCTGTGCCTTGTTTTCCTCATCTATGAAACAAGTGGATTGTATTAGATGGTCTCTGAGGTCCTTCCTAGCTCTAGTTCAAAACTACTACGTCAATAACTGTTTGCATACCTCAGGCATTATTAATTCATTCAGCAAATGATGATGATGATGATGATGATGATGACAATGACATGAAAGACATTGTACTAGGCCCGGTGCAGGGCCTATTTTGGGAGGTTGATTCAGATGAATGATTGAATTTATGCTTAAAATAGATGACAGCATCCAGGGATATGATCCATCTGCACAAATTCATGGACGTAGAAACACTGACCCGACCTTGCATTTAGTGTAGGACAGAATAAAGGGCAGTGGAATATGTAGACAGTTGTATTATGGTGAGATGAAGCACATCACCACTGGCAGGCCAGACACCCACCCTCCAAGCAGGCGGGTAGCATTGCCTATTGATGGAATGCTGAGAAACACTAGATAGTAAAAGGCCAGCCTTCCTTTCCTGCAAGTGAAGCCATCAGAAATGGGAGGGGCTCATTTTGAGGGAAGACATCAGTCAGAACTTCAAGGCTAAAAGACAGAGCCACAAACAGTGACAGGCCCATCAATTAGCAGATGCATTAGGTGTGGAATGGACCATTGGTCATGTTTTGTTCTTTTCACCCACAGATGGATAGCAATATCAGCCTTGTTATCCTAGAACACAAAGGACCACCATATTCATCACTGCTCTCAATTGAAAAGAGGTACTTTGGAAGAGAAAATTGGCTAGGGGAAGTTAGCAGCTGGCTAAGATGATAGTGGCAGAGAGCAGGACTTAGCTTTCTGAATCAGGGGCAAGAAGAAATAATGATGGGCTCTCCACCAGAGAGCTTGTACCTCATGTAAGGTCTGGTGAGTGCCTGTAAGAGTTGTGTAGAGAGCTTTTTAAAGCCTATTATGAGCTGAGGGTTTTGATAAATGTTAAATGATAAGTTTTAAATACGACAAAAAGAAACATTTTGTTAATTATGCCGAGGGGTTGCAGAGGAAGGGTGGGATCCCAGTTGAAGGTGAATGGGAACGTTATGATACCTTATAACAGAGAAGAGTTAGAATTATACCAGCTCTGTTTTGCTTTCATTTTCTCTCTGGAGGAAAATGACATTTCATCTTGGGAAGCATTGAACAAAAATGGTCAAAAAAAAATTGAAATCCAAAGTAAATGAGGATATTGTTAGAACACCTTCCTGTCTCCAGTAAGTTCAAGTCTCCTGTCTTCCAACTTCCAAATATTTGAAGGAACATCATATGGAAGGAATCTCGATTTGTTCAGTTTGAACTCCTGGGGTGGAACTAGGATGAGTGCAATGAAGGTATGAGAAGTCAGCCTTCAGTTTCATACAAGGAAGATACCCGAAAGTTAGTACTATCTAAAAATAGATTTAGTGACCCGAAAGTGTAGGATAGGGAATTCTCTGTCTTAAAAGTGGAGGCCAAATGACCAGTTGATAGAGGTATTGTAGGAAGCATTCATACTTTGTGTAGTGTTCAGATTAGATAACCTTTGTGGTCCTTTTCAACTCTGAAATTCTATGATTCTGTGTTAAACAACAAGCAAAGCCCCCTCTGTGGATGATTATCATTCATTTAATTGGACCCCAACTTTAAAAAACAGTCAAGAGAACATTTCCTCTGCAAAGTCATCTTGCTAACTGGCTAAAGTGCATCAGACAGAGAGTTTAATGATATCTTTTATGGAAATGGGCCATTTCTGCTTGAGCCTTGGTTTCACTTACAACTGAGGGTGGAGTTTTCCAAATACAAATGAAGAGTACTAATGGTAGTATATTTGCCATGATAAATGTTGCTAATATAGTCCAGGAATTAACACACACTCAGATGAAATGTCTCCAGAGTGTCTCCAGAATCAGAAAGTGAAATGAAAAGTTATGCTAAGCTGTTTGTATCATGTACATTAAAAAAAAGTATGCTCTCTCTATTCGAATATCCATTTATAAAAGATGGAATCTTAGATAGTTGTAATTTTTTTTCAGCATCATCTTCTGACAACTTTACTAGGAAAATTTCTGGTCACTGGCAAAAGAATGTGCCCCCACCCACATATATATATATATATATATATATATATATATATATAATTTATTCTTCACATCTAGTTTTCCAAAGGAATATTTGACACTGGACACATTTTTCTTTTTACTAAATCACTAATTTGACCAAAACTTAAAGAAAACCCGTGCCCAAACAGGTGGATTTTGCTTATGCTTTGCTCACAAATTCAGGGGCTTTTTATGCTAGGCCACATGCAAACATGTTCATCCTTCTCTGGAGTCCTACTTGTGGTTTCTATGGAAACAACCCCTCTGCTGGCTAAAAATTGAGGGCAGGGACAATGCTATCAGGTCCCTGTAAGTGCCAATTACAGCGTCATACACCCTGGCTGCTCAGCAGATTTTGTTGTTGTTGTTGTAGTTATTATCTGCAACATTAACAATAATAGTAATGAGATGGGCTGGCTTTCCTCCATTGCCCAGTAACCAGTCATACTAACAGGCAAAACTCTGTAGTCATTGTTAGTTGCTTTTTTCTAATAATAGTAATGCTGGGGATCATAACAACCCATAAAGGGCAGCTAGGTGGTGCAGTGGATAGAATGTAGGGCCTGGAGTCAGGTAAACTCATCTTCCTGAGTTCAAATCTGGCCTCAGACACCTATTATCTGGCTGTCACTGAGCAAGCTGCTTCTTCTGAAAAATGGGCTGGAGAAGGAAATGGCAAACCACTTCAGTATTTTTGCCAAGAAAACCCCAACTGGGATCATGAAGAGTCAGACATGACTGAAACATGACCAAACACATACAGAGTTTTCTGATTTTCAAAGTACCTTTCTTACAATAACCCTGTGAGGTAGTATCTTATTTACCTTGATTTTGTAGATAAGGAAACTGAGGCTCAGAAAGGTAATTTATAGTCATATGGCTAATATGTATCAGAGCTGGGACTTGAAGCCAGATTTTCTGACCAAAAACATATTGATGATTTTACGTGGAATAATATAATTCCCTGTCATTTCAAATTAGTGTTAGAGGTGGAGATTGTGTATCCTGACTCTAAGTGCTTTTCGTATTATCCATCTGAAAGACTTTTGGTGGAAGCCAGGGCAGTATCAACGAAAGCCTTCTTTTTCTTGTTGCTTCCTGGTCATTGCAGGCCTTTGAAAAGCAAACAGCAAAAGGCCAGAAATGGAGTCTTACTTTGTATACTGGAACAGGCTTCATTAAGACTGTGCCACCTTTCTACTGTGCAAAGTGCTTATGTGATGTTAAAAATTCAGATACCCATACAGCTGTGAGTCATTCCCATTTGCCAGGTAAAAAACATTCAAGTGCCTAATTTCATGACCAAAAATGAAAATAAAGGACAACGACTTGACCTAGAACCATATTTTTCTTGTCACTCTGTCAACTAACGAAGTTTTAAATTGAATTAAAGTCTTTCTTTTCCTCAGTCTGATTTATTCATTCTCTGTTTTGTAAATACTGGACTTTCGAATTTATATCTTCTGAACTTCTGTGAAGAACTGAACTGGCTCTAGAATTCATTTCCTTAAAAAACATTTGTTCCACATTGGAATTATTCACTTCTTTTTCTGTTTCACAGCAGGCTCTGTTGCCAATATAAAGAATAGAAAACTATTCTTTGCTTATGATGATTCCTTTGACCAAAGCAACTGCACAGTTAGGATAGAAAATTAAATAGCCTTTTTGTAATTAATGGGTCTTTTCTCAGCCTTCATCCTTCTTGACATCTCTGCATCCTTTGACACTGTCAATTATTTTCTTATCTTTCTCTAGGTTTTCCTGGCACTGCCCCCTTCTGATTTTTGCTCTTTGAGCAATCTTTCTCCCATCTCCTGTACTGTATCTTCACAGCCTGCTTGCTAACTCTGGGTGTCCTCCAATGCTTTGTCCTCAGCATTCGTATCTTATCCCTCTGTATTATTTTACTTGGTAATCTCATTGACTCTCATGGTTTCAGTTATAATCTCTATGCAACAGACTCAGCTGCTTATTTAGTCCTATCCTCTCATTTGATCTGGAGATCACATCTCCAACTGCCAGTTGGAGATCTTGAACCAGATGTCCCATAGACATCTTTGACTCGACACATCCAAAACTGAACTGATTATCTGACCCTCCCGATTTTTCTCTCTTCCCAACTTCCCTCTTAGTGACAGAGATACCATCATTCTCCCAGTCAGGAGGGATTGAAATCTATGTGTCACCCTCTACTCGCTCTTACCATCACCCCAGATCCCACCAGTTGTCAAGTCTAGTGTTTCTACCACCATAACATCTCTTGTATATGCCTCATTATCTCTTCTGACACTGCCATCACCCGATAGTAACTCATCACGTCACACTTCAGTTATTGCCATCCAACTGCTGGTTGGTCTCCCTGGCTCAAGTTTCTCCCCACTGCCATCCATTCAATCTTTGTGTCATGACTCCAGCCATTTTCACTGACTATCCTTCCCACCTACAATGCTTTTTCTCCTCACTGTGCCACTTAACCTCTGTGGCTTCCTTCAACTCATATAAAATCCAGTCTTCTGCAAGAAGCCCTTCTCATTCCTCCTTAATCTTAGTGCCTTCCACCTGATATTGCCTCCAATTTATCCTGAATATATCTTATTTATACATAATTGTTTGAATATTGTCTTCTAGCATTAGACTGAGCTTCTTGAGAAAAGGGGCTGTTTCTGGCCTTTCTTTATATTCCTAGTGTTTAGCATGGTGCCTAGTACACAGTAGGTGCTTAATAAATCCTACTTGACTAACTAGCCTTTTTTTTTAATCTTCCGTATGTATTCCTAAAAATGAACTTGCTGCTAACTATGGGATAATAGTTTTGACAGTTTAACTTCAGTTTATTTGACATTATGTTTTAAAATGTTTTGTTTTGTAAATCATTAAAATGTGTGCTTAAAAACCCCCCAGAATCTGGGTTTTATATAGTGGCAATGATAAGCTTTTTCTAGGCACCTGTTCTCTCAAATGATTTAGTGTCTACTGAGTGTCCGCAGTTAGGAAAGTGAATGAAGGCTGTTTATTAGATTGCTGGGCCCTTCAGATTAGTGTCAGAGAGATTAGCCTTCAGGCAAGAGTTTGGGAAATAATGGATTGATTTTTTTTGTTAATGGCATAGTTGGCATCTGAATTAGTTACATCTCCTTTGTCAGGCATTGTAACAGGGAAGTAAAGGTAATTGAAATAGAATGATTTCAATCTTTTACATAAACAAAAGATGTGTGTGACACACTGAACACTAATTATCAACAGGTAAAGGAAACAAATCAATTTCTGCAAGTCCATTTCTGTCTTGAGTATGGATGAAGTGACAAAGGAAGGTAGGGCTATGGTTTATGAACACTTTTCTTGGGTTTCCTACTATAAAAGTCCTTCCCTCCAAGGAGACTCTAGGAACTACTTAAGTGATCTTACCTGGGTTAAAGACATCATTCTAGCCATCACGGTTTGTAGCCTGTAATGTGAAAAACAAAACAAAACCCTTTCACTATTGAAAGTGAGATCTCTACATTGAAATATGAGGTAGTTCCCTTATTACATGAATCATGTTGGAGGCTTGGGGTATTCACTATTTTACCTATAATATGTTTAAAATGTCAATTCAGTACACGTTAAGGTACCAGAAGATTTCCTACCAGAGATAAAAGGAAAGTAATTTCATTTAATGAACTTATTTTGATGTGATTTGGGAAATACAATCTGGATAAAGTGGCCCATAGTGTACAATAAGGTATGGGGAAAACCCTCTTTTACACTTTTCATAGAGTGTGGGAGGAAAGACTTGCAAATTGCAAGAAAGGAAAATCGAGGGAAATTAGTATGCTTGTGTTCTTTTGATATTGACAGCAGAAATACAGCAAAACTGGCAACTCAAAGAATTTTCTTCAGGTGCAGATTGTTTTCAGGGTGAACCCGGTGAATATCTATTTGACAGAGTCCTTAATTTCATCAATGTAGGGAGCCCTCTTAGGAGGAACTCTCCCTATAAATGCAGATGGGAGCTTTCTCTGAAATGTATAGTCTTATAGAATACCTAGAAAAATGATGGACAGGCAAAGAGAGTCATAGGTAAAAAGAGTGAGCAAGCAAACATTTATTAAGTCCTTCCTATGTGCCAGGTACTATACTAGGTTAACAAGACAATGTCCACCCTGGAGGAGCTCACATTTTAGTAAGAGAAGACAACATATAAAAGGTTACTGGTAAAGGTGGTGAGGTGGTTACATGCCTGGCTGAGTCATGAAGACTTGAATTCTAATAAGATAAGATGAAAGCCCACCTCTCAGAACTTCTGGGTGATTGCAGGGGGTGGGGAGGAGGTGGGAAAGGAAGAGGTGGAGATGGCCAGAGTTAACTGACTCTGAAAAGTTAGGTTAGTTGGCCAGGTTTACATAGCCAGTATGTGTCAAAGGCAGGACTAGAATCCAGATCTTCATGACTTACAAACCAAATTTCTGGCCAGTCTTCTGTTCAATTTCTTTGAATTAGCAACACATGTAATAGTCATTTTCTCAGCAGACGGTGTTGTTATCTACCAAGTACTTCAACTAAATGAACTCAGATGGAAGGACCTCATAGTATTAGTAGTAGAGGAAATAGGCCTGGAATAAATAATCATGAGTCACGAGTAAAGGGACAAAATTTAAATTGTGATAGTGTAAATAAGGGGTCTCCTCTGTCATGTTGTTGCATTCCAGATTTCAATAATATTTGCATGAAATCAGAAAGTTACTATAAGGATGCATTTTTGTTGACTCTAATTAGGCCTTCCTAATGAGCTGAAGTACTTCTAACGTGGTTCTTTGAGGAATTAGATGAATCTTATCTCCTATACTTGGGTCTACAACCTAATTTTCTTGCTAATTGATTAAGGTTCTTACTTGTATACGGGGATAAGAGCCCTAATGACTCTCAGAACTTGCATGAGTGTAAATTGTCTTACAATTGGAGAATCTACTAGCTAGAGAAACAGTATTCATGCAGATTGAAAAGAAGCAAAATGTGCCATATTTTAGTTGCTGTGAAGTGAGTTTCAAGAACATAACAAACTCTGAGAGAATTGCAAGAGTATTTCCCAGTATTGTCTGGGAAAGGGATTGTGACTTTACTTTTGGAAAATCCTGGGTGAACTCTTACAGATAGGAGGATGAGGCATTGTGGCATGGTTGCCAACTCTTGTGTATTATTAAGATGGAGATAGCTCAGATGAACTAAAATTGACCTGGGCTTTCTGTATTACAGGGAATGGAAGAAGGAGCATTTGTCCTCCTCTCAGGACCCTGCCTTCAGCAGTTTGTTTCTCCACTTGGCCTTTCCTTATCTACAGCCTCTTCTCTGCTACTTGTTGGTCCAGATTATGAGAATGCTTTTGATGCTGGCAGTAATTTAAAAAACAACCATGGTTAACCCCACAGGCAGTACCCACTTATGTACCTTTGAAATAGATTTAGAGGTAGATGGGGCTTTAGGGGTCATTTAATTCAAACTCCTTCATTCTACATTGGAAAAACTGAGCCCAAGAGGTTAATTAACTTGCCCAAGGTCACACCGTTGTAGTTAAGTGCCCCAGTGGGACTTCTGATCCGCATCTACTTTGACAGGGGTGCACTGGTTAAATGTTCAACGACTGGCTGGGAAAAAGTATGCACAGGACATATCTTAAAATTCAATCTTCATTATTAATATTTTCCCTCAGTTTTATTTTGTATATGTCTTTATTTTTTAAACGTGTTTTCTTGTAAGCAACAGATTGTAGAGTTTTATTTTCTTATCTGATCTATCACTTTTTCATTTGATTAGATTGTTTAATCCATTCACATTTAAAGTTATGAAAATTTAGTATGTATTTTCCTCCATCAGTCTCTAATATTGCTTTTTTTTTAAAGTACAACCCCAACTGTAGCCTTTCTTTTTTTTCCTCTGGAGGCGATCAATTATTTTACCTTAATCCCTTTTTAAGGTGTCCTGCTCCCACTGACTCTCTTCCCACTTTCTCATGTGCTGTTTATCACTATGAGTTCCAACTTCCTCTCCTCCTGAGGTAGAATGAAAAGACTTTTCAAGCACCAAATCCCCTAGGCCACACTGAGCACAAGGTTCCCGTCTCTCTTCACAGACCATATCTTTTTACCACTGGAACATTCATCAGAGGAACTCCATCCCACCACCAAAGCAAAGCATCCTTCCTTTCTGCTCATTTTCAGTCCTTCATTTTCCTTCTCACTCACTCTCCTGTAGGCTCTTTTCTTTCTGAGGTATAGGGGTTACTTTCCTCTGATTGCTATCCCTTAATTTGACCCCAGCACTTTACATATTTCTCTTTGTCCTTTTCTTCCCTTTGTGTACCCTTTCATGTTGTAATGCAGTCCCACAAAAACAAAAGAAAACATTGATTCATCTGGAGGCAGGGTATTGCCAGGTTCTGTACATAATGTCCCATGCCTGCCTCTTCACTTTTACTTCTACATTACCTTCACCTGTCTCCTTGTGTATGTTTAGAAAGAAGTTGACTATTGGTCTCTTTGCTGTCGCTTTGTCACTGTTGCTATCCTTATCTGCTGCATTTATCCATTCCTTTTGTATTTCTGCTGTTTGGGGTGTTCAAGAAGCATATAATCTCTCCAATTCTAGGTTTCTTTCTAAAAATGTTTCAGTGCCTCTTTATTTTTGAACACCCACCTTTTTTCATGCATGGTTAAGCTCAGATTTGCAGTATAGGTCACCATGGCTGCATCCTGAGCTCCATTGCCCTTTAGAACAAATTATTTTATTCTCTCCTACATTTTCTTGAGAATGCAGAATAGTCTTTGTTATTTGAATTTCTTTTCCTTTTCATTTAAAGATCTTTCTCCTGATAGCTTGCAGAACTTGCTCTTTCTGAAGTGAATTTTGAAATTTAATCACTATAGGTCTTGGAATTGTAGCCTTTTTTTTTTCCTCTGGAGGTAATCAGTGAGTTCTTTGAATTGGTATCTCATTTTCTGTGGTTAGAGGTTCTGGTCAGTTCTATTTTGTTACTTCCTTCATTATGGTGTTAAGGTCTTTTGTGTTTTTCTTGGAGACCTATGATACTTAGGTTGTCTCTGTGCATCTTGTCTTTGAGATCAGTATATTTTGCTTGCAAAGTGGACATATTTTTTCTTTTAATGTTTTTATTTTTTGCTTTTTCTAGATTGTCCTTCATTTCTTTGTATTTGCATTCCCAATCTCTTGTTCTGTCTTTTGTTTCTTTGGTTCACCTTACCATTGCAGATTCCAGTTTTTCTATTCTGCCCATTGTTTTTGCTGTGTGGGATATAGATTTTGATTTCTCTTTCGAACCACTCAGAACAGTGTATTGTGGTTCCATGTTCTCAAATACTGCAGATTCCTTTATCTCATTGTTTTGCAGCATTTATTCATAGATTCCTGGATTCATTTACTAAATCTGGAGACCATATTTCTTTCTGTTGTTAATGTTTTCCCTACTGATTTATGTGCTTAGGATCAAGGTCTTTGAGTTTTCTTTCTGAGATCTTTGGTAATTTGGGTTTGTTTTTTTGTTTTTGTTTTTGTTTTTTCTCCTTGATTTTCTTTTTGCTTTCTCATTGTCCTCTCTGATGATGATTTCCTTGAGAGCTAGATCTCAAAATGTTTCAGTCTTCTTCCAGATCAGGCAGTTCATGGTTCACCAGGATAGGTCCCTGGCCCTAGTGACTTTTGTATGATCAGAACTAGCACTGGCTGGATGCTGAGTGATTTGCCTCAGGCTTAGTAGGGTGCTGAGCACTGCCCTCCCCTAACCCCTTCCAGTCTCTTGTTATGGTGTCCTGTCCTACTCTCTCACTATTTAATAGTTTTCTAGCCTCAGTGCCAGCAGTTCAGAGAGCTGTTGTGCTGATGCAATGAGGTTGTCTATTCCAGTTTTCATAATTCAGAGTTTTGCAGCTCTGGTACTATGGGGTTGTGGCTACTGTCTGTCCCAGCCCAGGTAAATTAGTGCAGTGGGGAACCAAAGTCTCAACTGCACTGGAAAGAGGGAGGGGAGACTGGGGTATGATTCAGTTGTAAGCCTGTGTTGAGTCCTTGGGTCTGCTAGTTCAGTCTTGCTGCCAGTTATATGGGAGGTGGGAGAGGGGGTACTGCATGAGCTTAGTGGCAGTGAACATCAGTTAATGGATTTTTGGTGTTTTTTTTTTAACCTTCTTTTGGATTCTGGGTGTCCTAAACTATGGAGACAGTAGAGGTTGCTTTATCTTTGGCACATAATTTCTGTTTTGGAGATGTTTGAAAGACCATAAGGATCAGAGAAAATGCCTAATCCTCCATCTTGTTGCTCACATGACTTGGAAGTCAACCATAGTAAACTAAAGTCTCTGGTCCCTGACTTGGTCTCTTAGCTGTTAGACCTTCAGCTTATATTAGAATCTAAAATATGTTTCCTGGAATCAGTATCCAGCATGACTCCCCCTGCCCTGTTGCAGACTATGCCCTGCTTTGGTAACTAGAGAAAATTCGTAGTCATCCAAGACAAGAATTAGAATACTAGAAGCTGTTTTTTTTTTTTAACCAAGAAAGCCTATTAGGTATAAAACTTTCTATTGGGTTCTTTGTAGCTACAAATTAAATGAATATGGCTTTCATTTTCTGCTAGTTAAATGTCAGAAGTTGGGAATTTGACTCTCAAATAATCATAAATGGAAGCCAAGTATTTTATTTTAAATATTATTTCTCTTTTTAATAAAATGAATAAGGGGCAAGCAACCCATATCTTTTGGGTTGAGGTACAAGTAACTGATAGTGGTTCATCATCTTGTTACTTTGAAAAATGTTCATTTATTTTATTTACTCCATTATCTTGAACTGAGAATGGTTTATATATCTCAACAGAATTTGAGAAAATTACTTACTTCATATGTACGTTGTACCTACTGTGAGTAATTACCAAGGTTAATACCATGGCTAGATTTAGCTTTAGTTAATGAAATCAGAGAAACAGAGAAATAGTATTAGTTTATTTGTTGATGGCCAGTCACTGTAAAATAATATTCTTTTTTTCTTTCTAGATATTGAAGGAATTGTATTTTGCTTTGAAATAAATGTTTAGATATGAACATTGGTAAGGACCGAATTATGAATCTCCTCTCGTAATTTGTTTTATTGTGTGCCCAGTAATTTTGTACAATTCTAAAGCCAAGTCATAGTGAAGGTGTTTATGGTATGTGCATTTTGGGGACATTAATGATTTTAGTTGGTGTCATCTTGGAAAATGTAGTGACTTGTTGTTGAGTTAACATCTTATAAGTGCCAACAGTCTCAGTCCACGAAGGAAACACTGGGCATCCTTGGAGAAAAAGAAAGGGAAAATCATGTCGTACTAAGAACTCACCATTCTCGAAGTCACTTTGAACTTTCATGGAATAGTGATCGCTACAGACAGGATAGCCCCGAACTGATTATTTTAGTGGTGATTTTTCATAATGGTATGTTAAAAATACCAAAATGATAAAAAATTTAGGCTAGCCAAAAATGGTTAGGCAAATTAGGGGACCAGGATGGAATAAGGTTGCACTCTCTCTTCCTCTCTCTTTAAAATGAGATTTTAATAGCTTTATTACTGATTAAACTTTCATATATTTGGCAAAAATGATTTACAAATATTTTATTAGTAATTCCCCAGAGTGGCATTTGGAGGTGTTTGGGCTACTAAATATAATGCTGTCAAATTTGAGGACCTAATTTCCAAGTAATTGATTAGGGTTTGTAATTGTAAATGGCAGAGTGCTCAAACTGAGGCAAGATTAGTGTGAATACAGCTGTATCCTGCAAAATGTTGCCTCAACCAATATTAATTTTCAATAATGCTAAGACATAACCAAAACCCTTATAATGACACCACCTATTTCACCAGTTGTTCTGCAACATAATTAGAAAACAGCCCAATTCATCCCCCAAGCTGGCTTAGCATTTTCTCCCCCTATCAAGTCCCTGTGCGCACAAACTGTCCCTTGTTGTTTTATCATTTTACTTTGAGTTTGAGCGGTTGCATTTACTCATGTTAGACAAGATATGTCTATAGAGATACCAAAGTGACTCATTCATTCTTCTTGAAGAGGACATGACATCAGGAAGGTGATGTCATGACTTGCAAGTGATTTGGATTTAAGCGAGGGAGGGCTGTGCAAAGTCACCAGCTTCACTCTCTCCTCTGGAGTCATCTGGTCTAGTGGCAAGATACAGATCAGGACCATGGGAGATGTCCCCGGATGCAGGGGGACACCTTGACTTTTTTTTAGTCAAGGTCTTTCCCAGGTCTCAGGTTGACTAAGGCAACACCCATTCCATGATTAAGGCTAGGTAAGGAATCAGCAAAGGGACTAGAGAAGCCTTCAAGAGAAAGACCAGACTGGAGCTATGCGGAAAGAAGACCAGCCTCTGTGCTGTGTGAACTGGAGTAGAAGGGACAAAGAGAATGTCTTTGAAATATAAGCTACTTATTCCTGTTTCTCTCTTTTAAAGGGAGTTGGATGGATGTATTTGGCACCAGAAGACCTTCCAATGTAGATTATTTTACTCCAGGTTATTTTCTGAGTTTCACTGACCATTTGTATAATAAACTGTGGGTTTTTTCATTGTTTTTCTTGCATTAATGTTCCTAATCCGCCGTGTTCATCTTTTCTTCTTTTGAATTGCTGCTGATCTCTCCTTTGTTTCAGTCCCGCCATGTAGATGATTGGCTCTGGGTTTTTCTCACTTCTTTTCTTCTGTGAGTTGTCTTCGCAACATAAACTATATTCCCTGAAGCCTCAATGCCTTGTAATGGTGGTGGTGGTGGTAAGGGTAGTAGTTTTTGTTAAGTGTGTGTGTGTGTGTGTGTGTGTGTGAATACAGTGGATAGTGAGGAAGAAATTTTCCTGGTTTCAGTCTCTGTTTCTGCTTTGATTCGTTTGCTCTCTGTTCAGCGGGCTCTTCCATGCCTGAACATCATCAGATCTCTGATTTGTAGTTTAGGGTCTAGCGTATTCCCCTTATTTCACAAATGAAGAAAATGAAGCCTGGGGAGAATAAGTGATTTGTTGAAAGTTACCCAGCTGGTTAAGAGTAAATAAAGGTGAGATTTGAGCTCAAGTGCTCTGGCTCCAAGTTCAGTAGACTTTCATTCCACTGTAGCCTGCTACTTTATTGTTATTTCTTCCATGGTTCACCTTCTATTCTTTGGGTGGAGACACCTGGCTCTATGCACCATTGCCAGGGAGTCAAGTTACAAAAGCAGCGGACTTTTGACCTTAGAATCTATATTCGGGATTAACAGTGGACATTTTCTACTTACTCAAGAGGTCAATGAGAATCTCTTTCCCAAGCCATTTCCCTGAACACTCACTAGTCTTCTCTTGTATGTTTTATTTCATGAGAAATGTGCCTTTTCATTTATTTGGATTTATCCTTGTACATTAGGCTTCTTTAGTGATGTCAGTAGTGGGAAACAGATGTGCATCATCTATCTCTCCAGGCTGCAGTTCTGGCTGTTACCATTATGAAAAAACAACTGGGAATAAGCAGAGACAGAGGGAACACTCTATTTTGTTGGACTTCCATCCTTAACCAACTCACCACCACTGGGTAATTACTTCAGTGTTGGGGGGGGGAAGAATGATTTTCTTGCTAGGAGGAAACGTGAAATCCTCTACACCTTATGAATGAGGGGTTCAAGCATAAGGAAGATGTGCTTGTGGTATAGTTTCCTAGCTGTTTGGTTTTGTTTTAAGCCCAAATCTTGGTTTTGTTTATGAACTAGAAACATATATATGTATATATATAATATTTATGTACACATGTATATATACATATGCACACATACACATGTATATAATACACACATACGTGTATAGTATATATGCACACACATATATGTACAAACATATATGTATATATGCGTATATTATATATGTATGTATGTACACACACACACACACATACAGAGAGAATGAGAATATTTTAGTTCCAGTTCTTTTATCCCTTAACTACAAACAACTGAAAAGAGGTAGGATTCTGATTCTGAGCAGCCTGTAGCAGGATGGAAGACAGTGTTTGCCTTAATGTACTATAGACTTTATAATATCTATTATTTTATAATAACAGCTATTCCATATGAAAAAAAAGGTGTTCATGTTAGATGGCAAAAAGTCAGTAGTATCCTCGAGTCACTTTGGAAGTCATTTTGTGTCCTGCCCCAAATTTTCTTGAAAGCTCTTGTAAGAGTCATTTCTTTTATGGATGTGCAAGTGAGATGATAGAATTGTTTCTCCTTTCTTCATCACCTCCCCTCCCTCCATTGTAACCCATATCTTTTATTTACATAGACTTTTCTTCAATTGTGTTTAGTTTAATTCCTTTCAACCAGTATTTTGTTAAACACCTACTATTAGGTGTTAGGGATTCACAAAAAGAAAAGAAAAGAAAATTGTACCTGGCCTCAAGGAGATTATATTTTGCTTAGTAACAACTATAAAGAGAAACTGTTAAAGTTTATAATTCATATCTACTTTTCTTGAAAATTAGTTTTGTGTTATTTTGTAATACTCTTACATTATCTTTTTGATGAACTTCATTATTGGCATTAGAGAATTAAATCATTGCCTGTTACATGCCTCATCTCCTTTCTGCTGCCTGTTAAAGCAATTGCATGTCTCTGCATACCTCCACAATGAGAAACAATCTAGAATCATTTTTAAGCAGCTCTGTTCCAGATGCCCCCTAGAATGCTTGGGGTTGGATTTTGATAACTTTTGTTGATAGTAAACCATACTCTCTACAATTTTTTTTAAAACTTTAGTTTAATCAGTAGTGTTAGTGATCATCTCATCTTGGTGTGGGAACTATTAAGAATAGCATCATTGAGTTCATGTTCACCAAAAATAAAAAACAGTAAATCACCCATCCTTTCCTCATAGATCAGTCTAATACTTGATTTTTTTTTTACCAGATATGTGATTTCTTTGGCCTTAGTTTCAATGTAGATCATTATCTGTTTTGTAAATAATGATTTTATAGAGTTGCCCAAGGCACAGACAAGTTACTTTCCCAGGGTCACACACTGAGTTGTGGCAGAGGTCCGAGGCCAAAGAATTCATTCATCATCACCCTGTAGCTAACCTGCTGATGATGAATTTAAAGTAAAAGAATGTTAGAGCTGGAGGGAAATTAAAAAAAAACTTTCAGTTTAGCTCCTTGCCACCACAGATGAGGAAGCCAAAATACAGAAAAGCCACATGACATGGCCAAGGGCACAGAGCTGAATCATGCATCACTGTTAGTATTGTTTTTAATGTAGCATTGATGTGATGGACAGAGCTCTGAATTTGGAGTCATAGGACCAGGATTCAAATTCTTGCTCTGCCAGTCACTGCCTACATGACCTTTGTTAAACTATTATTTTCTAGGAGTACCTAAAAAGTTGTGGGGTTTTTTTTTTGTTTTTTTTTTTTTTTAGAAAAAAATATAAGTATATTGGAATTGACCAGCTCTACTAACAACACAATGCTAAATTCTACCAATTATCTCTCCTGGTAATACTCTTGCTCACAGTATAAATGTATACTAAAATGAAAAATTAGATATTTCTTTGAAGGATAATTCATAAATATATTTATACATTTATATGCATAAATCTACTTTCAGTGACTTTGGACCTATCTACCTGCTTATTTTTTGTCTTGAAAACTGGATAAGGATAAGGATTAAGCATTCCTCATAAGCCTGTAATGAAACTTTTATGACAGTTCTTGGGAGCAGAGTTGAGGTTGCTGATAATACTTGGTACTATATGAGATCAACACTTCTCTGCTCCATGCAACAACTTTTTTATTCTTCCAGAACAGTTTACTGGTATTATATCTGTCTGCTTTCCCTCCCTTCTCCTCCCCCTCCCCCTCCCTCCCTTCCACTCTTTTAGAACCTGGTTTTCTCTGTCTCTTCTAGGCTAAAAGTACCCACTCATCCATTACTTATCATCCTCCCCGCCCAGTTCTTTTCGCCTGCTATTTCCAACCTTGGTTGACTTACCCCTTCCTTAGGTAGCCTGGTGGGTGCTTGTTGCATTTTACAAAGCATAAGAAAATATTTTAGCACGATTTCCATCAACACCTATTTCTATTTGCCCCTCAAAAGAGTTAACTCTTCACCAGAGGGATTTCTTGTTTATCTCTCAGCCTGTATTTTGTCTTCCTAGCCACTCAGCTGAGCCACACTTTCAGTTCAGATGTCCATTGAAGTTGGTCATGGCTGAGGCCTCCCATTGTAGCTGCCAGCATTTTACCACATTGGTGTTGGATTTAGCTTGGATACCCAATTGGCTTAATCTGCTGCAGCTCAGAACTCCTGAGCTCAAGTGATCAATCAGCCTTAACCTCTCTGGTAGCTGGGAGGACAGACATGCCTACCTGCCTTCTAGTTTCTGCTCTCACTGCCAGCATTCTAGTCCAAGCCCTTCTTACATCTTATTTAGACTATTAAGAAATGCTCCATTCTTTCTTTCCTTTTTTTTTACATCACTGTCATTTCCTCACTATTCCCTCCCTCCCCCATTAGAACCCTTCCTTGTAACACATACATGCAATTAGATAAAATAAATTACACTGTGTCTGAAAGCACTTGGCTCCTATTCATAGTTCCTTATGGTACAGAAATATTTTCTTACGTTTCTGTACCAATTTGTTTAACCAGCCTTCCATTGATAGGCATTTATTTTGTTTCCATCTTTTCATTGCTGTAAAAGGTTTTGCTACAAATGTTTTGTTGTTTATAGGTTCTTTCTTTTTATGACTGACCTCCTTGGCAGTATATGCTTAGTAGTGAAATCTCAGGGTCAAAGGGCATAGGCATTTTAGTAATTTTCCTCAAATAATTCCAAATTGCTTTTCAGAATAGTTGGAGAAATTCACAGCTCTACTAACAACTGATTAGAGTGTGTGCCTTTCCACAACATTGCGTCTTTTCTTCTTTTGTCATCTTTGCTAAAAGAAGTAACCCCTCAGAGTTGCCTTGATTTGCATTTCTCTTATTATTACTAGTTTGGAGTGGTCTGTCATGGTTATTAATAGTTGGAAATTCTTTTGAGACCTGTTTTTTAGTATTCTTTTACCACTAAACCATTGGTGAATGGCTTTTGGTCTTATATATTTGTGTTAGTTAGCTTTATATCTTGGGTATTAGATCTTTGTCAGAGATACTTAATGCAAAGACTTTCTCTCCTCCTTTCCCCCACCCCCAGTGTTTCCCTTCCTCTCCTACTTGTGTTAATTTTGTTCCCTCTTTATTATCAGACTGAGTTTATTCTTACGTGGAATCTCTGGGGACAGAGCCCACCAGACTTCTTGGTTCTTTTGTGTCTCTCTTAGTGCTAGAAATATTAGTAGCTGTTGAGTAAATGCTAGTTGGATGAGCTTGAAACTAATTCAGGTAAAATATATTATTCCAGCTTCTTTGTGAAGATCCTTTGAAGAAGCTTGAAGAAAGCTCAATTTTGAAGTTATTTTAAGCCCTTTCTTTTAGTAAATGTGCTCTAACACCTAGAGGTGCTAAGTACTGGTTTCCTACTCTCATTTCAGCTACTTTGCTTGTTGTTAGGATGGAAAGTGGCACATTAAAGGTACATTTATTATATTTAGTCACATTTGAAACTCAAGCTTAAGTGTCCCAGTTCTTGGTCCGTATTTAAGCAGTTGTGAATGGTACCTCTCCTAGAGATTCCTGCTATTTGATAAAGTTGACAGCCCCCTGAGGAAAATTGAGAGCTTTTCAAATTTGGAAGGCTTCTCCAGAACTGCAGGCCCTACCATCTGATTTGGTACGGTTGTCCCTTAGCAGATAGACAGGACTTTGGAAAAAGACTTTTAAAAATCTCGATGTGTTAGCATTAAAGAAAAACATGTCGGAAAGACTTGTTTATCTTGCAATGACAAGGACGGGGCAGGATAGCCATTGAAAGAGCCTAGAGATCTTAGCATGCCCTGGAGTTCAGTAAAATGACTATGTAGGGGGAGCTTGTTTATTTTAAACATTTTGGAATCTTGTTTTAAAGGCTTACTAGTTTTGTGGGCAGCTAGGTGGCACGGTGGATAAAGTATGGGGCTTGGAATCGGGGAGACTCATCCTTATGAGTTCAAATCCAGCCTTAGACGCTTACTAGTTGTGGGATCCAGGGCAACTCCCTCAACCCTATTTGCCTCAGTTTCCTCATTTGTACAATAAGCTGGAGAAGGAAATGGCAAACCACTCCAGTATCTTTGCCAAGAAAACCCCAAAAGAAGTCATGAAGAGTCAAACATGACTGAACAACGAAGTGATTTATTTTATTTTGTACTGACCTGGGATTCTATCAGCATGGGGAACTTTACTGATATAAATTGGCAACTCACTTATAATTGAGTTTTTCCTTATACACTGAGAGGTTATGTGACTTGCTCACAGTCACCTGGCTAGTTTTTCTCAGAGGCTGGGCTGGAATTCGTGTCTTTTTCCCTTCAGTCAGTCTTCTAGTTTCTCTGCAAGGCTGCTTGGTACATACTCATTGCTTAACAAACGTTTGCTGAATTGAATCAAACTGAATTTCTGAACTTCTTATCCTAATATATACCTGAAAAATAAATCTGACTTATAGGTGTACCCCATCCTTACTCTTGAGATCTTGCCATGGTCAGTTCATGTTTAGATGCTGCTCAGGACCAGACATGCCATCTATTTTCTAAGTCAGTAATATTATTATTAATAATAGTAGTACTATAGCAGTAGTGATTTCCATCTTATCTAAAGTTTGAAATGTATGTAGTTGACAGAGAAATTTGAAAGTACCTGATGATAAGCTCAGCCACTGATTTTATTTCTTGCCTGAACTAATTCATCTTGCTCTGCCAATGGCAGGATTTTGATTGCAAAAGCATCAGGGTTCTGTTGTTGCTGGCACATTGGCAATGACCTTAGTCAACTTGGCTACCTTTCCAGTGTGGAAGGTCAAAGTGCTGTTAACTCTTTCACCTCTTCTCAGGGATCCTTGGAATGCTGGCCCAAGTTGGGTTTATTTTAAAATGCATGGCCTGGCACTTTGCTCTGTTAGACTCACTTGATGTCATTCTCTGATTATTTTTATTTATGTGGCCTAACTCTCCTCCCCCTGGGGCAGAGACTATGGTTTTTTTGTTTGTTTTTTATTTATTTTATCTTTACCACAGTTTCTGGTATAATCAGGACACTTAAAAACATATAGGCTGATGGTATAGTACTCTCTCTTGGACCCTTCCAAAGCAGGCTGACTTGTTAGAAATAATAGAAGTCCCTCATTGTGGCATGGTTTGACACCATATAATGTGGGTCCATGGTCTCTCAAGACAGTACAATGACTGTGGGCTATAAACCAGTGCTTTCTGTGGTAAGTATAATAAATCAGGTCTTTTTTCTTATTTAGAGTATTTGTAGCTGCTTGAAATTTTACTTTTTATATTTTATAGGTGCTTTTATTAGGAACTCCTGTTTTTTTGGTATTAGATAGTCAGGAATACTTAATAAAATTGTACTAATACCTGATAATCACTATGGACCTGAAAACTTCCTCTGGCCCTGGACTGAGCCGAATTAAAGAGGTCTTATTAATTATTCATCATGACATTTTCTGTTATTTCACTTTAATTACTCAACTCTGTGTAATTAACCTTTTCATTTAGTTAGAGTAAAGCATTTAACATTAAGTAGGGATATAATTACAACTATTAAAAAAAGTATATGGAAGTCTTAAAATTATTAAATAGGTAGAACAACCATTTGTTTCAATTCTTTCCTGAGATTTTTTTCCCCCTTATCAAGAAGCATCCCAATTGAAAAAGAGAGCAGCGTAGAGAGGAAAGCAAATGGTTTAGCAATATGCTGAATGAAAATAGCTGTTCTGGTTACTTCTTTTATTCAGTATGCATTTTGACATCTTCAATCGGTGGTATAGTCTCAATTTGTTATGTTTCATTTTGTTAGGACTAAGGATGAAAAAGGATTGGTAAGAACCTAGTTCAGATCAAATAAGAGTGAGCCAGGCTGGGAAAAGAAAAACATTTTAGAGGTGATGGTTTCTGTTTATTGAATCAGGTTGGCCCTTGTCAGTCTGAGATAATGGCTGCCTTTCTTATGACCTCTTGATTGGACCTTTGCATCTGACCTCAGAGTAGGGGTTAGAACCATGATGTCATGGCTCATGTTCTTCATTCCTTCTTCCATGTTGTGGTCCTTTCTGGGATTCTATAATTTCCATGTATATCTAACTGTGGTGGCTAATTACCAAGGCACAGAGTGGTATGTAGGCTTTAGATGTGAAGCTCAGTTAAAGAATAGGTTGAAATTCTTAGAGTCAAAAACAATTATGGAAATGAATTCAAAATAAATAAGTAAATATGCTTGTGAAAGTTCTAGTCTAGCTCCATCATAGATCTCAAAGGCATTATTTACTCTATAGTCAATAATAATATCTATTTTTGCAGCTTATTTTATTTGGGAACCACGTAACAAAAACATAGGGAAATTCTAGATGTTACAGGCCAGTCTTCAAATCATACAGTCTTAGATTTAAAATGAAAAGAGAGGCAAAACTGAAATCAGAAAAGGAAAGGAAGAGAGAGAGAGGGAGAGAGGGAGAAGAGACAAAAAAAGGGACAAATATTGGAAGCAGAGAGCACTCTGGGGGCTAATTAAAAGCACTGATGAAATGAATGGCCAATTGCTTTTGTCCTTTTTTTAAGGGATAGATCAGGAGCTTTGCAGGGAGAACTTAAAAGGAAGATGACAATCACTTGTGCTGAAGTGTTCAGGTTTTCCATGATTCTTGTTGACATATTTCAGAGGTTTAGCTACAATGCAGGATTAATTACAAACCAGAAGAAAAATAGCATCACATGCAAATAATGGCTCCCTCATCAAACTGAAGCTTATTTCATTTGACTTATAGATCTTTTTTTTCCTTGGCTTTTTGGTGAGGCAATTGGTGTTAAGTGACTTATCTAGGGTCACACAGCTTGTAACTGTCAAGTGTCTGAGGTCGAATTTGAACTCAGGTCCCCCTGACTCCAAGGCCAGAGCTCTCCACTTCACCACCTAGCTGCCCCCTTGAGTTTGACTTAATTTCTGTAATCTTAAAATAAAAACCAAATGATTCATTCTTGTTTTTCTGAAAGTGATACATTTTATTTGGACACAACTGTTGTTTCCCAGATTTCCTTAGAGTGAGAGGATTTGTATTGAAATCCTGCCTCACCTAATTATTACCTGGGTGATTTTGGACAACTAATTTCTCCTGTCTGAAACTCCGGTTTCTCATCTATGAAATTGAGACGACTGTTTAGATGGCTTCTGATGTCTCTTCCAGCACTAGAATTGTGGTTCTATGATGGACAAAAAGGAAGGATTCGTCCTTGAACTTGGGCATTATGGTACTCAATTTGAGTATTCTATTTGACTAGTGTTATCTCTGTGCGACCTTTTTTATGTTGTTACAGTTATATGTGCTATTTTTTTGATTCTGCTTTTTTCACTCAATATTCCTTCTTATACGCCTTCCCATGTTTCTCTGAATTCTTCATAGTTATTATTTCTGATAGTGAGGTTATGTTTCAGAACTTTCATATGCCATAACTTATTCATCCAATGCCCAATTATTGGGCACGTATTTTGTTGCCAGCTTTTTGTTATTACAAATAATGCTGCCAGCGGCATTAAAAAAATATGAGTCTTTTCTCACTACAAATGCCTCTTTTCTAAATCAGGAGCTACCATTTGAGTCACTGTATGCTTTTCTGCCCTATTAGATTTACAGTTTACAAAAATCTCTTTCTAAACCATTTTTGGAACAAAAACTCTGTGGCCATTTACCAAGGGAGCTCGGTGGTAACCTTTACAATTTTATTGCATTTCCTCCCAATACAGAATTCATCAAAGTTCATTTCCTTTAAATAAATAAGTCTCTACTCCAAAAGAAACTTTATTATAAACAAATTGCTGTATTTTCACTCCTTTCCCCACTTTTTTTGGGGGGGAGGGGGCATCTTATTTACCTATTTGGTACATGTAAAGCAATCACAAGCAAATCAGGACTTTTAAATTGGGTATATGTCAAAATTAAAGAGATTCTTGTGTGGTTTTTTTTTTGTTTTTGTTTTTTTTTTTAGGGTGAGGCAGTTGGGGTTAAGTAACTTGCCCAGGGTCACACAGCCAGTAAGTGTCATGTGTCTGAGGCTGGATTTGAGAGATTCTTATTGCTTTAACCTTTGTGAAGCGATCTTTCTGCTCTTCCCAAACCTGTCTTTGTTCATCCCTTTGTCTGACCCTTCCCAACATCCAACAAGCATGACGTATGATGCTCAGCAGTCTTTGAACTGGTTGATTCGAGCAGCTGGGGTCATCAACCAAGTTCACCTGAAGCACAGGCCCTTGGATGGAGGATGGAGAAGTGTCCAGGTGCAGTCCCACTTCAAAAATGCATTTGAAGGTAGAAACCTATTATTAGCCTTTTTTTAATGAAAAAAGCACTCTGCAGAACATTTAGTTTAGCACTCAGCTCCTACAAGTTGCACATTTCCCTCTGTGTGCATTTAAAAAAAATGACATTTTCTGTCTGGTAACCAGTACCCTTGCTAGCTCTCAGTCATTGTCATGCAGCTTTATGTTAATTTGACTGAAATGGCCAGATGCAGGAATGATTCTAAGCATGTTTGTCCCCAAACTGTGCCAGTTTCTGAACGTCTAATAAAGGGTGGGCTTTTGTAAAGTGCGTTCAGGGCTCGAGCTGTTCTTTAATGGGGAGCACAAATGGTGAGCAATAGAAAAATGACTGCGATTTGAAATGTGAGGATTTTTATATTCATATTGGACTTTAGGTGCCTAATTGCAAAAAAAAAACAAAAAAACAAAACCAAAAACAAATGGATACTTTGCAAACTCATTATCCCATTATTGCTTGCTTATTTACCTTATTTGTCTTTTTTAAATGTTATTGTTGCTTTTTGTTTTTATACCACAATCATTTCTCTTTTTTCCCTCACTCCCCCTCTCCAACTTGCCCCTAGCCTGCACCCCAGAGAATTCTTCCTTACAGTCAAGTGAGCAAGCCTTGATTAAGTGTCTACTATGTGCCAGGCACTGTGCTAAGAGCTGGGAACATAAAGAAAGTCAAAAACTAGTCCCTGCTCCCAAAGATCTCATGGTCTAATGGAGGAGTCAGCGTGCAAAGAATTATGTTCAAACAAGATAATACATTGGCCATCAGTTAGAAGTTGGGCCATCGAGTGAGCAAAGTGAGAGCCACAGCAAAGAGGCCAGTGTCCCTATCAGGGTGGGGAACCTGATTCCTCAAGGCCACATGTTGCCCTTTAGGTCCTCAAGTTCGGCCCTTTGATTGAATCCAAAAGAGTATGTAGAGGGGAGTAAGTCTGAAGAGGTCTGGAAAGGTCTTTGAAAGCCAAACAGAGGATTTTCTATTTGAACCTAAAGATAACAGGGAGCTTCTGGAGTTTATTGAAGGAGGGGGAAGGGTCACATGGACATTATTTGTAAGCAAATCCCTTCCTCCACTCCAATCCAAATTTTTAAGCAGAGCTAGGTGACTCAGTGAATTGAGTGCAGCATCTGAAGTAAGGAACAGTCATCTTCCTGAGCTCAAATCTGACTTCAAACACTTACCAGCAGTGTGACCCTGGACAAGTCACTTAACCCTGTCTGCCTCAGTTTCCTCATCTATAAAATGAACTGGAGAAAGAAGTGGCAAACCACTCCAGTATCTTTGCCGATTCAACCCCAAATGGGGTCATGGAGAGTTGGACGGGACTGAAAAACAACTTGAGCAAACTGACAGAAAGGGTCAGTTTTTTTGACTAGGTTTATTTGTTACCTTTCACATCTATAATCCCCACCTCTCTACACTGAAAAGAGTAACATGTTTCTTTATCAGTTCTATAGGCCTGAGACTTCAGTAAGATTCATCAAAATTGTCTTCTTTTTTGATGTTCTTATCAATTACTTCATTGTAGGCATATTATTTTCTTGTTTCTTTTTTCAGTCTGCATCATGTCATACAAACCTTCCCATGTTTCTCTGAATTCCTCATATTTGTCATTTCTTATACTACAGTAGTATATCCTGTTATAGCTATGTGCCACGATTTGTTCAGTCACCCCAATTGATGGTCTTACTTAGCTCCCCCCATTTCTATTTTGGCTAGATCCTTATTTTTGATAACTGTAATTTAATAAATAAATTTAATAATAATAAACAACTAAAGGATTGGAATGGAATTCAGAGGCCCATACTTGGGCCATTGGTAAGATTTTTTTGCGTGTCCAGAAAGTCAGTTTGATGGGGCAAAAGGTATGGTAGCAACCTCTTAACCTTAGAAGTTAGTTCACTTCTGACTTAGTCATAGTCCTGTTCTGGAGCAGAACTTTAGGATTCAACCTTAGAGTGTGTTTGTTGGTAAGTGGGAGTGAGGTTTGCACCTTGTAATCTAGAACTTGCTATGAGTATTTAAAATGCCTACTCAGTGAACTGGAATTGAGACAGAAAAAGAGAATGTCCTTTCCTTGTATCATGGCTAACTTTAGAGCAAAAGTTCGTTAATACTTTCAGGTAGAAGAGCAGCAAATGTTTGGTTTCCTTAGACCACCATCTTTGGGATGGAAGACATAACTCCACTTTAGTGTTAGAAATAAAAGAATCCACTCTATCAAATTAATTTCTCTTGAGTTCATAGAACTGAAAAAAGCCAAATTACAATTTATTAATCAAAATAATTACTTAGTAGGTCTTGTTTTAACTAGTGATAAAAAATTAGTTTTCATGTATGAGTGAGGAAGCCAGTTTAAAAATAAGAAGCCAGTTTAAAAATAATTAATAACTAATACCACTGCCATACATTTACAAAATACTTTTTTTTTTACAGAGCACTTCATATTAATTATCTTGTTTGATCCTCCAAACAGTCCCGTGAATTAGGTAGCCAGGAAAGATATTCTTATCCCAGCTTTACAGATGAAGAAACTAAGCCTCTAAGAAAGTGTGACTCATTCAAGCTGACATGAGTGATTGAGTGGCTGAGTTAAGACCAGAAGCCAACTTTACTAACTCCTAATGTTGTGCTTTCCCCAACTATACAAAACAGTCTTTGAATTAACCAAGAAATCAGCTTGATAACATTTAGGAGAAGGCATTAAGAAGGTACACCCAACTCCAGGAAAATGGTTTCCAGAAAATTTGCTAATTGTGAGAGATCAGATTTATATTAGATAATGGCAGTGGGAATTTTAAAACCAAACTCGTTATTTCAGAGAGTGTGAGAACATACAAAATCAATATAAAGATTAGATGGTAGAAGAATTAATGAAAGGACCAGAAAGAGTTTCCATGCTGGGCATTAGAATGGGATGATTGGAGGTGAGCCAAGCATTAAAGGGTGAGCTTTGCCGTGAGATCACAAAATGACAGGATGCTTGGCAGGGTTAAGCCAGTCAAGTTCAGTTCCAGTTCACCTCATACCTGGCACAAGAGACGGTTAGTTTTAATCCATCAACAAATTTCTACTGAATACATGCTACATGGAAGTTATTGTTGTCAGTACTACGGAAGGAGGCAAAGCATTTCAAGCCAGCAGCTCTGGTCTCTTGGAGTTTACAGACAGTAGAGGAGGTAGACATCGGTAATACAAAGGATGTCACAAAGCAAGATGTGATTGTCAGATAAGTGGGAGTAGGCTGTAAGTTCTATGAATTAGAATTTAATGAATTTGATGGGTGTGAACTGAGTGTAGGCCCCTTGATAATTGTATGACTGGAGGAACTTCAACCACAACTTAATAGTTTAGCAGAGATGCCAGTTTATTAACAATTAAGATATATTGGCATTTATTGTGGAGAGGTACTAGCAATTACCATGTTTCATGGAGGACAATCCGTGCTTGGCCCATTCAGGTTTTGTTTCTGAGCTTGAGTTATCTATAGAATAATTTTCTGTTTTATATTTGTAGCATCATAGATTTAAAGTTATAAGGCATTTATAATTAGTCAATTATTAAACAGGCATTTGTTAAGGGCCTGCTATGTGCCATGCACTGTGTTAAACAATAGGAAGAGAAAGGCAAAAAAAAAGTATCATTTAGTCCAACCTCTTAATTTTTCAGATGAAAAAACTGAGACCCTAGTTAAGTGAATTGCCCAAGGTCACATAGCTAGTGGTAAGTGGTAGTAGGGCTGGGATTTCTGACTCCAAATTCAGTGTTCTTTTCACTATAAAACATGGTGATTGAATGGAAACTCAGAGTGGGAAGCAAATTAATACCTTAGCTAGCTGGGCCTTACCATAGCTGATCAGGATTCCTGACTTGATAAAATACAAACCTCATAGCTTGGCATTTAAAGCCTTTCACAGTCTGACTCCAGTCTATCTTTCCAGACTTATTTCAAATGATTTCCCTTGCCGCACTGACCTGCTTTCTTTCATTTCCATGATTTCATTTGTTAAAGAACAGCCCCATAAGGTAGATAGGGTAGGGAGTATTATCTCTATTTCATAGTGAGGACCTGGAGGTTTGGAAAAGTTAAGTGTATTGCCTATGGTTAAATGATGGAACTGGGACTGAGGCCCATGGCATCATAGATTTAGGGTTGGAAGGATCCTGGGAGGCCATCTAATCCCATCCCCCTCATTGTAATGATGAAATCAGTTACTCAGTGTTAGATCCCTAGTAAGGACAGACTTACTATGTGTAAGTAAGCAGCTGCAGGGCACAGTGAGTAGAGCTCTGAACTTGGAGTCAGGAAGACCTGAGTTCAAATTCAGCCTTAGACACTTCCTAGCTGTGTGACTGGAGAAGGAAATGGCAAACCACTCCAGTATCTTTGAAAAGAAACCTCCATGGACAGCATTGGTGTGCTATGGTCCATGGGGTCACAAAGAGTCGGATATGACTGAACAACTGGACAGTGACATGCTGTGTGACCCCGAGCAGGTCACTTAACCCTGTTTGTCTCAGTTTTCTTATTTGTAAAATAGAGAAAATAATAGTAGATAATAATAATAAATAGTGAAGATAAAATTTGATAATATTTGTAAAGTGTTTAGCATAGTACCTGGCATCTAGTAGATGCTTAATTTATGCTTGTTACAGAGAGAAAAAGAGAGGGAGGGGAGAAGGGGGTGAGGGGGGAGAGAGAGAAAGAGAGAGAGAGAACAAGCAAGCAAGCAGGATTGAGATTCAGACCTAGGTCCTTTTAATACAAATCCAATCCATATCTTTCCATTGCATTGTGCCAACTTGCAGGTTCTTTCATCTCATGCATGTATTCCTTTTCTTCTCATCTCTCAAACTCCGTAGCCTACGTTGGTCTCCATACTCCTGATGTCTCGTGGTCTTGTTGCTTAGCCTACAGGTAGGTCCTCAGCAGAATCTAGACCACCCTGCCTCAATCTGTGCACAGCCCTTGGGGTTCCTTACTACTCCAGGCATCTCTGAGGACTGTCAGTTTGCTGTCCCATGCCAGCTTCTAATGTACTTCAGAAAACAAACATCCAATCACCAGTTTAGAGCTGGAAGGGGGTATTTGAGATGACCTACTCAGATCTCCTCAGTTTTCAATTTAGGACATCAGGTCCCAGAGGGCTGAAGTGAAATTGCCCAAGATCACACAGGCTGCAAGTAACATACATTTATATCAAAGTGACATGATTTCATTGGAAAATAAAAAATAAAGCAGAGTTGATCCTTTTGTTCATACTATTTCTCCTGTCTAAAATATCCACCCTCCCACTCTTTCTTGGAACCCACATCTCAGCTAGTTTTCAAGGCTAGTTCAATGCCTTTCCATTCCATGAAGTCTTCCCCAGCTGCTCCAGTTTGAAATGACTTTACTCTGCTCAGAACTAATAATACTAATTATCTATATTGCTTACTTGATGATTAATAAATTTCACATAATTCTGGTAATACATTTTAAATTCTTATATGATAGTTTAACTGTTTATGAATTTATGACTTGTCTCCCCAATAAGATTGGTTTTTAGTTCTTGGTTTTAATAACTGATATTTATGTTGTTCTTTAAAAGTTCATAAAGTGCTTTGTATAAATTACCCAATTTCAGTGACCATGAGATTATCGCATCCAGTTTACAGATGAGCAAACAGATCAAAGATGTCACAAATGGAACCCAGGTCATCCTGTTTCTAAGTCCAACACTCTATACCCTGTGCCACCTTGGCTTCCTTTGTCTTATCCATGCTCTAGATGAGTGTGGGCTCCTCCTATGTGTTCACGTATGGTGTTGATATGGGATCTGAGCTTTATCTTGTTGTAATTACATAATTCTAGCTGGTGACTTTTTTTCCCTTCTCAATATTCAAGCCAATTCTGACACTGTACCTCAAATGGGCCTGGAATTATGAGTTATTGTTGGACCATTGGGAACAGTGTTGATTTCTTTCGGCAGGAGGAAGTCTAATGGAGAGACCCAGACACCTCAGGAATCTGCATGCTTGGGATAGGCGTATTCCCCAGATTGGAGACTCGGTATTCCTGGCAGCTGCTTTATTAGGCCTCCAGCAGGTGCCACTGGAAGGCATTGCTAATAGAAGTCCTAAAATAATTTCAAAGTACCATTCTTTTTTTAAAAAAATGTATTGAAAAACCTCAAAGGAAGAGAAAAGAAACAGACAACCTGAAAATATATAGCAATTTTTGGAGTTTTTATATTTGATGGAAATAATTTCTTTATTGAAAGATGGCAAGTTAAATGAAAATTTAATGAACATTGGGCATGACTGGTAGAAAGAATCATAATGATAATGACAATACAACAGACTCTTTGTTTTATTTTCCTGTCTTTTCAGGTATATAGTAAATTTTTAAGACTTCAGAGTTTGCCTGTGAGAGGTAAGCAGGATGGGGAAGGTTCTGAAGTTCATTCTGTATGGAAGTCATTAGAAGGAAGTGGTGATCTTTTACCTGGAGACGAGAAGACTCAGGGCAGGGAAGTGGGGGCTTAGGGCAGGGGGGGTTTATAGTTGTCTTCATGTATTTGAAAGTCTGTTGTTCTAGAGGAGAGATTCAATTTCTTTTGCTTGTTTCTAAAGGACAGAATTAATAAAACTGAGGTTGAAGGTGCCAAGAGGTACATTTAGGCTTTATTGGAGCTATCCAAAAGTGAGGTAGTGTGTTCCTCCTTAGTGGAGGGATTTTTTTTCCCTCTCAGTAAGGGTTGCATTAGATGGCCTCTGTGGTCCCTTCCAACTCTGAAAACTGGTGACTTTGTCACTCTGTAATATATATTTCTGTCCCATCTAGAACAGAACAGATTATTTGTCTTATTAGTATTGTAGAGAATCTCAAGTTGGCTTTTTCTTTCGATTGACTGACATGGATGAAGTGTACAAATCTGAACCTCAAAGTTCCCTAAGCAGACTGTTCTTTAAAGAGTCAATGAAAGGAGGCCACAGCCAAGACCATATTTGTCTGTTTGTTGCTTTGTAGTAGAGTCTCTAGAGTGGCCTGATGGCACTGGAGGATGGCTTAATGCTGCTGATGTTTTCCTTATATTAATTACTTCAGCGGAGGAGAAATTAGGGCCTGGGATTCTCAGCCTTTTTTTTAAAAAAAAGGTTTTTTTTCTTTTAGGTGTTTCTCTGAAGCTCTGGGACTGATCTTGAAAACCACATATGGAAAGCCAGCTCATTACTTCATGTAATGTAGCAATAGACCTAACAAATACCCAGCATATATAAATAGAAAAGACAGGTATTAAACGGGAAAGCCAATAACACATATTAAGCAGTATAGGAAAAACAAAACAGAAAATACATTTCATTTACTAATCTGGGGTCTCTCCTGCATAAATTTGCTTTAGCCTTGTGCTTTGTGAATATGCAACACTGCTGTCTAATTTTAATTTGGAATGTTTTTCAACGCAGGCTGAAGCATATATCCTGGATTGCATATGCAACATGTTTAATTGAGCGTAATTAACAGGATGTATTTAAAGCATCTCAGTATGCCCCAAAGGGCATACCAAGCTCTAAGTCATGCACGTAGTGGGCGCCCAATAAAACTTGTCAGAGAAATACTTGTCCAATAGAGATGCTGAACTCAGTACTAACTTAGCTAGAAGGAGATGGAAGAGTCTGGAGTGCAAACACAAAGTGATATATATCTTGGATTATGATTGTGAGCAGTTGTATTATTCTTCTTATAGCTCATCAGTTCAGTTTAGGTAGAATGCAGTGGGGCTATTAGCTAATAGAATAATTTAGTAATGAGCCTGAAAATCCAATTTCGGCACAGTGAGGAGGCAAAAGCTCCTTTGCTGGTTCACTGTCTGGAATTTCTGAGCCAGACATCTTCATCATCAGCTCAACTGGATGACCTCTTGACTGGAGCACTCCTGGATGTGAACTAAAAGACTTGTCCCTAGCCTTCCCTCCTCTAGCCATCCATGCCTATTCTGGCCTTTAGTGAAGGAGCTCACCATTTGTGCCTTGCTGAGGAAGTAGTTATTGAATGGTTACATGACAAATTTAGTTACGTAATGTTTTTCTGAGGCAAGTGTAGGGTAAGGGTCAAATCACACTGTAGGGGCCATCTTGTCCTCTTTATCCTTCCTTCCCCACAAATAATTTTGTATTGATAAGCAGTACCCCGTGGAGTAGAAGGAACCAAGGATTTGTTGTCTGATCTGGGACTGGGGTTCACATCTTGGTTCTGTCCTTTACTACTTCCATGACCTTGGACAAATCACTTCACCTCAATTTCCTCATTTGTAAAATGAAAGGGCTTGCCCTGTTTGTCTCTAAGATCTCTTTCAGCTCTCTTTCTCTGAAATCTTTCATTTTAAAATAAATGTTACTGTTATCTTTTGTCTCAACATTGCCTAAATTTCTCCCTGTATTTTTTTCCCTCTCTTCTTCCAGAGAGCCATCCCATATAACAAAGAAACTTTTTTAAAAGAAAGACAGGAAGAAAAGAGGAAAAAAAATCAGCAAAACCAGTAAAAAATTCTGTCAAAAAATCTGCCTCCAAATTCTGGTACCACGCTTACGGACTTCTTTCCTGCTCTTTGCCCCCAATTTCTACAAAGGCGTGGAGGACCACATTTTAAAAATGAAAACAAAAGATCGTCTTTAACCTTTTAGGAGCTATCAGAAACAGGTAAATTCCATGTTAGAGTGGAAGGATGGGGTGGGGATGACGTTGGCAGGCTGCCAGCTCCAGCTCTGCCCTTCTTGCTGTTTGCAGGTATAATGCTTTATAAGTGCCTCAGGTCTTTTTGTTGTTAATAACATCGGCCCTTAATGCTGCCCTTTTGTTCTTTTCATTGCTTTCCATATGAATCTAGCATAGCTCCTGAAACTGGAAGCTAATCCTCAAAGGGGAAAAGCTGGGATGAACACCCTGGTATGCTATATACCCTGAGGATTTTCTGTACTTTCTCTAACCTTCAGCCTTGATGTTCTTCACGTCCTTTAGCTTTGAAGATGGAGCATGTTTTGATTTGGTTATATAAACTTGCCCATAGCCTGAACTATTATCAATTTAGTGATTCCTCAGAAATTCTTCTTTGACATTTCTGTCATTAAGCCTGGTTAGAGTGAGCTAATTTTATGTTCAATATCGGCTACTAAACCCAGGATACTTTTGGTGAAAGTTATGCAGAGTTTGATGGAATACCCACAAAGTGGATCCTCTGGCAGGAAATATGGAACCTCTTACCTAGACTCCTAATTTCCTTGGGCAGCTGTGTTTGAGAGATAGCAGGGCATAGTTGTCATGGATCATGGAGAGCTGGCCTAGAAATCAGGAAAACCTGGTTTCAAATCCTGCCTCTCTGACATATGTTGGTTTTATGATTCTGGGAAAGTCCCTCCATCTGTCAGGCAACACTCTCAGAGTGTAAGTTGTAGAGAAGGTTCCCATACGCATTGGTAGAAGGAAGTCCCTCAGCACAGAGTTACCTGCATCAACAAAATCATATGTCCAAGCCATTAACCCTATTCCTGTCATATTTTTTGATGTTAAAACTACAGCCAAACATGGCTTTTAGAAATTTCTTTCATATGCTAGGTGATTTTCCATCTCAAGGAGGCTTTCCCACTACATCCTTTTAGGGTCCACCCACTCTTTGAAACCCCTCTTCCCTTTCTCTGTCCTTTAAATGTCAGCTCAAATATCACCACCTCCTGGGAGCCTTCCCAGACCTCTTAGACAATAATTACCTTTTCTTATTTGGGTGGCACATAACTTAGCATTTTTCATTATCATTATCTTTCAAGTGCACTTAGCATGTTTCACTTTGTATTACCCTTTACTCTTTACTAAACTGGGTACTCTGTGAAATCAGGGACCTCATCTTTCCTAAACTTTGTATCCTTACCAGTCAAGAGGATTGTATGCACATCGTAGGTGCTTAATAAATGCTCATTTATTTGAACTGAAGTGAATTGCACACATGTGATAACATCTATCATAATGAAACAATTTTTAACCTTTGAGAAAAGAGAGAGGTTGATGTCTGTGCCCTAAATCAGGGTAACATATATTTGAAGCATGTCAAAATGGGACTCATTCCACACACCCCTTCTGGTTATTTTTGCCTTCCCTGCCGAGATTGGCTTCCATCTTTTCATCTATTCTGTACACATTTGTGCGTATAACTAGTGTTTACATGTCTTCTACTTTTAGAATATGAGTTTCTTGAGGGACAAAAACTGTTAGTACAGTGCCTAAAACATAGTAAGCTCTTAATAAATACATGTTGACTGACCCATTCACTGTATTTTGGAAAACAAAGTGCTAGAAAATGCTTAACACTGGTAAAATAATTTTAGCTGGATATTAGAGGAACGAGGCACTTGGAATCATGTTAACTGTATGAAAACTAGACATTGCATAATTTAAAAATTAAAAATTAAGTTTAATCAAGTGTACTCCTGTAATGATTCAGTTGCCTTCTTTATTTAAATTAATTTTTCCAAATAAAATCCATCTATCCTCTTATGTAGCTCAAGGTGCTGATTGCTACAGAGTAAAATGTTTGCCAACAAGGGCCTTTGGATTTCACAACCTTCTTAATAGGCTTCTCCTAGTTCCTTTCCTGGAAAAAAATGTATCTGGAACATACTGCAGAATGTTATAGGCATATTGAATTGTGAAGTCAAAGATATTAGAAAACATCTCCTGATGTTATGTGTTTTATTTGGATGTACCTGTTTTTAGATTCTTTTCTCAATTCTGTAGTATGTTAAAGGTCAAGCTAAGTTGGTACAATTTAATGAAGAAAAAGAATTTCAGATGGTAGGAAAGTTATTGTTATAGATCATTCTACAAATACTTTGGAGGCTCTCTGCCCAGAAGAGCACTTTAGATATTACTTTCTCTAATGGGGTACATGTGTATAATTGTTTTGTACCCAGAACAATCACTTTCTACTCTCCTAGGTGATGATAATCATTTATGGGAGGGTCTAGTTCCCTAAATGCTGATTTATTATGTGGTTTTGCAGTTTGGAACTGTTTATATATAATTTAAGACATAAATGGTACTAAGCACATACAGTTACTTTAATTAATGAAAATCTACAATTCACATTAAGTCTAAACTACAGAACAATATTTTATAAACATTTATTTAAAGAATATACAAGAATAGACTCTTAGGTCCCTCTAAAAGTGTGAGTCTGAGTCAGAAATTCTTAACCTGCCTTCAACAAATTGGTTTTTTAAAATATTTTGCTAACTGTATTTTAATCTATTTGCAGAAGTATTTTAATTTAGTTGCAGGAGAGTAAACAAAACAATTTAGTCACTTTTGCAGAACTATTTTCTATCAATCATTCTGAGACCTTAGGCAATGTTTGTATTCTTAATGCAATATTACATACATTGGTATAGTTGAAGATTTAAAAATGGTGAGGAGGCCCCTGTGCTTGTAATCCCTGGGTATGTTGGTTTCTATTTGAAATGTTATGAGCAGCAGCTGTGCTCAATGCATCTAAGAAATGTGGGCAGGTCAGCAAATTTAGCCAGGGGCTGATGTGTGATTGTGTAAGGGATATGTGACAAGGCCTCATTAGCCCCAGGAGTTCAGCCTTTGTCCAAGCAAATGTGCCATCTGCCTATATATATAGCCTGGAAGCTGCCAGACTTCATCTCCAAGGCGTTCGTTGGATGAATGAGGTCCTCTTCCTCCTGAGAATGCTCATTCTTCAAACAGATAAAACAGTGATTTATATCAATGAAGGGTGGAAATGGAGGGGTTGGGCCTATAAATCTGAAGCAAAATATTTTTCATTAAAAAGAAGCAACTTTAATGTAATAATAACATCCCACATTTACATAGAGTTTTATGTTTTAATACATTGTTATTTCAAATCTCACTCATTTGGAACCTGTTAAGTCAGATACAGTAAGTGATTCTTAGTGAATGAAAAAAATTAAGTTTCCCTGTGAATTTTTAGAACCTTACTCAACAGTAATGGGATTTTGATCCAAAATTAGTAGCATTTTCAAACCAAGGATTTAAGAAATTAAGGATCCCTTCAACTTACAGAGAGTTCTTAACTTTTTTTTCATAAACTTCTTTGACAGCTTGATGAAACCTATAGACCACTTCTCAAAATAATGTTTTAAAATACATAAAATAAAATATAAGTATTATAGAGGAAAGAAAATTATATTGAAATACAAGTTATCAAAATACTTTTAAAAAACCTATTCATGGAGGCCAGGTTAAGAACCCCTGACATAGATTCATTCTCTTAGGGGAATCTAATCATCCAATCTTTAAATTAATGTTAAAAACATTCTCTAGTTTAGATTTACTGTGAATCATAGATTTTCTTTAATTCAAATTATATGTGCTTAGTACCATTTATGTCTTAAATTATATGCTATATCTGAAAAACTGTAATGAATTTTATTTTAGAACTTTGATTTATTTACGTTACTTTGGGGATACAGTTTAAGAAATTTATTGAAGTATTTTGTTCAGACACAACAGATGCCTTCCAGCTGTACCCCTAACAAGTCCTCTCATGGAGTGCACACCCCAAAAATATTTATTTATTTACTTATCTCTCCATCTTTATCCATTTATTCATTCATGCATTGATTGTTTGATTAATCCTTAACAAAAAGGAGGGATGTGTCATTGAACTTTGATAGTACAGAACTATTACTGAGCCCTGCATTTGACCAGAGTTTTGTTAGCTGTCCCTGTTGGTTTTTAATTTACATCATTATTTATAGTGATTGAGTAGATTCTTTTGTTGTTGCTTTCTTCATTCTGCATCTTGTCACATGAGGTGTACTTTTCTGCATTCTTAATATTCATCAATCCTGACGGCATAATAATATTCCGTTTCAGTTGTATGCCGTAATTTGTTTATCCATTTCTCAGTTATTGGGCTCACACTTTGTTTCTAGCTTTTTGGCTTCCCTAGGCATGCTGCTATGCACATTTTTGTATATGTAGGTCTTTTCTTGCCGTCAAAACCCCCCTTGGGACATAGTCCTAGTACTGGAACCTCTGAGTCAAAGGATGTGAGTAATTTACTAAAAAGATCAATCTTTAAAAATTCCAAAATATAATTCAAACTTTTCAGAAAGTGACTGGCTTCTCCTCCACCCCCATCTGATGTTTTAGATTTTTATTTAACACATTAGTGCTTATGCCATTATGACTTCATCAGTGTTTAAAAGTCCAGATCATGAGATTTTCTTCTAGCAATTTAGATCAGCAGCTGCTCTGCAAAACAGCTTTCATTGTTGGAGAACATTGAGCAGTAACTTACTCAGAACCACATAGTCAAGATGGGTTAGAAAAGGGATTTGAACCCCTATCTTGAGGAAGCTCAAAGAGGTTCCCTGAGGCTTCTTGATGCATTATTCACTCTGCAGGAATAAAGAAATTGAGGCTCATGGAGATTGTGACCTACTCACCTGCATCATTCAAAATGGTGCCTTGTAAATGGCTATAAATTTTTCTCTGTCTTTGGACAAAGCTGATCTAGTCACTCAGTATAACCTTGAGCAGGTCACTTAACTCTTCTTTGCCTACAAAATAAAGGCATTGAATTCAATGATTTCTAAAGTCCTTTCCATCTCTGACAAAAATGTTGTGATTTTATTCTTAGATGGAAGAGGTCTCTGGGAAAGGGCCTATATTTCCCCACAGAGACCACAATGTATGAATGTATGATAAAACTCACTTAAGGAGACCATTCATCCTTCTACTTTTTTTCTACCAGGTAATATTTGATAATTGCAGTAACCTAAAGGGGATTCTAGAACCCCAGAGTCACCCAAATAGCATTTATTCATCAACACATTTCCATACATAGAGATGGCATAGTTTAATGGGTTGAGAGGTAGCCTCAAAGTCTGGAAGACCCGGGTTCAAGTCTAATTTCTGAAACATACTTGGTTAAGTCTCTTCACTCTCTGAGTCTATAAATTATAGAGAAGGTGTTTACCTGCATTGGCAGAGAGAGAATCCCCCCATGTAGTACTGCCGCATATCACTGAAATCATAGGTTAGGTTCTCATTTCCATCCTCATCCATATCTCTATTCCTAGATTTATGTTAATATGTTTCAAACTACAAAGGGTTTATGGCAGGGTTATTTTGGGTAAAGCTTGTCTAGAATAACGTATGTTCTAAGAAAACCTGCTCCCTCATAGGTCTCCATAGATCTCCAAGGCATTATTTACTCTATAGTCAATAATAGCTATTTTTGCAGCTTTTTTTATTTGGGAACCACATAGCAAAAGCATATCGATGTTTGGACACAGTTTGATTTAAGGAGATTCTAACGCAAATTATAGAATAGTTTGCATAATTAAGTTTCAGAGATTTAGCAACCAACTAAATTATTTGATCTGTCCTTCCCTCTATAAGGTCTTACTCAAGTAAGTTTTTTTCCCCAGCATCTTGTAATCACAAAATTTCTGTGTTGGGAGAGATTTCAGAGTCCATCTAGTTAAATCCATACCTGAAACAAAGTCCCTCTCACACCATCCCCAAGCAGTGTTCATCCAGCTTTTGCCTGAAAAGCCTTCCTGAAGGGAAGCAGAGAATCCATCCTCTCCTAATGCAACCCTTGGTACTTCGGGATGCTCTGATTGGTAGGATGCTTGCCTCTACAACTGCCACCCATTGTTCCTGCTTCAACCAGCTGAGAACAAGCAGAGCAAAGCTAATCCTTCTAGGCATTAGCCTTTCAAAGACAATCATGTATCCCAATAACCCTTGAAGGTAGATACTATGATTATTCCCATTTTACAGATGAGGAAACAGAAGCAAACAGAGGTTAAGTGCCTTGCCCAAGTTCACCCAGCTAACAAGTGTCTGAGGTTAGATTTGAACTCAGGTCTTCCTGACTCCAGGCCTAGTATTTTATCCAGTGAGACATTTGGCTATCTTGTTACTGGGCCTTGCTTATTTGCACTTAAAAGTCAGGATGGGACAGTGGAATGAGAGACGGCTTTGGTTTGTATTCAAAGACCTGAGTTTGAATACCAGCTTTACTAACTTACTATCTGTGTGATATTGAGTAAGGCACGCAAACTTTTTGGGCTTCTGTTTCTACAACTGTAAAATGAGATGGGGGGGTTGGGGAGGTGGGAGGTGGAATGAGAAATTAGTTTAGATAACCTCTAGAATCCCTTCCAGCTCTCAATCTGTGAGTGTCAGCTGGAGAAATTTGTCAAGGAATTGGGGGATGTCAGTCCTCAGAACCTTACTTTATTGCAAGAGTTAATATTGGATTATAATTTGTTATTATTTGCAGGGAAAAATATCCAAGAAGGCTAAAACTTGGCTATAAAACAAGTCTTTCCTCCTCTGTTCTCCATCAGGTTTAATGTTAAAGGAAAAGGCGAAGTCACGGAGAGTTCCTATAATCGGGATGGATATTTCCGAGTGTTTTTTTTTTTTTTTTGGCTATAGTTTTAATGCGTACTAATTTGTACATAGGCTGCTTGAGGGCACAGCAAAACACTCAGTTGTTCACAAGTCTTTAAAATAAATGAACTTCTTTAAATCTTTAACAATGATAATAATATATAACATATATACAATTGAATTATAAATTTTATTATTTAAACATGGGAACTGCTTTCTCTTCTAGTCTTTAGACTTGCACAGATGAAGTGTCCCAATGTTGACAGTTTCCTCCTTTCCTGCCTCCCCCAGCTATGTGTAATGTTTGGGAGAAGCTGATCCAAGATAACTCCCCTCTCTCTCTTTGAAAGGCTGTTGCTTTAGAGAGGAAAAGAGAGGGTTTTGTTTTTGTTTTTTAGGTGGATTACATAGTTGTTAAAAGATCTCTGCTAATTCCAGAGCTGAACTGAGGAATGAGTTTATGTTGCAGCAGGGAAACCTTTGTATTTAACCAAGTTTTGCTTAAGTTAAATGTCTGCCATGGGTTAAGAGGGATTTAATGTTTTAAAGCCTCATCTTAACAATCTCCCATGGGAAGTTTTGGAGAAGACAGAGACTGTTGTCCTGCTGTTAGAATCTGAACTTGTGGGCCTACCTGATAAAGACATTCAACTAGTGAATATTAGACTACTTTGCTTTTCTTTCTCAGCTTTTTCTTTTTTTTATGAAAGAATCACAAGAAGAAAAAAAATCATTAGTAATTAATACATGTAAACAGTGATTGGAGTCATGCACTTTAGGTTTTGTAGAGCTGTTTCAAAATGAAACAGATGAGGAGAAAATACTGAGAAAAGTACTGTGTAGTATGGAGCTGAATAAATAAATGTCAATCCATCATTAATCAATCACTTATTGCGCTCCTTTTCTGTGCCAGATTTTTTTTTATACCTGGATACAAGTGTAAAGAATGAAACAATCTCTACTCACAAGAAACTTCCATTCTAATTCGGAAGACAACAAGTACAGTTCCATTCAATCAGTATTTATTAAGTGTCCCTGCAATGTGCCTGGCACTGTGCTAGATGCTAGAGATAAATAGATAAAAAGAAGTCATTCCTTGACTTCAAGGAATTTACATTCTATTGGGGGAAAACAACATATCAACAAATAAGTAAAAAGCAGATAATATGGGGAAGGAGAGCATTAGCTGTGGGGAGGGAGGTTCAGGCTTAAGCCAAGGGCCCCTGAGGTCAGGCTTAAACCAAGGGTCCCTGAGGTCAGGCTTAAGCTAGGTTTTAAAGGAATCTAGTGAAGTGAAGAGGTGGAGATGAGGAAATCTCATTTCCCGTGAGGGAGATTGCCAATGCAAAGGCTGGAAATGGAAGGTCACATGGAGGTAAAGCAAGTATGCCCCTCTGACTGGAAGGTAGGGTTCATGAATTGGAATAACGTGCAGTAAGCCAGAAGAGGGAGTCTGGTTGGAGATTGTGAGGGGTTTTAAATGTCAAGTAGAAATGTCTGTCTTTGTTGTCCCAGGGGCATTGTGGATCCTCTAGAACTTCTTGAGCAGGAGCCAGACATAGTTAGCTCTGATAGCTTGTATTTTGTTGACCTACTTTACTGTATTTACATATCTTCAGAAGGGACAGAAACCCTTTTCATGTTGGCATTGCTCTGCTATTCCATATAGCTACATCTCCATTTATTCAATCCATGAGATCCATAATGTTTACATCAGATTATATTATAAACCAATTGTTTTCAATGCATTAGAGGGACTTCTATTTGAAAGGCTCCTATGTAGGGAATTCTTTTAAGAAAAGGTTATTCATATACTATTAGTGTTTTTCTGATAGTGGAAATTCCTTCTACCTTCGTATTTCAGCCTGTCTGTAACTTGATTGTCATTGCAGTGTAAATTCATAGATTTCAAGCTGGAAGTAAATGATCTTCCAGTTCTAACATTTCATGATTTGAATTCTGCTTATCAGGCCCCAAGTCTAGCATATCTACTGTTCCTTGTTTTTGGCTCATCAAGGTGAAGTTCAGTTATAGATAGAAAGATGCATGTATCATGGAAAGAGAGATCATAGGAGATACAAACTATGGCGTAATTATTCTTTCAATTGTTTCAGTTATAAAACAAATATAGCAGGCACTAGGATGGTGCTGAATGACTTCTAGAAGAAGAATTAGAAGATAGTGGGATAAGCCACTAAATCTGATTGGTTGTCAGTCTGTAGAAGGAGGGAAGATGCACTCAAGGGGAAATATCACTGATTTGTTGTCTTTCCAAGGCAATAGATTCTTTAAAACCATACTGGAAAAAAGGAAAAGAGAATTTTTTTTTTGTATGGAGTATAAATTGGTTTGCATTTGAATTAAAAGGGAAAAAATGCCTTTGTTTAAACAGTTGGATTGTTTACTGTTATCTGTTGTTTAGTTCTTTGTAAGACAAACTCATAATTGGCCCCACAAACAATATATAGAGATTAATTGATGTTCTTATCTTGTGTTAGTCTATGATGTAAATATGAGCTATTATTGCAGTCTAAATTAGCTTTAAATTTAGTATCTGATTGTGGTCCAGATTCCTAGTTTGCTGCTTGATAATTTAATTGACTTAATTGTCAGAAATGCTGTACTTTCATGTTGGAGCCTGCAGTAGGGCTGACTGAATCACTTGTCTCGTAAAAGAATGTAATGGATGGGAGAGATTGTGATGGTACGAACACTTAGAGTTTAGACTGAGATTATATTGAATCAGAGGAATGACTTTGATTACTGTCTCTGCAGGCTTAAGGGGCAAGAACAGCCTTGAAAAAGAAGAGCATCTAAGCATGACATGAGCATTCACTAGAGCTCCTTTCCTCCAGCCCTAGCTTTCCTAGTGTCATTAAAAAAGTGAATGGACTGAATCATTGTAACTTACTTGAAGAACACAATGTAATTAGTATTGAAGTGAAATAAATCGATGGCCTTGGGTTTTAGGTGGTGTTTCATTTCCGAAAGCCCTTTAGGACTTAGGAAGTGACTCATGGCCCTGTTGTTTGCAGAATAGTGAAACCTGACTCATTCTAGTACCAGGTTTTCAGCAATGAGCCTCTGGAAGTAGTTGTATGAGCTCAGCTGAATGAGTTTGGGATTTGCTGTATTAGGGGCATCCATGCATTGTGGATCAGTAAAAGCTGCTCAATGTTCTCTGGGTTTAGTGAACTGATACCTAGATGAGATTTATAGACTAGGGAAGGACTCTAGTGTACCTCCTCTTACCCCCTTCAGCTTAAACTCACAAAGGTTCTTGACTCATTCTCTGGTGGAACTGATTGCATTTGGGTAAAATGGACCCGACTCTTCCTAAAGAGAAGGGTCCATGGAAGCTTTTAGGTTTCTAGATGTGTGCTGCTTTCCCAGTACCTGAGGGGTATTTCCAGTTTAAGCTATTTGATATTGGATCTGCCTTCAGAGAACTCTGTGGGGAAGATGAGAGGCTTTATTCCTTTCTGTACAATGTAAAGTGCAGATGAAAACATATGATTGCCATTCTTCAGGAGTCTGAGTTAGACAGATGTAATGTATCTGGAGATGAAACCAAATGACATTGCTACTGTGAGAGGCCATGTGGTAGAGTGATATGGAAAGAGTGCTGGACTTTGAGCCAGAAGTCCTGGGAGTCACTCATCTGTCTGAGACTCTTTCCTAATCTGTGAAACAGGAGGGTTGGACTTGTTGATCTCTGGAGTCCCTTCCATCTTTTGTAATCTTTGATCCTGTTCCTAACACTTTTGGCAAACCACTTAATCTTCCCAGACATCAGGGTCCTCATTTGTACAAAGAGGAGGTTGGATTAGATGACCTCTTGGATTCCTGGTTTGAACTGTGATCCCACCTACCTGTACAAGCAGGATGGCAAAGTCAGACCCCTGGAGTGGAGTAGTGGTAACACTTGGTGATCAAATTAGAGAAACAAGGTTCTCATGGACTCCTGGATAACAGTCCTTGGAAAAAGGGAAAACAGAAGCAGGATCTGCATGTTTTCTCTTATTGTCACTGGAGGAGCATTCATCCTGGAGGAAGGTAGGGAAATGTAGCTCAAGTTGCTAAAATTCAGGGCTCTTTTGCAATCTTGATTTCATACAGGTGGCAATAGAAGCTGACGTTTGTACGGTACTTTAAGATCTACAACGTGTGTTACAAAGATTATTCCACTGGATGCTTGCAACAATTCTGTTAGGTACAGCAGGCATTATTATCTTCATTTTGCAGATGAGGAAACTGAGGCTCAGAGATGTTAAGTGATTTGATGGTCACATGGTTAAGACACGTAAGGTGCTTTACAGAAATAACCTTAGAGTTCTGTGGCAGTGCCTTGAGTACATTAGGCACTCAGTAAATATTGAATTAAATATGAAGGAAAGGTACCATCATCTCTGTTTCACTAAGTAAAGATTCAAATAGAAACAGGTTAAGTGACTCCTCTCAGGTTATTTAGTGTGTCTGTGGTAGGGCCAGGAATGGAACCCCTACCAAGAAAAGCAATTCTAAATCACATCTTGTCCAGGTAGAAAGAGAAGTGCTAGTGCTGGGTTGATGTATGGTTTCTGAAATGGTTATAAGAGAACTTGATAATCAGTCTCTAAAGATTTCTAAAATACATTATCATCTTCCTTTTTTTCCCTACACCTCTGCTGAATTTAAGATCCCTCCAATAACAAACACATATCAAATGCCCATTAGTCTTAGATGTTTGTGAAAGGGCATCTAACAGCAGTGAAATGACTTATTAGAATTGTGCTCTTTTAGTCGTTTCCCTATTTATCAAGGCAGATGCAGTGTGAAAAGTTGCTTCTAACCATCCCCAAGCTTGGCATTGTTAGGTTTTTTTAATAAGTATACTAATCATCTGGACTGAGGCTGGCCTTTCTGGTTGAGTGGCTGCCTGCCCTGTTCAGGTGTTGTGCATCATTTATCAAAGTGCTATTAAGGAACCAGGAGGCTTGCAGTGTGGAGGTTAGGACTGAGGGGACTTTTTGCCCAAGAGCTCTCGTTTGTGTTGTTGGCTGCTCTGCTCTCTTAGAGGAGGCTCTGACTGTGTTCTGTCACTTGAAACAACACTCCCACAACTTCAGCCAATGGAGGCCTGTGTTTGCAGAAAAAGCTTGCCTGATTTCTGAAGCAGCAGGGTTCCTTGTGCTCCTTCACTGTGAAGTGTGGTAAAGCTTTTGGTATCTAGCCAGCTGTAGTATCTAAATAGCAGTCCGTCTTCTTTAGTTGGCAGAGGGAATGTATTTTTGCTAATTGGATTAAAAGCTACATTAATTTTTTTTTTTTAACGAAAGCTCCGGTGACCACATAAGCGCCCTTAGCTCTCCTGGTCCTTAGTAAGTGCGAATGTATAGAAAGCTTAATTGTTTATAGTTTGCCAATTATCCAAGCTCTCTTGCTGCCTATGTGGTCATGCATTTTGTTATGTTTTTGGTTTTGATTAAAAAAAATATTTCCCTGAACATTCTTGTTTGGAGTAGGGCAGAGCCTGCAAGTAAGTTTGGTGAAATATTTAATGGAGGAAAGGGTTGAAATTTAATAAGGAATCAAGAATGGAGGTGATCTGGTTTGTTATTTTGTGGCTCCTGGATCTTAGATTTAGAGTCAAAGTACCCTAGAGGGTATCTAGTCCAACACTCTCCTCTTTCAGGGGAGAAAGCCCAGAGAGGGTTGGTGATCTACCTAAGGTCACATAGTAATAAGTAGCAGAATCAGTATATGAACTTGGTTCCTTTTGATTCCAAATCAAGCCTGCTTTTCAGTGGCTCCACTTTTTGCTTGAGTGAAATGGAAGCAGGTCTGCTATTCTTTGGCAGTGGTGAGTACCTGTTGCATCCCATTTCCAGGCAACATTTCCTCTTATTAGGAACTTATACCATGTTAATTCAGTAGCATATTATGCAGTTCTAATTATCTGCTGTTAAGCTGTTGTTCCTAATTATAATGGGCTGGAAACAGTGATAATTATTAGAAGAGGTAACAAGTCAGAGATATCCAGGGTAAATGCTAATGCACTTGTTTGCCTAATCAAATCTTGCCAGATATGTAAAACCAGTGAAACCAATGTGAGGCGCTTTGAATTCCCTCTGCATCTGATGACTGAGATGCCTTAACCTTCCCTTAGCTGCTACTGTTCTTGTTGGAGGCATTCAGTCACACCATGCCCATGTCTCTGTGGGTGTAGATAGGGACTAGACTTGGGATTCCATTGCTATAGGGAACTCCAAGGTGAGGAAATTGCAACTCCCCAGTGCTGGTTGGCATCTTCTTTGCAGTTTTTAGTCTTATAGAGTTGTCAAGAGCAGTGAAAGGTTAAGTGATTTGTCCAGGTTCACACAACCAGCATATGTCCGAGGCCAGATTTGAGCCCTGGTATTCTTAGCTTTGAGGTCAGCTCTCTATCCCCTCTGCCATTTGGCTTCGTGTTTTGATACTCAACATTTCAAGCTTTTTCAATACTTTTCATATGTAGATGATCTGTTATTTCATTGGTGTGGGTCTTCTCTCCACTGGTGCAAATCTGAGCCCATTTGCTTCTTGAAACAACCTGGTCTAATGGAAAAAGTGCTGGATTTAGAGTAAAGAGAGACCTGGGTTCCAGTCCTAGATGTGTTGCTTATTAGCTGTGTGATACTGGACAAATCACTTAACCTCTCTGGGTCCCAGTTTTCTCATCTGTAAAATGGATATAGTAACTTGCATTATCTACCTTACAAATTTGTCAGGAGAGCTCTTTCTACATCTTAAAGAACCTTGGAAATGTGCCTTGTGATTGTTATGACTTACTCTTTGGGGATTATTTTGCTAAGAGCTTCACTAGCCAGCCTGTTGATGAACCTTATTGTGACTGCCCCTTGGATAACAGACATGCAGTCTGTCAGCACTTCCATACACACTCAAAGCCTTTCTAGCTGGATAGAGCTTGCCAAGGCTTACGCTCTCAGAGCAGAGCCTTGAGAACACATAGTCGTTTTTATGCTACAGTGAAGCACACTATTTCAGTGAGTATTTCAAGTCTTTTTGTCACATTTGTTAGTTGGGGCAGAGGGAGGTTGCATGAACTATTGAAACAGCCAGAGAAGAGCTAAGAAGAGGGCTCACGGCTTTTGATTCCTACTCCCTCAACTGATTCCTTATCAGAAAAAAAAATCCTTAATGGTCTTCTTTGTAAGATAGTAGGATTTCAAGATAGAATCAGAGATTCAGAGCTGGAAGGACCTTATAAGCCACCTTATCCAGCCCCTTCATTTTATAGAAGAAGGAACTGAGGTCCAGAGGAATTAAATGATATATTCCAAAGTCACACTGGTAGAAAGTGACTCTCAATCCACTGTCTTTCTGCTGTGCTATTATTGGGATCTTAGAGATAATATAGAACAGTCCAACAGGCCCATGGAGGGCATAAGTGGCAAAACCCAGATTCAGACCTATATTCTCTGATTTAAAAATCCAATGTTGTTTCTGTTAGACCATGGTGTTCAAGATGGAATTATTAAAAATGGTCCCTATCATTATGGAGCATTCAGTCTGGTTGGGGAGCCAAGTTATAACAACACATCAGAGAATTTGAAAAATGGCACAAGGCAATGTAAAATATAAGTATAAAGTACTAGGTTGTATATTCTTTTTCTGCCCTTCTTTGTTTAGTTCTTCCTATTGGGTGAACAGCAAGAAAATGTATTCAACAACTTAACAGAATTTTACATTTAGAAAAGAACTTAGCAATTATCTAGTCTAAGGGTGTTTTATTTCCTTCAGTTGTGGGCCACAGCAGTGCAAATTCATATGTGTGCCATAGAATTTAAATTATATTAATAACTGCATTCCACTTCAGTGTAATTACAATTACTAATTGATCCAAGCCTATTAGCATGACTCCTGGTTATTCTCCTGGCCTACTGGTTCATGTTTGCTAGCTAATCAAATTTTTTAAAATAGCAAAAATTCTTAGATGGGCCCTAGCTGAGATGTCAAGTGAACTGAATCTGTTTGGCTATATTGTGCGCTATAACCTAAATCTAGCTCAACTGTCTCTGTCACTTCATCAGAAAAGCATTCATTATACACCTACTATGTGCCAGGCACTGGGGATACAAAGAAAGGCAAAAGACACTCCTTATTCTCAAGGGGTTCATGGGGAGACAACAGATAAAAAACATGATGTACAAACAGATATGTATAGGAGAAATTACAGATAACCTTGAGGGAAGGCACTAGCATTAAGAGGGATTGAGAAAAGCTGCCTGTAGAAGGTGAGATTTTAGCTGGGACTTGATGTTATACATGGGGAAACTGAGGTCTATAGATGTTCAGGGCCCCAGTGATAACATACCTAGGTAGTAGCAGAACCAGGACTCTGAGCCAGGGCTCTTTTCACTATAGCATGCTGCAGGTTAAAAATTTACTAGACCTTTGCCTCGCAACATTTTTGTGAAGTAAATAGTCAAAATATCATTGCCTCTGTTTTACAAACGAGAAAACTGAGTCTCGGAGAGATAGTGACTTGCCTCTAGTTGAACATCTGGTAAGTGTCTTTCCGAGTTGGGTTTGGAACCTCGGTCTTGTGCCTCCATGTTTGCATTCTTGCTGTTGGTTCTATCTCCAGAAACTCCTAATGAGTGGGAGGTTTCTTTACGTTCTAGGCTAGTACTTAGTCATTTTCTCGATTACTATATAACCCATAGAGAGACAACAACTTAGAATTAATCTCTTTCTCTGATGACCCTAGCAAAACTGCTTTTAAACAAAGCTTGTGTTTGCATGAAGTGAAAAAGTTTACTTGAACCAGGTATGACAGCTGTCCCCTTCCTCCAACACTTCCATCTGTGTCCCATGTTGAATATTTGTAAGCATTGAATCTTGATTCAGTCTGAGTCATTGAAGGGAGTGAGTGTAGGCTTTAAGGATGGCTTTTCCTCTTATCATTTTGGAAAGGAAATGACTTCAGTTTTCTCCTTCGTAAAGCACAGATATTCTCCTGGGGTTTCTTAGTAAGACATCCCCCCCTTTTCTCTTTAACACAGACCACACAATTTCCTGCTGGTATGAGGGGCACTAGTTTTCATACATCTTGTGCTGAAAATGTACCCAGTTAAGACAACGAGAAGCGAAGGGTTCTTTTTGTGCCCTGGACTTTATAGAACTTGAAGGTTAAATGTTGAAAAGACTTCCCTCATTTCACTCTCCTCTATCAGTTCCCAGGCTGTATACCCTTGTTCCACTTAGCATAGACCACCTGGGCAACCACTTCTTTACAAGTCCAGTTCTATGGCTATCAAAGGGCTTATTTTAAACTTGAGATACTGTATAGATTGTTGAAATGGCCCTTGAGCCATTGACCAAGTGTCACTACTAACAAGCTACTGAATTTGGCATATGTGGACTTTACTGCTGTGTATATTAGTTATATTTCTTGTATAAAATGATCTCCCCAAATGTTGCTTTATAGATGAGGTAGTATTTTATGGAAGAGTTAAGGTGGGAAGGCAATTGTCTGTTAACCAAGGCCTATTTGTACCTCATCAGCTGTTTCTTAGCCACAGATGACATATGTGTACCCATCTTATAGATTGTCATCCTTCAAATGTAAATGCCGTTTTGTTAATTTGAGCTCAGGGCTCAAATTAGTGGTTGAATATGGGCAAATCAATTCTGAGACAAATGTAAAGGTAATTCAACATTCCTCTAAGAGTAGATTATTAGAACATAGATCATTGTAAAATGGAAGAGACCTTACAGGTCACCTAGTCAGAGTACCACAAGTCAGCATCTGTAAGGAACCTTAGCCAAGGACAAGGGAGGTCAAGGACATCTTCCAGATTGTAAGAGAAGTTGGATCTGGATCCAGATTTTTTTTTTTAAGTTTTGAAAGGGAATTAGGAATTCAGTCTAGTCCAATCCTTCTCATCTGCACTTTAAATTTATTTATTTGATATTTACAAACTAAATATGTATTGGTAGGTCATTACTGAGTCTTTTTATTTATTGTATTGTCACAATGGTGAGGGGAGAGTGTATTTCCTTTTGAAGGGTACCGTTACCATTTTTAATGAATTTTCCAGAGCCAGAAATGTGGCTAAGACACTGAGGGAAGATGCAGAAATTAACATCCTCCCCGTAGATGAAGGCAGGAGTCTTTCCCTTCTTATTATTACCAGCCTGTATATACAGAGCTTTAAAGAGGCTACACTGAGAAGGGGAGTAGATTTTAAGCCACTCTTGTTTAGAACCTTTATGTTGTTTCTTTATAGCCCTGATAGATGTAGAGGGAGAAGATAGAAAAAGGTGAATTTATATGTGTTTTTCTCTTAAACATGGAGTAAAATTCCAACAGAAATAAACTTGAACAAATCAGGCTGGATGTCATAATTGAGTTTGTAAGTTATTCGGGATTATTGCCTATATGTAGTCTGGCCCCTTTGTGTCTCCCTTTACAAAAATGAACATCTTAATATTTGGGTGGAGAGGGAGGGGGGAGGAAGAAAGAGAAGTTCAGTAATCTTTTTTTTTTAATTTAATGTTTCAGTTATTTCTAAAGAAGTTGTTGAGTGATTGGGTTTCCACTTAGTAGGGGCTCAAATGTAATAGATCCTTTTTAAAGGCTGCAGTGTCTGCCCTGAGCTGGAGTGATGGAGGTTATTTAGTTAAAGACACTAACTTAAAAACAAACTTACAGCAGTTTATAGCAACATGGGCCTTAGATGACTCCTTTGATCTAGGACTTGAGAGGTTGTGGAAATGTTCCTAAATCAGCCTTTGAAAGTAATATGTCTTCCTGATTCACATTTCCTTGATTAAATAAAGTCCTGGATATTTCATATTGCTTGTGCTACTTTCATAGAATGTGAGCAATCCAAAGGGTTTCATGGAGTGTTGAGGGGCAGTGGGTTCAGAAAGGCTTCAGGAATGTTTAAATGTTTGGGGATGAGGATGGGGAGAGGGTTTGGCAGTGATAGCATTTCATTGCCATGATACTGTTTTAGAAAATATTTGAGAATAAGGCTAAGATGGACTGATGAGGAGGACCTTTTTTTTTTTTAAAGTTTTAAGTGATAGCTTTTGTTTTTACATCACTTATATTTTCCCATATTTCCCTCCTTTTCCCCCTCCCAGCAAGCCATATTTTATATAACAAAGAATAAAAAAGGGGAAAAAAGATCTACAAAACTAAGTCACATCAAAAATGTCTGGCATTATATATAGTGTCCCACACCCATATCCTTCCTTTGCAAAGAATGGAGACAAGTGACTTCTTATATATTTTCTATGGAACTAAGCTTGGTCCTTATAATTCAATAATTTAAATTTAAATATAACATTAAAATTTATCTTTTTTTTTTGGTGCTTCTTTCCAATTACATAGTCATTTCCAGAAATACTGCCCACTCCCACTGAACCCCTCCCTTATAACGAAGAAAACCAGTTACTACCTGACAAAGCAAACACACCTGCCAGCATTTGCAATATTTTCGGACCTATGGCCACCTTCTCTCTACTCTCTACTTCTCTTCTACTCTCTAAAGTATATTTCATTATCTGTTATCTGGGACCATGAATGATCATTCAATTAATCAGGGTTTGGCTGCCTTTTTTAGTGTAATTTTCATTTACGTTATTATAGTTGTGAATTTTATTGTCCTTGTTCGGCTTTCTTTGTTCTGCCTCAGTTTATTCCAGAGGAGATGACTTTTTAAGTCTTTATTTTATTCTTTTTAACTTAATTTTTTTTTTGCTTCATTTTATTCTAACAAGGATTGACAATAGGGTAATACAGACTTTTATGTTTTTGTTGATTGTACTAAAATGTGGTCTAATGTAGAAAAATGTCTGCCCTTTTCATGTTTTCATCAAGGATACCTTTGGTGATATGTGCATAGAGCATTTTCATAATGACTCACTTTTATGAGTTAGTAAGAGCTTATAATTCATTACTCATAATGGAAAAACCTCAGAAAAGCCAGATTTGGCCAAACTGCTCAGGATAGGCATTACTTCACATTCATAAATAATTTGATGTTTGCTTATTTTATACCAGATCATGAGAGATGTTTTCTTTTCATTTTCAACAGTTTTTTTGTTCCCTGGGGAGGAATTTTAGTGTGTGCCTTGTTTGCTGCCTATGATGTAATAAATACAATTAAGTTTTTACCTCTTTTTATGTAGCTATTTCCATTAAGCTGTGATTAACTGTAAGATAGCATCTGCTTCTTTGGATGTGGTATTTGTGATTTATGAAAACTGATCCTTTTTATTTTCTATGTGATTTAGTGGTATAACTTTCTATATTATTCTTTTATCCATGTGACCACTTTTCTAAATTTTAGTGCCATTTGAAAGAACGTGAAACTAGTGTAATGAAAGATATGTTCACCTATTTCTAAAACTAGTATAATGTGAGGTATGTCTTCCTATTTCTAAATCTAACCGGGAAATTATTATTATTATATTTTTTAAATTTAGTGACCTACCTTTGGGAATGGCCCTGAAAAGGATGTCACAGTTTCAAAGGAATGCTTTTATACATTCAGAAAATTGCAATTGATGTAAACCAAGAAAAAAGATATCTAGTGGACGTAACATATTGTGAATATTGAAAGTTTATTCTATTTCTGGTTACCTGCTTTTTAGTGAATGTAACAAATCTATTTTACCTCTTCCTTATTAAGTTTGTGGTATGGAGAAGCTCCCAACAGCTTGGGGAACACATACATGCACACCCTCTCTACTGCTTACCTTTTCAGTGATGTCATCCCAAAGAGCAGACATCTCATTTTTAAATATAGCATTTAATTTTGAAAAGCCAAGGGTGTAAGAGAGGAGAGATTCCTGGCATTGGAGTATCCTGAATCTAGTTAGAAGACCTTCACTCTTAGTGTCTGCATCTTCTTTAAGGTGGTCTTTTAGACAATCTCACATGGAAGTCAGCCCAGGTAGTTAGAAGAAGTTTTATTTATTAATTTACTTATTTATTATTCTACCCTCTTTGGATGTTCCCGATCCAACGTACTCCTTTGGCTCATGGAAGTGATTGCACTGGGGAACACTGGGGCCAAAAGGATTACATTTAATTTCTTGATGCAAAGAAGCTTCTTTTTGTATGTTTGTTTTAATCTTGGACTCTACGATTTTTAGGGCTAAATTTGGGTACAATGTGATAGTTCCTATCTGACAATTTTAAGCATAAGTTATACATTCTGGCTTCAGTTGTTTTACACAGAAACTTTGCAATACATTAGTCATTCTACCTTTTGGCTATTAGGAGTTGGTGGGGTTGGAGGCAGAAAATTGGCTCAGGGAGGGGCACTGAATATTAGAATTCGAGGAGTTTTCTTTCCTAAATAGTTTCCGAAGAGGAATTACAGTATTTTGAATTTCTTTGGGGCAAGGGGGCTAGTATATAGGAACACTACAGATCTGTAGATAATTGATGGACTTTATTGTACTTTAATGTATGCTGTAATGCAAGCTTTGAATGGTTGAGCATGAATACTTATTTTGGCTTTGACTTATGTGATTGTGGACATATAAACATAATCTGCTTTTAGATCTTGTCATTTGTTTCGAAGATTTTAAATTATAGTTATCATCAGAGAAAACCACTGGGAGTCTTGAGGCCAATGTGTGATTCACTTGAATGGGATCTGTGACAGATAAGCTATTTAATCGGTAAGTAAACTTCCAGTATGGGGATTCCCTCCACTAGCACATCACGACTGTCAGTCAGCAGGCATTTAATAAGAGCTTACTATATGTTAGGCACTGTGCTAAGTGCAAGGATACAAAGAAAGGCAAAGACGCCATCCTTGACCTGGAGGAACTTACATTCTAACTGGTTTATGATTTAGTATATAATACTAGAGAGTTGCCTGAGACATGTACAATTTAAATGACTTGCCCAAGATCGTATAGCTACTAAGTCTTCTTTACTCCAAACCCAGCACTGTATCTATTAGACTTCAAGTAAGAAATTAGATGTCCTAATGAAATAGAAGCAATTGGAAGGTAGAGGATGGTTTTCATTTTCTAAGAAGATCATAGACTTAGTGCTGAAAGGGACCTCAGAGATCATCTAGTCCAACTCTTCCATTTTACAGATGAGGAGACTAAGGTCTAGGGAGGTTAAGTGACTTACCCAAGACCCCAGAGGTAGTAAGTCTCAAAGGTGGGATCTGAACCCACAACTTTACAGTGGTTTGCACATGGTAGGTACTTAATAAATGTTTATTGCCTTTTAATAAAATTGAATGTTAACACAGAGTTGTTGTAAAAAGGTAATTAGTATTTGACACTGTATTCTATATGAGAAAGAACCTTAATAATATAATTATTTTGTAAGAAGTGTGTCTTCTTCAAAAAAACTTTCAAATTTGTGCCTATGAACGTTTGAAGGATAGCTATTTAAGAACCCATACATGGACTAAGGCTCTAAAATAATGGCAAAAAATGTTGTAAATACATAAATGGAAAAGAAATATGGAACAAATTATGGGACACAACAAATACCTTGTTGTCGTTATTATTATTACTATTATTATTGGGTAAATGCTACACTGCCCCTAAGGTGATTTTCCTTCCAGGTGATATAGGTTGCAAACCATGAATACCAGCCCATCCTGCATGATTACTATCCGTGTCCTCCCATCAGTTTTCATACAATAGATGATCCACTCAGGGTGCTGGGATCTTCCTCACCTTCTTCTCTTGTCTCATTGTGAGGATACTGGAGTAGCATGTGCACCTCCCACTCCCATCAGTTGTCCCTTCTGTCAGTGTCATTGAGCTGTCCTACTTTTCCATTTTATTACAACCTTAATACCAATTCTTCTTCATAATTCCTTGTTTGAAATGTATTGCAAACCTGCTTATGCCCACCACAAGTCTCTCCATTGCTCTTTCTGTGATCTTCTATTTCAATTCTTCTAATAAGGTGTCTCCCCACAAATGTCAAAACTGTGCAGGATTTCTTGTAAAACAGGACAGCAGGCATCACCCTTCTTGATGACTCTGAGGCCCCCCCCCCAAAAGGGAGGTATATACTCACCAAAGATGTTTGTCATTGAGGAGAATCTGGGTCAGAGTTCAAGGTGAAGAATTTCTTATATAAGGTTCTCCAGATGACTTAATTGATCAATGATATTACGATCATCAAAGCTGAGACCCAGAACACTGCAGAGACTCCTAAATGAGATTTATAATAAATCAAGAGTTTGACGTAGGTATCTAAAAGAGAAAAACTAAAATGGATAAAGAGTGTTCAGTGTTTTGAATACAATATGAAGCTGGTTGAACAACTCATTGAATTCATTCAACAATACCTAGATGGGCATGGTAGGTGGATAGTGACATATGCCCAGAATTAAACAGGAGATGAGACTTGATTAAATTTGAGAAACTGCATAATTTTTTAAAATGACATTAAACTTCTTTGGGAAAAAAAAGGTCATCCTTTAAAACATTGATCTGCTGCTTATATTGTATGACTATGAGTCAGAAAACTCTATATTCTCTGAGGAACTGAAGATTATTTTTTATAAGTTTTAATTTTTTTCTTTTAAAAAGCATAAACAGTTTGAATTATGTAGTTTTATTCAATATTTTATTTCTTATTTTTCTTGTTGAATTCATTGAGATGGTTATTATCTAAAATTTAAAAGCAATTACTTTTAAAAAATAGATATTCTGGCATTTAAATGAATAAATGAATAATTTATTGCCAGCCTTGGCTCCTTTTCAACTATAGAAAATACCTGCAACCTCTTTGGATTCTGAGTTGGAGTCATTTGTTATTGAAATTTTCCAGATTTTCAAAACATATGTGTCAAAAATTATCAATTGATATTGCTATAAATTTGTGTGTTTTCCCATTTTAAGGATAGTCCTTATGGTTTATGCTATTTATTTTCTGAGGATAAAGGGATGCTTATTCCCGAGAAAGGAGAAGAGGCATTTAGATTACCCTTGCTTACAAATGGGCTCATTGAAATTTCAGAATTCATCACAAATTCAAATTACAGAACAGTATTCTATTGGACAAAGGAGATGGTTTGTCCATATCTCACGACCATAACCACAGTGGTCACTGCTGGGACTCTTACTACTATGTCTAGAAGCTATGAATGAAACATATTGTATAGGCCAGAAAGTGCTGGATTTTCAGCTTTGGTAGCCACTAAGAGTTACTCAACACTGTACCTACTATTCACAGCACTGAGAGGTTAGGGATTGGAGGTCTAGCTAGTGATTTGCCAGTTTACCTACTTTCTGATTTCCTCGTTAAGATTCTCCTTTAACAGAGCTCACATTGAACAAATAGAAATGTGAAAGTAGAGGGGATGTTGGAGGGAAGAAAGTGAGTAGTTGTGTGTGTGTAGGGAGGTAGTGTGATTTTTGTGCTGCAGAAATTACCAGGCCATATCAATCAATCAGCAAATATTTAACAACTGATTATATGCCAGTATTGATCTAGACACTGGGAATATGAAGACAGAGGAGAAATAGAATTTGTCTTTAAAGATCTTACATTCTACCCCAGAAGAAAATATGTATCTGATATAGGTATATATTTTATAACATAATCTATATTTCCTTATACATATTCATATGCACATGTGTATATACATATGCACACATATAAAGCACACACCTATACTATACATATGATATAATAATATTTAATATTCTATACACGTACATAATTGTATATGTGCACATGAACACACATTTAAAGTATACACCTATATTATATATATTATGTGTATGTTGTGAATGCATACACACACATATACACACATACATATATATACATACATATGTATGTGCGTGTATTTGTAAAGAGATAGAATCCTTTATTATTTTCAGTTTCAAACCCAGCCTCTTCATTAAGCCCCTCAAGGCCTTTTTGGCAGGATAGGGTAGGAGGAAATTTTCCTTCTTGCTTTGTTGCAGCTTCGTGTCTTTTTTTTTAAGTTCTTGTACCTATGCTCAGGATGATAGACACCTTAAAATGCATAAATGGACATTTTTATTGTGCAGAAATTCTGTGATGCTGGACACATTAGCTGCAATTATTGGTATATTACCTAGTTATGTTTAGCTAGGCTTGAGAGGGAAAATCAGATGAATATCAAGAAACAAGGGTAGGAAAGGAAGGAAACATTATGTGCATACTTAAGAAATGTTTGTTCCATAGATCACATTAAGAACCTGGTTTAGGAACAGCCGTATACTTTCAAATGTTAAAATGGGGACAATCAAATTTCATGGTTTCTAGGAGCCAGCTGGGAACTCACCCTCATGAACAGCTTTGCATAACAGCCTATGTGTTGGGGCCATTGCTGAAGGCAGGACATCAGTTAATCTTATCCTCTGTGGTGAAGCATAAGCTTTATGCGCAGAACTTGACCTTGCCAAACTTGGCATGGGATTGCAGAAGAGCAAATCAAGACAATGTCTCAGGAAATCCTGCTTCTTTGGGTTCTCTTTTGTTGGTGGAAATAGAGAGTTGGGTGCATATAAGTTCTTGGCATCCCTAAATCGTAATGATCAAGAAGGTGGTAGAAATTTAATTATGTAGCCCCTAAAGCTCCATTTGAAGAAAAGAACATAACTTGGAGCTGATTTTTTTTCCCTCTGTTTGTACCCTGGTAACTGATGCTGATAGGATTCTTAGCCAGTTGCACACATGGGAGAAAGTTGTAATTCTCTAGCAGCATTATAGTGAGGAATTTCGTCATGCAAGATAAACAGTTATGAGATTTGGACCCACTTGGCAAGTCAGGTGTTGACAATTGTAAAATTCCCTTTTACCTTATTACAATGTGTGGTAATTTCCCTGAAAATCCCCCCCTGTTGCCTTGAGAGTTCCACTGTGTGTGTCTTTTGATTTACCCTCTTTGTAGTTCTTGCAGATGTTGTTGGCTTTTCTCAGCATTCTGGAACTCGGGATTTTTCACTAAGAATTTAAGATGCTTTCTACATGCCAAAAGACCAAATTTGGACAGAAAGTCTATTCTTACATAGGATTTCTGCTTTTCACCATTGTTTGCACCTCCTCCCTCCAGGATTTTGGTTTTTCCTCATTGAGGGGAGGGCAGGGTGTTGGGATTTGATTTGGGTGAATCAGTTCTGGTCACCTTCACAGAGCTATCTGAGTGAATGTTTCCCATCCTTTCTTATATTTAACATGATTTTTAGCCAACATGATCCACAGTACTGAGCAAGAAAATATAAGAAGATTCATTGCCAGTCAATAAGTGTTCATTAGGTAGGCATCTACTGTGTGCCAGGCACTGTGCTAAGCATTGGTGATACCAAGAAAGCTAAACAAAACAAAACAAGACCATCCCTGCTTTCAGGAACTCTCAGTCTAATGGGGGAAAACATGAATTATCTACCGACAGGATAAATTGGAGAGGGAAGGGATTCCTGTTAAGGGGAAATTGGGAAAGGCTTCTTTTAAAAGGTGGGATTTTACCTGGGACTTGAAGGGAGCCAAAGAAGCTAGGAGGCAGAGAAGGGGAAAGAGCATGCCAAGCATGGGGGATAGTCAGTGAAAATGCCTAGAGTCTGGAGATGGGGTTTCTTGCGCAAAGAACATCAAGGAAGCCAGTGTCACTGATTCATAGTAATTAGAAGTTCTGTAAAGGGAAGGGTTTGGGGAGAAAGACAATGAGTTCTGTTTTGGGCATGTTGAAGTTAAGATATGACAAGACACACAATTTGAGATGTCTAATGGGCAGTTGGAGATGTGAGTCTGAAGGTCACTTTTATTGAAAAATCAGCACGTTGAATCCTGGACAATTATGAAAAGAGGTCAGTTCTTGCACGGCCTTTTAGGCTGTCCTCTTGATGAGGTAGCTCTTCTTTGGGAGTCCACATCATTGGTACGGGGACCTCCCAGTTTGGAAACTTCCTCCACCAACCCAGATAAGTAAGTCATTTTCAGGGTTCTCTCCAGCAGCAGTTCTTAACTTGAGGTGTGGTGTATGAACTGATGCAAAGTGATGTCAGTAGAGGGAAAAAATTATATAATAATAGCAATATTGTAAAAATGGTCAACTCTAAAAGACTGGGTAGCTCTGACCAACTCAATGACCTAACGCATTTCCAAAGAACTCATGATGGAACATGCAGTCCATCTCCAGGTAGAGGACTGATGAACTCAGACTACAGATTGAAGCATATTTTTTCTATTTTTAAATTTTTCTTTCTTCCTTTTTATTTTTGGAACATAGGTAATGAGGAAATTTGTTTTGTGTGACTATACATATTTGTAATGGGTTCTATTTTTCTTGTATTCTCAATAGGTGGAGGGGAAGAGGGAGAGAATTTGTAACTAAAAATAAATTGAATAAAATGAAAATAAAATTGAATTTAAAATAATTTTTAAAAATTTTAAAAGAAAAAAATTAACTTGAGGTCTCTGAATCCCTTCTACAGATAAGATTTCAGGTAGTCTGTGAACTTGGATAGGAAAAAAAATTACATCTCAATTGTTACTTATCTTGAACTGAAATTTAACTTTTTTTCAGTTATGAACATAGGCAAAAAAAAACACCAAACAAACCCAAAACCCAACATCACAATCCGAGAAGGGGTTTATAGCCTTCACCAGACTGCCAAAAGGCGCTGTGACATAAAAAAGGTTCAAAACCCCTGCTTTAGAGTGATGCTTGAGTCACTGAAAAGTAAAGTTATTTGCTTATGGTAGTAAAGCTAACCATCTATCAGAGGACTGACTTGTACCTGTGTCTGTTTGGCCCCAAGGCCCTCTATCTGCTCTCACTATGCAGAGTTGCCTTACAAGCTAGAGCTTATTTAACTAGATTCAACATGATTGTGAACTCTTTGTGTGCAGAGGCTGTTTGTATCTCTGTAGTAGCAGGTGTAGTTCTAAGCACTGAATTAAGTAAATTCAATAAATACTTACTGGTTTGCATATGAGTTTTGGCACTATAAGAACACGGGATGGGGACTCAGAGGACTTGAGTTTATCATCCCAGATCTGGTACCTGCTTTTAGTACCTGTAGACCCTTGACCAAATCACTTATTATTTTTGGATCTCTATAAAATAAAAGAGTTGGATAAGATGATGGTCAAAGCTCCTTTCAACTCTAAATCATGCCTTTCTTAGGTTTATTGATTTTATTGTGATATTTGACTTGTGTTGGTGTATTGAAATTTATGATTTCCTGTAACTCTAAGTTTGGGTTTTTCATTTTTATGGTGAGATAAATGTTACCATAGTCTTTGCTTACCTGCTTAATCACCAAATTTTGCATTCTTTAGTTTGGTTACATATTTTACCTTAGCTTGATTTCTACCTTCCATGTCTAACAGTATAGATGGCTTTGTTGCTGTTCAGTTGTTTCAGTCCTGTCTGACTCTTTGTGACCCCATTTGGGGTTTTCTTGGCAAAGATACTTGGAGTGGCTTGCCATTTCCTTCTCCAGTTCATAGCTTATATGGCTATGAGGTCATAAAGGAAAAGACATAATTGGACTCATAGATTTTGAATTGGAAGGGACCTTGGAGGCCATCTTGTTTGGTGGCGTCAAACTCAGAAAGTGGGGGTCACTAAGTCATATATAAAGTTCCTTGCAGGCTGCATATTGACTTAAAAAAACATTTTAATGTTATCAATGTTCTATTGTATTTTTTATTTATTTTGTTAAATATTTCCCAATTTTATTTTTATCTGGGTCTTGCCAAATTTAGTGACACCTCTAATCTAGTCTAACTTCCTCATTTAATAGATAAGGACACTGAGGCCTGGAGAAGTTGTGATTTGCCTAAGGTCATACAAATAAAAAGTGTCAGAGTTAGGGTTTAAATCCAGGATCTCTGACTCAAAATCCAGTGGATTTTTTTCGTTTCTTTTTTTGTTGTTGTTGTTGTTTGTTTTTTGTTTTTTGACCTCATTGTACTTGGCTGCCTCCAGGAAATGATTTGATATTTTATATTAAAAAAAAAAGATGATAATGAAACAAGATGAGACCAGTTGATATGTTACTTATGGTGCCAGTGGTTGGTCACCTTCCTTTCCCATCAACATATGATTTGACTATATACATTTTGGTTAACTTATTGTAAATTAAATAGAAAAACCTGTTACCAAGCAGTTTATGGTAAAAAAAAATTCTTATTAATTTCATGTTGGCAAGTGTATTCAAAGAGAGAGCAGAGGTTGTTATAAGATCTATTGATTTCCTTTTATGGAATGTAAAAGTGAAGTTTGGGAGCAGGATAGGAAACTGCTCATTTGTAACAGAGGTTTAAGTATAATTGAGGATAATGTTCATTTGATGTATACTTAAATGAATGGACTACAAGGATGTGTAAGCTTGCTTGGGTCACTTTGATGTAATAAAGACATAGTAAAGTAATTTGTTTTGATAATTTCAACGTTCTCTTAATTTTTAAACCTAGTGGCAATCCATTGGAAGCTTATTGTCTTTCAAATTTTAGAGATATAAACTTAATAGATTGTGACTTGATAAATTTTAAATCAAGAATAAAGTGTTAGAGCACAGTAGTTTATCCAATTATCTTCAATATTAAAGCCTTTTTTGAGTGCAAATACACACATTTTATTTCAATCTTTTATTAGCATTCATCAGATTACTTTTTACCTTGAGTAAATATTTCCTGGAGATAATTTAGTAAAAATTGTTGAAGCTGCATGTGGTAGAATGCATAATTATGCAGTAAAAGTGCATAGCTGACTGAAAGACAAACCGCGTGGAGACTGTGGCTGATCTTTTCAAGATGTATGCTACAGAATGAGTATAGAATTATACTTTCCCTTTATTCCCTTTAACAAGCTTCTTGAAACTTACAAGCAACCAATGTCTCTTATTTTCAGCAAGAACAAATTAGGTGATAAAGTTATTTTGAAAGTTTTAATCCTTCAAAATATAGCTCTTTCAAAATTTTACTAATCTATTATAAAAATTTCAATTTTCATAAAGTAGGCTTTATATTATGAAGTTAATGGGGCCAATTATAGGAGAAACTGCTACATTTGCCTTTGGGTGACCTTCAGCAAATCACTTAACCTTTCTGAGTCCTTCTGTAAAGTGAAGAGGTTGGATGGGGGAGCCTCTTAGGTCCTTCTCCATTCAAAATCTATTATTTTTATGACTCTGTGAATGGCCAGTAAGAAGAAAAATACAGCCATACCTCCGAAAGTGCCTTTGTTTTCTGTATTTATTCCAGTTGAATTTTTAAATAATAATTTTTAAATAGTACTTTTAAAAATCAAGTTTTTATTGAGCTAAAGGGATTGATTAAATGTGATCCTGAAGTCATTTAAACTCTCCAGGCCTGAACTGCTAAATTTGTTTGATGGTCACGATGGTGTTCTACCTACCTGAAGATAGGATATTATAGCAGAGAAACAAGTAGCAGTATACTGGAAAGAGCCCTTGTGTCTTTGTCAAGGTGACTTGAATTTGAGTCTTATCCCTGCCATATATTACAAGTGTTATTGTGGTCAAATTATTTCACCTCTCTGTGCCTCACTTTCCTCATCTTTAAAACAATAATGTACTAGATAATCTTTAATGTCCCTCTCCATTCTATATTATTTGATCCTGTTGGTTTTGGGATTTTTTTTTTGCCTTTCTTTGTATCCTCTGTGCCTGGCAACATGGTAGGTGCTTAATAAATGCTTGTTGACTTGATTGCAATTTCTAAGGTTCCTTTCAGCTCTGACATTATATTATTCTGTGATTTTCTTTAGCTCCAGGATCTATATTTGTGTGACATATCACCAAAGCCACTTTGCAGCATCACAGGATAAGTGTAGCCTGTTTTATTTCTACATGGATTTTTTTTTAGTAGCAGGGAGCTTTACCCATCTCCTGGATGCCCGTTTGCTTTCTTCAGTCTATCAAATGTTTATTGGGTACTTCCCAATGTGCCCAGCATTATGTTTCTTGTTCTCCCCTTATATAGTGAAGAAGCCAGACTTACTTGAGTGAAAGAAAACTGTACTTCAGATAGAATTGTCTGCTCAAACTTCTCTTCCAAAATAGAACTTTATATTTGCAGGAAGATCCAGTGAGGGAAAGGTGATTTAATCTTTCTCTCTCTCAATATCTATCTCTTTCGACCCCCCCCCCCCCACACCACCACTGGAGGATCAAAGAAAGTTTCATGGAAGAGGTAGTATTGCAACCTGACCTTGAGGGTTGGTATTAGTGGAAATAAATGAGAGTGAATCAACATTATTTCCCAGTCATGCTGGAAAGCATGAGCAAATGCCTGGAGATGAGAAAGTATGGGAGAACTCCAGCTTGGCTGGTTTGACCAGAACAAGAAGAGTGAGCTAAGTCTGGAGAAGTAGAATTGCGGGATCATGGGTATAGAGTTGGAAGAGTTTTCTGAGGATCTTTAGTCCAGCACTCTCATTATAAAGATGAGGAAACTGAGACTTGGTTTATAGGATAAGTTGGAATGGAGACAGCTGAGCTGGAGGCAGTAACACCAGGCAGAAGGCTTTGGCTTTTGCAGTTGTCCAGGTGAGATGTAATTGGGGCCTGAACGAGGATGATGCCAGTGTGAATAGAAAAGAGGGACCATTTGGAAGAGACTTCGTGCAAGTAAATGTGAAGATGGGATTTGGCAACTGATTGTACTTGGGGGTGATGATGAGGGAGAGAGAAGAGCAAGAGATTCTATAACTTAAGTTAAACCTTCCCCTCTGTGTTCTATATGGCACATTTTAGAGACCTAGTACATTGAGGGTGTTCAATGAGTAGAAATCTGCAATTAAAAAATATTGTCACAGCAGTAGTATATACAGGTTAATATACATACGCTGATGGACTCCTGTTTTTGTAAGTGGAAGATTGAGGCATCCAAAATTGTAAACAGTTTATAACTTTCACCATGAATTATATGCTCCCCCTCGGGCCCCCCCAAAAGCAACTTTCATGTTCTTTGGTTCTCTTTTCTAGAATTATCCTCTTCATCTCCCTATTAAAAATATTGGGAAGCATACTTTTGGTGTCTAGTACCTATTTCTGCAGGCATCTAGAGTGATAAAATTTGATGTGGCCTCGTTTTGGAACTCTGTCTTATTGTGCCTAAATTTTTACAGCAGCTGTGGAGTGATGATGTTGACAGTCGTTTTTATTTGACTCCTCATAGTTGAAGGGCTTGAAGTGATGTAATTTAAAACCTATGTAATGGTGCAAAACAGTGCACCCATTGGAAAGTAGCCAACTTTTTTGCTCTCCCTTTTTATCTTAACCAAACAAGGAAATGAAATGCATGAGAGTGCCTTGTTAATGCAGATATAGAAGGCAAATTTAAACAGAAAACACATCATAAAAATCACAAGTTAAATACTCTCAATGAAGCATGATGTTTCCTATATTAGTACATGAAATGTCTTTGTTGATAGAGAGATCTGTTAATATGTTTATTATATTGGAAAGATGATTCTCCCAGCATGGATCAGAGGGAGTATTAAGGCATCTTTTAAAAAGCACTGAATTCAGTTCATTTGAGCTGACCACTCCTTGTACTGGAAGGAGTGCTGAGTTAGGGGCCAAATTAGCATTTCTAATAAATAATGACTTTAGGCAAATCACTATACCTCAGTTTCCTCATCTGTAAAGTAGGGATAATAATATTTGCCCTACCGCCACAGAGGCATATTGTTTTTAAATAATTGAGGTGAAAGTTATTAGGAGTAATGTATTATTAAAATGCTAAAATAGACTGATATCTCTCCCTGTTCTCTTGGACTCACCTTTGTTTCTCTTACTATATTTTTTTTTCCCCTTTAAAAAAAAAACAACTTTCTCTTATCAGTAGCTGCTCACCTGGGGCTAGAAACCAGGAAAAGGGAAATGTGTGAAATTCATCTAACAAATGCTGTTAGTTGTGAGCAGCTCTGATAAAAGCTGGATGGGAAGAAGGCTGAGAGTACTGGCCCAAATGGAGTCCACACTTAATGAGAGTTCCCAGCATGAGCAGATTGACAGTAGACAGACAGTCCTTTGAAGGCCACTGGAGCAGTTCCTTCTGTAGGATCAGGTGGCCCCACAAGGGAGAGAATCCTGGCAGATAGAGCAAGGGCTTTGGGCTTTGATCTGGAGGAATCAGCCTCCTAGGAAGCCTGAAAAGATAGGACTCAGGCATTCTGACCTTTGTTTTGCCCTGTCTACCCATGAGATTTGCCAGCCAAATCAACTCCTCCCTGAGATCATCTCCTAGTAGTTTAAAAATAACTGGTTTATTTATTTAAAAAAAAAATTAGATATACATTAATCCAGAAATGAAATTTCATTAGAGAATTGGAGTTTTCCTTCTTATTTTTGGTGCTTTGCATGAGAAGAGGATTGAGTGTATGTGGGTGTAGGGGCCACTTCCTTCTTTTTTCCTACCATCCTCTCACCTTCTCCCATGTGTATACACACACACACACACACACACACACACACATGCACACATGCACACGTGTAGAGAATACAGGTCTAATTTCTGGAGAGAAGTTCCTAAAGTTGCTTGGGAATAGAAAAACAGCAAACTGAGAACAGAGTTGAGGGATGATTGGGTTAAAGGGACATAGAAGTATGTTACACCTGAAACCAGATGTAAGAAACTTGCTATCAGGACAGCTCTTGAGTCTCTGTATTTCAGACTCCTCCAGAGGTAGTCAGGGTAGAATGAATTGAACTCTGCAGTAATAAGTTCTCATTGATATGCTACTCTATGATTTCCAGTGCTTTCCTCATGATAACTCTGTGAGATTGGTTGTGCAGGTATTATCTTTCCCATTTTGAAGACGTGGAAACAATCTCAAAGGAAATATCTTGGCCAAGGTCCCAGCCACTAAGTGTCACAGGTAGGCTTCTAAACTCAGGACTCTGAGACTCTAAAGCTAGTGCTTGAAATTCCAACACGTTTCCCTTGCCTCCACATCCAGGACTCATTCCACTGCTTTTCTTTGCATTCCTCAAAGTCACTTGCACATTGCCTTACTCATAGTAGATAGTAAATATTTGGTACATAAATGGTGAATTAATTCTTGTAGATTTTGGATTCTGCTCTCCTTAGTCATACTGATACTTTGATATTTTGTGAAATATGATAATCCTTGAACATCACTTGTTTGTGAAAGTAAATACTTTATTAAATAAAGGCAATGAACAGGTAAAAGTTTGTTTCTCTCAGAGGAAGGAAAGTCAGTCAAGGACACTTAACTAATTAGCATAATCATTGAACTAAAAAATCAGCTGCATTGTTGAATAGAGCCCACAGTCTTTGGCTGGCTAACTCCATTGGTTGGAGCACCATGTTGATGAGGCCAGACAAGGTCACTTGTTTCATCCCTGTGAGCGTTGATCTGTTCTGTGGCTGCAGATTGCATGTACTCCTAATTCAGGACAAACAACCTGCAAATGTGTCTGGTACAAGGGGTACCAGGCAAGAAAACATAGCCAGAACAGCATCCACTCTTAATATCTGGACAATTCTCTGCGTTTCAAAATTATATTTTTCTAAGGAAAATAGAATACTATTCTAAAGGGGGTATTTGCTGCTACAAATGACATTCAGTTGCAGAAATGCTTACCAGTTGTTTATCACAGTATAGGATACTGTGAGAGGTGTTGGTGAGGAGATATGAAGCTTAGATTAACCAGGATTCCTAGGGGAAGGGGGTAGCTCACAGTCTGGGAGATAAGACTTCACAGAAATAGCAATAAGAAATAACTAAGGTTTGCAGAAAAAGTTTGTCAGCTTTTAAGGTATGCAAATACAGTTTCTTATTTGATAATACAAAATGAAATATGTATATAAAAAGGTACAAAATAAGTGAGATCCAAGAAGCCTTTGTAGATAAAGTGATATTTGAATTGTGCTTTAAAGAACAGATGGTTTCAAAACAGAGAGAGTTTGAGAGGTCCAGACGTGGAGAACTGTAAAGTTAAGGAGAGAGAGAAGAAAATGTGAGCTTGTTGGGAAACAGCAAGTATTTTAATTTGGCCACAGTACAGAATATTTATGAGATAAAGCCAGAAAGGTAGGGTGGTACCAAATTGTGGAGGGACCTTGAATGTTATTTTTGAATTTTACGATGTAGGCAGTTGAGTTTGGAGTGCTGGTGACATTTCCCAATCTAGGCATAAAGAGGATTAATCTGAGCTTAGCATAAAAGCTGTTTTGGAAGGGTGGGAGAGCATAGGCATGAAGACTGATTAGACACTAATAGAAATAGTATAGGGCCTGTAGGCATTTGATTGGAGCAGTTAGGTGGTATAGTGGATAGAGTGGGAGTTAGAAGGATTTGGAGTTCAAATCTGGCCTCAGACACTTACTAGCTGTGTGACCCTGGGCAAATCAGTTCACCCTGTTTGCCTCAGTTTCCTCATCTGTGAAATAGGCTGGAGAAGGAAATGGTAAACCACTGCAGTAAGTTTGTCAAGAAAACCCCAAAAGGGTCACAAAGAGTTGAACATGACTGAACAATAAAAGCAACAGAGGCATTTGATCATGAGGGTTCCCTCAGGTTGTTCGCAGGAAGGGACAGATGGGAGAGAGATTGTGGTTATTGGCAGGTGAGCTTGGATGAGGGAAAGAGTCAGTCTTGGTCAAAGATATCATCAAGATATTAGATATAGGAGTCTGTGAAGAATTGTGATAGGAACAACATGCATTTATAATTTTTGATACACAGCTACTGGGTAAACCTGTTACTCTGAGTTGGGCCAAATATTTTTAGCTGCTGTGTATGTTTGCTTAGGAATGGTGTTTTACATGTTTTAATGTTTGAAAGTGGTTTAAGTAAGACTGAAAAAAAAAACCTTTGTCTAAGAGATGTATTTGTTCTTTCCCTATATTACTTTCTAGTAGAGACCGTGTATTTGTTTGCTTTTCTCTGCTGCGTTTTATGTTCACTCTGTGACAAGAAGTAGACCCAGAATGGTAGAAGAATGGCTCATGGTATCTTTTTCTTCCCCTCTGCTGTCAAAATATGCTTTCTGTGGGCTCTAAACACATGTCCCAAGAATTTCTTCACATTCTCTTGTCTGCTCCCATGAAGTGCTATTAACAAGCACTTAATTGTAGACTCAGAGAGTTGAATAATCCTTTTATTGTAAGGCAGTTGTAGATGAATATTATGTGGTGTTTCTGGGAAGAACATGTTATAAATGGCTTTTGTAGCTCTCTTCCAAAAGGGGAAGACATTGTTTCTTACTTTGTTTTTCTCTCTCCTGGAGTTGGAAGGAAGGAGCACAAGTATAAGACCCAGCTCCTGACCCACTGGGAGCTTACCCTCTAGTAGAGATGATGATGGCAGTATATGCTTTAATAATCTAATGAGTTGTTGCTTGAAAGCCCAGAAAATTATTTGGTGCTCTGTGACAGCCACCTAAAAAGTGCTTTTCAGTCCCTTAGGAAGCAAGTACACAGGATTGTTGTAGGTTATCAAATGAGACTGTTTATAAAATACTTTTACTGTACAATAAAGTGGTGTACTTGTAAATTGTTACATATGTCTTATATGTTGTGTAGTCAAACTGTGGGATGATTGTCGGACACTCTAAGAGGGATAGGTAGTTGCTCTGTGAAGGATTTATGGAAAGACATGGGCAAAAAATGGAAAGGATGGGAAGGGATGATGAATCAATGAGTGAGTGAATGAAAAAGCATTTATTATGCACTTTTGTTGTTGTTTGACATGCCTGACTTTTCATATCCCCATTTGGGGTTTTCTTTGCAAAGATACTGGAATGGCTTGCTGTTTCCTTTTCCAACTTATTTTACGTATAAGGAAACAGAGGCAAAAAGGGTTAAGTGGCTTGCCCATGGTCACACAGTTTGTAAGTGGCTGAGGCTGGATTTGAACTCATAAAGATGAGTCTTTCTGATTCCAAGCCCAGTGCTCTATCCACCGTGCCACCTAGCTGTCTGTTCAAAAAATCTGTTCTAAGAGCTTTGGGGTACAAATACAAAAACAAAAATAGTCTCTGCTCTCTGAGAGCTTCCGTTATAATAGGAGCAAACAACACAAAGAGGGTCAGGGAGGGATGGTTAATGGAGATATCGGGGAGTACTGGTCAGTCGTTTCATTCTGAAACTACAGTCAAGCTTATACTACTGTAAAAGTTAGTTATTAGAAGTTATTCGGGCTCTGCTGTTGTTGCAAGATTCTATCATTCTGGAACATAGACAATAAGCATTTATTTAGCACCTACTGTATGCCAGGCATTGTCCTAAATTCTGAGGATACAAAGAGAACCAAGAACATGAATTTGGTCTTGGGAGTGCAGAGGAAGCTTACTCACTAGATGAGTTTCTCATACTCTTATTGATACTAAGAAGATAACTATTTTTAAGTAAGTTGACAGTCCAGTGAACTTCTCACCCTTTGCTTTTTCCTTTTTAATTTGAAGTTCAAGTATACTAGCCTAGCACAGTTTGTGTAGCCTAAATCAATTAATATGCTTTTTCTGTATTTACAACCATATACTTAATTAATCTGCTAGTTTCACCTTAACTGGGATCAGGAGGAACATAGGCTTCTATATTGGAAAGAAATAGACTGTGTAGTTAATAGTCTCCTGTTGACAGTGAGGCAAGGTCTCTGGTCCTGGTCATGTGTGAGTTGGGTTATGGGTGGCTATTTTTCAAAAACCCCCTCTGAGAAATCAATGGTTTCTGAATCTGGTCTAGTCTTTAGATATCTTTGGATTTTTTGGAACCTTGGTGGTAAAGGGGAGGTGAAGATTAAAGGAAAGGAAACATGAATTAGAACCCCCAACTCCTCTTCTTTAATCCAGGAAAGTGTTGGTGAAGAGATCTCTGGAACTGAATCCAGCATGGTCATTATAATAACAACAATTACTAACATGCCAGGCACTGTTCTAAGCACTTTACAAATATCTCATTTGATCCTCACAACACTGTGGGAGGTAGGTACTATTCTCATCTCCATTTTACATATGACGAAACTGAGACAAACAGAGGTTAAAACTTGCTCAGGGTTACCCTACTGTCAGTATCTGAGGCCAAATTTGAACTCAGGTCTTCCTGGCTCCCGACCCAGCATTCTATCCACTGTGCCACCTACCTGATTGAGGACCATATTCTAGGGCCAGTAGGATGGCTTAACATGGGGAGGCAGAAGGGTAGGCATAGAAAGGTTGTAATGTCTCACTTTTTAAAGGAGAAGTGAATTCTCTCAGGCTTTCTTTCACCAGGAACACTATGAAATAAGCAGTGTGTGTACCTTGATTAATGGTACCAAGGGTGTTCTGTTGTGACTTGACCTGTCTTACCTTCAGTTATCCTGCTGTAACTTTGTATGCTATGAAATGAAGACATCTAATGTTGCTTCTTCCTTTGTGATCCCAGAAGTGGAAGATAATAGTAAAAATCTTGTCTCTTGGTGTGAATCCCCCCTCCCTCAACTTTTAATCTTCCTCATTGATTTGGGCTTGAAGAAACGACTTCACCAGAGCCTGTGTAAAGTGCCTTTCAGAATTCTCTCTGGATGCATTTTATGAAGGAGCCATCTGGACCAGTGGCAGGAGTTAGAGATGAAATGGTCTGTAAACTTCTACACTCGGCACTAACACTGGTACTCTTCTTTCATATCTGGTCAGGGTCACACTTTGCTTGGGTTTTCACTCTTCTTCTCCCATATAGATGTGTATAGAAGGCAGGACACAAAGAAAACCTTTGGGGTAAAGCAGTGCCTTCTCCATGTCCTTGCTTGCCTTATGTAGATCTAGCTGTGGTCTGTAGTATTATTTATATTCTCTTATCCCCCAGGCATGCTCTGCCCCTAAAATATCAAGGGACAGGAATAGTTCAAAGGCATTTACAGAATTATGCAATGAATAAATAGACCTAGTTTCATAATTTCCCTTACACATGGACAGATCTTAAAACAAGCTTATTTAATATGTAAGGGAAAAAAGCCATCATTTATCTCGTAGAAATATCCATTAGTTGGCTGAATTCTATGTTAATGTTTGTCTACATATATGTATATACCTATAAATATTTGTGTGTATATATGGATATATCTTCAGAACTTTTCTTATAGGAAGGATTCAAAGCCTCTGACATTGGACACCCTAATTTGTTACATGTTAACTGCCAGCTCACGCCCACTATGTCTCTCCATTGCTCTTTTGGTGATCCTCACCTTCATTTCATTTTAGGCTGTAGTTTTTCATAATGTGCAGCCGTACAGCATTGCAGGAAGCATACTGACATTAGAGAGATGGACCTTTTTTCCAGGGAGAAGCTTGGGTTCAATACAAGAACTTTTCAATTTCCCAGTAAAATGCAGGTGGATGGACAACCTGTAGAACTCATACATTTACGTCTGTGTCTTGGAAGGGGCTTCTTATTGGTTTTGAGTTGGGTTGAGGTTTGAAGAGTAGAACAGGCTGGATTATCTCAGAGAGAGAGTTTTATTTAATTTACTGTCAATCACAGAGAATCATAGTGGCTATATTTAATCATATATTAAGACTAGATTAATCTAAGAAATGAAAATTCAGCAGTGATTCCTCTGGTCTTTTAACTTACTGTAACAGCACCTTTATTCATTAGCTCCCCACAAGCTGGTGAAAAGTATGGAGCAAGTGGTGCTCATTTGACAAATGAGGGATGAGAAAAACTAAGGTTAAATGATTTCCTTGTCCAAGGTCACCCTACAAGTTTGTAACTGTTCTGTACCTGTAATCCCGGGTCCTGTGCTTTTTCTATTGGATCAAGCATATTAAATAAATTGAAATGAGTTTTAGGAAAGAGGTCCTTTTTGTCTAATCAGTTAGGCCAGCTTATATCATTTGTTTTATGCCTATGTGCTGACACTGGTCATTTGGTTATCATGACAAATCTTAATTGGTTATCTTGGTAGATTTATGCTTATTTTTATTTTAGATATGGTTCAAGCTATTGAATAAACAAGAAGGTGATTTAACACCATAATTCAGAATTATCAGTGTGGAAACAAAGGACACCAATTACAGTATCAGTCTTCCTTTAATGTAGCAATTTAATGGAAGTTCATAGCTATATTTTCCATATTGATAAGGATTTTTTTTAGCTGTTCTACTAAATGGAGCAAAAATAACCAAACTAAAATGTAAGTGGTTTTTTTTAAATTCCAAGGCACCGATAAATAATTATTTGAGATAAATTAATTTTATTTTCTTTAGCTTTGCATTAAAGTATGGGAGGGGGAGAAAAGGGGGAAGTGTTCCTTGATAAAGCAAGTAATTTTGTGATTAATGTGGCACCAGAGTGGACAAAAAGAGAATCACAGCAGCTTTGATTTTCAGTTGAATTAGGAAAAAAAATTTCTCTGACTCTTTAAAAAAAATCGTCTGTAGAAAGAATCATTGATTGGCTCATATGATTGATTGTTTCTCCAAATCTCCTTTAACGATATTCAGTCATGCCAAGTGAATGCCTTCATATAATCAGTATGAAGGGGTGTAAGTGTATACATATACACAAAATATTTCTTTTCTCATGAAATGAAATTTCAACACAATATCTTTTAGATAATAGGTACTTAAATAAGTATTTCTTGAATTAATAAAATGGTTCCTTTTGGACTCACTGCTTGAATTCTTTTTTTTTTTTTCCGTCTACAAATGATTTATCTTAGGCCCAAGTTTTTCTTCTTCCCTACCATCGAACTTTCTCACCCTATCCCATTTCCTTCTGGATGAAGGTGTTCTCAATGATTTATCTTGAGAATCAAAAAGATGCCATTTGGGACAGGCTGTCTCATGAGTTCAGGCACATTTCCCAGTGTGATGGGTGATTCTGGGATGTTAACTCAATTTGATTCTATTGCTTTTTCCTTCCTGTTGTCATTGGAAAAATTTCAAATCGTGGAGATCCTCGAAAGAGATTTATCTTCTGGGCTTTGGTTTAGGGAGCTAGACTTTCCCAGATTATGGTATATTTATTGTACTTATTTGAGCATCTTTTGAAAGCCATAAAAATGTTCTGGGCATTTACAGTCATTTACATTTATGTAGTTATTTATCTCAATCTTAATCTGCTTTCTTTATGTTGATTTATTACAGCTGTAATGTGTTTTTCAGATGCTAGTCCTCAATTATAATTAGCACCTACCTCACAGGGTTGTTGAGAGGATCAACTGAGATAATTTTTGTAAAGTGGCTATTTGTAAATATTAGCTATTATTATTATTCTCAGTCCCCATAGTGCTTTATGGTTCATAAAGCATTTTACTCACAGTAATTTTAGGAGTTTTGTAGTTTAAGTACTATTGTCTCCATTTCACAGAGGAGAAAACTGAGGCCCTAGCTAAATGACTTGCTTAAGGTAACAAAGTTAGCAAGTGTGAAGTCTCTAGACTAGTTCTAACTGGAATCTCATCTCCTGACTCCAAGGGTCTGCCTACTGTTCTATGCTGCTCATCCCTAAATGCATAAGCCTTCTCTTTTATTTGACACAGTACCGGCATATTAGCTCAATCAGCATTTCAAGGAGTTCCCCTTCTCAGTCTCTGCCTTCTCTCTCCCCTCTTCATGGACTGCTTCACATTTACCCCTTTGCCCCTTCCCTGCTGCCTTCCCACACAACAATTGTAGTATTATGGGAATGAGAACCACTTACCTTTTATGGCCGTATGGCACTTGAGATCCATATTGAGCCTGAAACATCTGAAAAGATGTCTTTAAGTGGAAATATTAATGTCTAGAGAAACCAAATTTACAGAAGCCAAAAATTCAGAGGTCTAGTGGAAAAGGCATTGGTTTGAGAATCTGAAAATTAATTCAAATTGCAGCACTTCCTGGTTGTGTGACCTTGGACAAGTTAATTAACCTTTCTGAGCCTTGACTTCCTCATCCATAAAATGAAGATAATGATACCTCCTTCTTCATCATATTGTTTAGTAAGTAAATTGAAAAGTATTATGTCCCTGCAAGATGGGGGCATTATTAAAAATAACAATAATACTAAGATAAAAGGGCATTGTGGATCACAAAGGTGCTTCTTTCCTCTTTCACCTTTGATGGTGGAGAAAAACTGGATTACTTTGTGTATATGTGGAAATGTGACCTGGTTAGGCAAAAAAAAAAAAAAAATCAGCATAGAGCTGCCTAGCATGTTTCTGAGCATGAGACATTTCAGTCCCTTGCCTGATGCTCCTATACTCAGCCCTGGCAAGCACTTACCAGTGTCTTCTTTCAACACAGTTCATCACCCCATTCTCCTCCTTCTTCCATCCTGCAAGCCCATGTGAGATTAATAGTGAGAAGTAAAATTAGGAAGGATTTTGCTGACAAATAAGAAAGTTTTATTAAAAGTACTTAGCAAACTCACAAAATATCTTGTTCCTTTCCTTTTGGAGTTCTGTAGATAGGAGAGCAATATACCTGGGTTCATATGTTTCTTCTGTGACCATGAACAAGTCAGCTAAGCTTATTCAGTTTCAGTTGCCTCACCTCTAGAATGGGAATAATGATAATAACTGTCAGCCCCATCTTATAAGGTTGTTTTGAGGCTTAAATGAAATAGTTTATGTGAAATGTGAACTTGTAAACTATAAATAACTATCAGTTATTATTCTGGGACAAATAGTATTAGCTTTAATCATCAGGTTTTGTTTTTTTTTAAACCAGCCAATCTTTTAACATTTAATTTTTAATTTTAAGTCTCTTATTTTTCATAACATCTTTCTTTTTTAAAAAATTTTGAGTTCTGAATTCTCTCCCTCCTTCCAGCCCCTCACCCACTTATGGATAAAGCAAGCAATATTATATCAATTATCTATATGAAGTTATATAAAACATTTCCATATAGGCCATGTCTCAGAACAGCAAGAAAAATAGAAAAAATGTGAAGAAATTATACTTCATTTTGCACCCAGAGTTCATCAGTTCTTTCTCTATAAGTGGACAGCATGTTTCATGATGAATCCTTCAGAATTGTCTTGGGTCATCGTATTGATTAGAGTAACTAAGTCTTTCACAATTGATCATCATTGCAATATTGCTATTACTGTGTACAATAAACTCCTGGTTCTGCTCACTTTACATGAGTTCATTCATATGTGTTCTCAGGTTTTTCTGAAACCATCTCCCTCATTCTTTTTTTTTTTTTTTTTTTTTTTTTTAGCTAGGCAATGGGGTTAAGTGACTTGCCAGGGTCACACAGCTAGTAAGTGTTATGTGTCTGAGGCTGGATTTGAACTCGGGTCCTCCTGAATCCAGGGCCGGTGCTCTATCTAGTACGCCACCTAGCTGCCCCCATCTCCCTCATTCTTATAGCACAATAGTATTCCATCATAATCATATACTACAATTTGTTCAGCCATTTTCTCAATTGATGGTCATCCTCTCCATTTCCAATTCTTTGCGACCATAAAAAGAGCTGCCATAAAATTTTTTATAGGTTTCTTTTCTTCCTTCCTTCCCTCCCTCACTCCCTCCCTCCTTCCTTCCTTCCTTCCCTTTAGACTACGGACCAATAGTGCTATTGATGGGTAAAAGGGTATGCACAGTTTTATAGCCCTTTAGGCAGAGTTCCAAATTATTCCCCAGAATTATTGAATCAGTTCACTCCACCAACAGTGCATTCCTGTGCCTATTTTTCCACATCCCCCCCCAGGAGGTCATTTTGCTTTTCTGTCATGTTAGCCACTCTGATAGGTAGGAGGTAGTGTCAGAATTGTTTTAATTTGCAGTTCTCTAATTAGTAGTGATTTAGAGCATGTTTTCATGTGAATATTGATAGCTTTGCTTTCTTCTTCTGAAAACTGCCAGTTCATATCCTTTGACCATTTATCAATCAGGGAATGGCTCTTATTTTTTATAAATTTGACTCAGTTCCATTTATATTTGAGAAATGAGACCTATAACAGAGAAATGCTATAAAAATGTTTGATATTACTTCATTGTTTCTGGTACCTTTTAGAAATACTTTCATTTCTGAATGTATACCTCCCTTCATCCCTGTTTAGTAAGCCATCTTTTGTTTAAAAAAAAGATAAAGAAAAAGAAAAGTCAAGTAGTTTAGCAAAACTAACCAACATCAGTTGTATCAGACTTCATATGCAATGTTACATTCCTATGGTCCTCCATTCCTGCAAAGAAGGAAAGGGGTGTGTGCGTATTTTCTCATTTGTTCTTTGGGTCTAAAATTGGTCATTATAATTGCACAGTGTGCAATGTTATTTTTCAATTAGAAATTTTGATTTGTTTGGAGAAAGTGGCATGTGAGTCTTTGTCTTTCAAAATGGGTTTCCTGAGCAGTTCCAAGACATTCTTTACAGAATCTCAAACAGCTGTTTGGTGGTGGCTGTTGTAATCTGTAGGGAGTACGTGAAGTGAGAAGTTCGGCATGCTCTATTTCTCAAGCTCTTACTTTTAGATGTCCTCCTTTCTTTCCTGGATCCGTTTTTCTTGTGTACAGAAAGAGAAATGAGGCAATGGACCAAGAGTGATGAGATTTAACCTCTAGTCCTGGCTAGCTACATGACCTTGGACAAGTCACTCGACCTCTTCCTTCTTGTTCTCACTTTTGTAAAACAAGGGAATTTTAAAGGGTGGCTAGGTGTTCTTCAAGGTCCCCATGCATTTCTAAAATTCCAAAAAAGTATCAGCAGTGGTTTAACCATATTGCAATCAACCTCATACCACTATATAACTTGGAAACAAAGAGCTCTTCAATATTTGAAAATTACTGTGGCCTTGGTTAGCCTATTTAAAAAATCTCAAATAGCAGCAGCAAGCTCATGTTGTCTGCACCTGTTTATGTGGATCAAGGCCCAGAGCTCATGACCTGTAGTAGTTGTTGATGGGTATAATTAAAATGTGTACCTAATATGCCTTGAAAAATCAGGCTTCCACCCCAGAATGTACTCCTTCCTCTCTTCCAAGGAGTCTAGGTGAATTTTGGCTCATTTGGAGCCTGAGCAGAGGATGGAAGCCTGAGAAGGACTTATCTGCTGTGACAGGAGTTTGCAAGTGAATGCACTCAGTCCCTGGCCCTTACACAGCTCTGTTCCATTATAGACATTGGTGTGGTTCTGCCAGGCATCCTCAATGCTGGCGCACACTGCAGAAGCCTGTTCCTCCTTGAGATGTCAAGCTTCATTCTGTTGAAAGTCTTCATTACCCACAGACACTGGGGGACCTGAGAGTCCTGCTGGAATGGGTCTTTTCTGCTTTCCTGGTTCCTTGCTGAGTTTTATGGCTTAATAAGATTATGAGAACTCTTCCCAATGAGCTGATTATTCACAACCCCATTATTTCTGATGTAACACTGAGCCTCTATCTTTAGTAAAAACACCAGGAAATGCACTGCTAAGGTTGACAGAGGTAAGGAAATGTGCCTAAGGAAAGGTGCCATTACAGGGTTTTTTTGGCATATCTGTAGAAATTATTAATTTGAAGCTGAAAACAGTTGCTTTTCATGCACAGTAGGGAATTTGGGGGCTTCTATAGTTTCTCCTCTTTTTTTTACCTGTTTAAGTTTTTATTGCCTTTTGAGCATTCTCATATTATTAAATCAATTATCCTGCACTTGCAAAGTCCTGTAGATTGCTTTCTTGCATCCAAATCATAGTGATGAATTAGAGTTAACTTGAAGAAGGTTGTTTTTTTTTTTTCTTTCTTTCTGTGTATGTGTTCAGTTCTGGGCACTCTTCCACATAACTTGGGGCAGAAAATATGAGTGTGACGGCTGCTATTTGAAACCCTTTTAGTAGTATGGCATCAGGGCTGTGCTAGTTTCCAAGGAATTTTTCAGCCAGACAAAGATTTTGTCTGTCTGCAGACCGAGGTAAAGGAAGAAATGAGAGTGGTGGTTTGCCTCAACACTGTCCAAGAGCTAGAGGGATCTCATACAATGTCCCTGCCAGTTGTCAGGACTGAAAAGCACCCCACCTTGGAGAGTATTTTGCTCCCTGGTCTGTTTTAGGTCAAGACCTTCCCCCCCCGACCCCTCCGTCTTGGCTAAGGATGACATATTTCGTGTTGGTTCTTCCTGCTACATTGTGATTGAGGGAGGTGGTTAGGGAACGGAGCTTCCTCCCAGGCTCATACCCGCCTCTGGCACACATACAGAATGCCAGCTCTGCAACTTCTCTAACTTTTCTAAGTTCAGGGGTGGGCCAACTCCCGGTTCTCAGAGCCAGGCTTAAGCAGCTGCTGCTATGGCCACTGACTACTTGCCAGAATGCCCTGGAAAGCAAGGAATGCATGGGAGAGGGGGTTGGGGAGGAAGCAATGGTTGCTGCTGGCTGCCCAGATTTTTAATAGTTCTTCCCAGAAAGTGAGGTACCCCTTTCTAATTCTAAACTGTTCCATCATGTAGTAGCAGTGCCATGTTAAGAACAGGATGTGAGAGCCATCTTTCTTTGTTAGTTGTGCAAGGTTTGGTGGGCACATCTTTCATACTATGTGGACCAATGAGGAAATATGGAACTGAAGCTTGAATGAGAGGAAAGGGTCCATTCCAGGGGTTTTAAATTCAGAAATTCTCCACATAGGAATAGGGACTGAACCTGGATTTCGTTGGTATAGGGAAATCCTAGATGAGGAAACTCCCTCTAACAATGGACATTGACAACTTATTTGCAACTTGGAGTCTTAGAATGAAGTCTAAAACACTGAAAGGTTGACTTACCCAATTCGCATAGCTAGTGTGTATCAGAGGTAGACTTCTATCCAGATCTTCCTGTCCCATTTTGCTTCTACCATAATTTACAACACTACATTTAAAAGCAATGAAGACCTTTGCTTGTTCTATGTATCCAGAGGTGATAATTGAAAGTGTGGCAGGAAAGAGTGGAGAGGAAGGAGTGAGGGCAGAGCTCTGGGAGATTCCCAAAGATAGGGTGCTAGAAGGGGATGAAGAAGTCAAGAGGAGGCAGTTATAAACCTGGAGAACATAATGCCAAGGAAGAAAAGGGAGGAGGTGGAAAAAATGGGGCTAGGTAATGGTTTCAAATGTTAAAGAAGGTGAATAGATCATTAGATTTGCCTGTAAGGAGGTTGTTGGTGATCTTGGAAAGAACAATTTTAATAAAGTGCTGGGGACTGAAATAATATTTTAAAGGGTTGAGGAGTGAGTGGAGAGATGGATGCTGTGAGTATACACAATAGAATACTTTTTTTTTCTTTTTTTTTTTTTAGCGAAGTGAGGCAGTTGGGGTTAAGTGACTTGCCCAAGGTCACACAGCTAGTACGTGTCAAGTGTTTGGTCTGAGGCCGGATTTGAACTCAGGTTCTACTGACTTCAGGGCCGGTGTTCTATCCGCTGCGCCACCTAGCTGCCCCCACAATAGAATACTCTTCCCATAAGATTGTCAGTGAAAGGGAAGAGAAGGTATCAGGTGTTTCTTGTTTGCTTGTTTTTAAAAGTTGAGTGAAATCCTGAGTATCTTTGTAGGCAAAAGAAGAAAGTAATACAGAAGGAAATACTAAAGATGCCTGAGAAAAAAGCAGTGATTGGTGGAAAGAATAATGATAATAATAATTAGCATTTATATGCTGCTTTAAGGTTTGCAAAGTGCTTTACAAATTTTAACACATTTTATTTTCACAACAATCTTGGGAGACAGGTGCTATTACTATATACTCATTTTACCCCACAGGGAGATTGAGGGAGGCAGAGGTTAAGTAAATTTCCCTGGAATCTCAAAGCTATAAGTGTCTGAGGCTGCATTCGACCTCTGGTCTTATTGATTTCAGCTTAATCTAATGTGCTGCCTAACTGCCTTGGGCTGGAGAGGAACGGCAATAGTGTCAAGGGACAGGTGAAGATCTTAGCCTTGATCAGGAGGAGAATTACCTCATCTTCTGAGACTGGAGGGAAGAAGACAAAATGGTTGAAGACAGCATCTAAGAAGTGCAGGAACTTCATTGGATGGCTTCTCTCCCTCAAAGGTTCAAGTTGGATGAATTTTTCCCCCATCTACCCCAGTTGGAAGTGATATCTACTTCCCCTAATTTCTCATAGAATTTGATATTTCCATACTTGCCACATTCTACTCTTTATAATTATTGTGCCATCTCTTCTTAAATTTAAATTCCCTGAGGGTAAGGTTTGTGGTTTATTTTATTTCTGTTCCTCCAATGCTTAGCTAATACCTTTTTCAGAATAAACTAACATACGTGGTGGTACTACTGTATCAGAGGTTGTTATGGACAGTTGCAAATATGTGTACCTCAGAGGTGTAGGTGAGGTTGGATAGTTAATTTACCCTCCTTGGAATTAACATAAATATAATGAAATTTGATGAGGTTACTTCTATTGCATCGTCCATCTAGAAAGCTAATTGTAAATTATCAAGAACTATTATGCTAATACTCTAGAACTTCAAAGTATTGACCTAATTCTTGGTCTTCTTCAAGGGGTATGCACAGTTTTATAGCCCTTTGGGTTCTACAAAGTCTGGTCAGCAGTTTTGCTCTGGTGGCATCACTGTTAAGAGCCCCAGGAGAGGGATTTTATTTGATGTCAAGCTGATAAATGTCCTATGAAATGGAAGGTTCCTGCAGTAGGTTTGTGGACTTTTGCCTGAGTAATGTTTCTAATTGAGGGATTCCAGGGAAACTTACTTAACCTCTGCCTCCCTCTATTTACCCGTCTGTAAAATGAGGGCTGTCTCCCAGGATTGTTGTAAAAATAAAATGTGTTAATATTTGTAAAGCACTTTGCAAACCTTAAAGCACCATATAAATGCTAACTATTATTATCATTATTATTTTCACCAAGGCTAATGTTTCTAATAATTCACACTTCTTTGAGCAGGTGATTTTGAATTTTGGTGGACCTATAGAATTTTTGAGTTAGAAGAGATTTTTTTGTACCTGGAGGTTCCTGACCTTTTTTTTTTTTTTTTGACATGGATGCTTTTGGAGGTCTGGTAAAGCCTATGGATCTCTTAGAATATTTTAAAAAATGTATAATTTTTTAAATGTATAAAATAAAATTCATATTATGACAAAGGAAACCAATTATACTGAAGCAGAGTTATTAAAAATATGTTAAAAAAAAGTCCTTGGTTCGCAGGTCAAAAACCATCAACCCTTTATTGTTATAGATAGGGAGATATGGTACCACAGAGAGGAATGTGACTGGTCTAAAAAGGAACTAGTGGATAGAAGTCTGGGCCTGCAATAAGGAAGAACTCAGTTTAAGTTTGGCTTCAGACACTTATTAGCTGACAGACCCTGAGCAAGTCACTTAAATCTCCATGTGCCACAGTTTCCTCAACTGTAAAATGGGGCTAATAATAAGAGTACCTATCTCATAGGATTATTCTGAGATATTTGTAAAGCTCTTAGCATAATGCCTATCTCATAGTAGGTGATTAATAAATATTCATTCTCTCCCTTCATACCACAAGTCTTTTAATTGACATCATAGAATCAAATATAGAAAATTAACATATGTGTTTAATTTTTAAAAGGCAGACAGAAACTATTATTAAAGTAAACAAATAACACTGGGAATACAAGAATATGCTAACCATCCTTTCCTCACAGACTCTTCCAATTCTAGATAGGACATAGATTTTCATAGAGAATTATCACTATAGATATATAATAATGGATTTTATGGAGAGTCTACATATTTGTTCAGGGAGTAAAGAAATTGTACATTCTTAAATTTTGATTCATTTAGCCTAGGTAGAATTTTCTCTTTGTGATATTCTTTTATTTGTGAAGTCTTCGAATTTTGAATATGATGGTATCATAAGTTGTCCAGGATATGTATGATAAGCAATTGTATGGCAGTCTATGAGCTGGCCCATTAGTATGTAAGTATATGTATATGTATATTTCTCTATATCTTAGACACTGTATATGTTGGTAAACTACACTGAAAAGGAAGATAGCTGGCTGGATTGCATTTTGGTAAACTGTGCAATGCCTCTTAATGATGTCAGCTGTGCCTCTGCAGCAAAATCTCCTCTTTTTAACACCAATATTGTTGTTGTTGTTGATTCTGCTGCTGTACGGCAGTGAATCATGGAATGGTGGCATAATATCTAATAAGGTAGTTATTTATAACTTAAGTTATAATATAACTTAATTCTTGGTTAATTATAACTTAAGTTATAAATAATATCTAATAAGGTAGTCACCCAAAGGCCAATGGAGAGATTGCATAGTGGATGGGCTAAGGTCTGTTACCAGTGAAGAATTTGTGCACCAGAAGTGGGAGAAGAGAGATCAGAGAGATGTATGACCTAAAAAGGGAGGCATCATAGGATAACAGGATAACAGATGGCTATATCACCTGGGTGCCCCATGGTATGAAGTTAACATCAAGAGACTTGGAGGACGATCTCAGCATGTTGCTTGCAGTCCCTGTGGAGGATTTATGGGCAGATGGTTATAGGAGGAGAAGGCATAGATGTGCTTCTGTATGGACCACTGGATACAACACTTACCATCAATGAGATCATAGCTCTGTGAAAGTACTCACGAAGCTATACAGCTTTGAAATGTTCGTGATACTGTTCAGTTGTCAGTGGATGAGTGTGATTAAGGATCTCATAGATATGGGTAGCTTCCTCTTACCTACCAAGTGTTTAAAATAAAATGCTAGGTGTATTTTGTTAAATGTAATAACAGTGCCTCTGAAAAGATATGTGATAACTTGTGAAAATGAAATAGCATTTTGGATTCACTAAAGGAACTTGTAATACTCCAATATTTAAGTATAGAACTTCAAAATTCTGTTATAAACTAAATAGCCACCCCTTTATCCTCTCTAGTTTGTTCTAAAGGGACTGAAGTTACACCTGTGTTTTCATATTTAACTGAAATCCAAACCGTAATGTGCTTGTTAGTATCATGCTCTCTCTATTTCCATAGATTTTCCTGGCCTGTTTCCACCTTTTGAGACTGGAGAAGAGGTATAATTTTTCCGTCTTTTTTAATATCCTCAAAGATGTTTGGTTTATTAAAGCAAAGGTATTTTTTCCCCAGATGGTCTAGTTGGCAGCTAGAAGGTTAAATGGTTCTTGATAAAACAGCTAGACTTATGAAGAAAAGCCTCATGGTTTTCTGGAAAATCAAGCTAATCACCTTGAGCTGTTAACCTTTCAGTGCCTGTTCTATCAGTACGCAGAGGAAAGAGAAGGGAAGAAAACAAGTTATTTATTATGTACCTACTATGTGCCAAGCACTTTACAAATACCTCATTTTATCCTCAGAACAACCCTGCAAGGTAGATGATATTATTATCCTCATTTTACAGTTGAGGAAATGGAGGCTGATAGAGGTTAAATGACTTGTCCTAGGTCATACAACTAGTCAGTATCTGTGGCTGCATTGGAACTTGGGTCTTTCTGATCCTAGAAGAACCTCACTTTACAAACTTGGTGAGTATTCTTTTCACGTTCTCTGGTTGGTGTTTGTAGTGATAGTGAAAGTAATGATTTCTTTGGACACAACAAGTTGCTGAACACAGGCGATGGAAGACAGTAATAATCTTTGCTATTAAAAACTTTAATTTCTTCAGCTTTTCTTTGTGGAAGGCATATAATTGCATCACAGTCTAATAACTGCTTCTACCGCTGAGCCAAAATGAATTCATTTAGAGGCAAAGGAATGAAAGATGGCATATTTTATTGCTTATACCTTGAGCTCTTAGCTGTTGAACTTATTTTCCTTTCTTCTAACACATATAAAGTGATTGAAGTGCCAGATACACTTCACCTCCAGCTAATTAGCAATTCTACCATTTCTAGGAATTTATTGTATTTACAGATAGAAGAAGGCTGAGTGTGAGGGAGGGGGAAGAAAGATCACAAGTTTGGGAGCTACAACACCTATTGCAGCCCATGCTTTGCTTCTCCTTACCTTTGTGACCTTGGGTAATACACTTTACCTCACTGGGTCTCAATTTCCTCCTATGTAAAGTGAGAGGGAATGATGATCTTGGAGGTACCTTACTTTTGGCCGTAAATTTGTAACACTGTGAAATCTAACTATGTAGAGTAAAACATTTTGTACAAAGAGAGACTATTTTAAAATGGGTTCACCAGTGTTTTCCTATATTGCTTGCCACTCACAACAATGTTAGATGAGCAGTGGGTGTTGCTGACAACAATGTTAGGTTGCAGATTCATAATTTGTGATTTATGATGTGATTTATGATTTAACAGATGGCCTGAGAGCGTTGCTTTAGCTGAAAATTCATCATGCAGCCACCAGCCTAGTGTTGAGACTCTCCTCTTAGCTACTAGTTAGGTTGATTCTTAGACAGCAATCCATCCTCAAGTCCATATTTGAAGCCATTTACCTTGGCAGGACCCTCTAGAGCTTGTATTCTGCTGTTATAGACCTTAGAGTCCAGCCCAACATCATCTATATGGTTGGATAAAATATATGAGGACTCACATAAGAGAAGGTGGTAGTGAATGGAGTTCTGGGTTTAGGGTTAGGACAGGATTTTTTAGCCTAGGGTCCATGAACATGTTTTAAGGGAAAAAAAAATATATCTTTATCTATATATAACACTATATTTTAATATGATCATTTTTCTTTTAATCTTATATATTTTATGCATTCAAAAATGTTGTTCTGAGAAGGGTCCCATAGACCTTACCAGATTGCCAAATGAATATAGGATGCAAAACAGGTTAGGAATTCCTAGTTTAAGAGCATCTAGATTCAGATTCCCCTCTGACATAACTGTTTGGCCTCAGGCAGCTCCCTGGACTTATTTTACTAAGTGGAGGAGGGAGTCCCCATTTTGGGAATTCTCTAGCTGAAGAATTCTTCCTCTAATCAAACTGTATTTCTACTTTGTTTCCATTTCAGATACTGGGCTTGATAAACCTTGAACTGGGTTACTGGGAGAGGGTGTATATATAGTGACAATAATGTATATTTCTAGAATGCTTTAAGGTTGAAAAAGTGCCTTTCTTACTACTGCATAGAGGCAGATAATGGAATTTCTATTTCCATTTTATAAACAAGGAAACAGAACTGAAATGTTTAGGGAGCCAAGATTCTAAGTCAGGTGTTCTGATGCTATTAGTGCTCTTCCCACTTTTCTCAGGCTGGAAGGTCTTTAAAAACAGAAAGGCTTTTGTTTACTCTAGAATGATTTAGATGTCCTTCTGCCTAAAGGTAGTAGGGTGAGTGTTGTAACTTCTGAAATGTCCTTTTGAGTTTGTTATCACCATCATCATCATCATCATCATCATCTTCATCTTCATCTTCAAACTGGCCTTGACTGATCAAGGGGTAAGTGAGTGGAGCTGATAATGCTCAGACTGCCATAGGTTTGATCATTAATTAGATGCCAAGAGGATCCAGTCGTTCTTCTTCTGAAAATGGGCCATTTGGTTAATGCCCATTTGGAAGCAGCCTTGGACTTGCACTTTGTGGGAAGTGTAAGAACACAGTGTAAGCTTTGGCAATGGAAAGGTCATTCCTAAAGTCTGGAAAAAGCAATATGCAGAGGGAAGTCCTAGGGCTTACAAGTGTGGAGATTGTTCCCAGCTCCTGGACCGGGCCTGTGGAACTCTTAAATTTCTCAACTTTTAGGCTGAAGGTTGAAGGGAAAGTTGAATACAGGAAGGATTAACTTCATGTCCAATTAGTGAATATTGAGGGATATATATGACCCATACAGAGAGATGAGTGAAACACAAACAGACAGGGTCAATCAGGATTAAACTGTTACTTTAAGTTAAGACAAGTCAACAAAAATGTGTTAAGTGCCTGCTTTGGGCCATGCACTATGCCAAGTGCTGGGAATATAAAGAAAGGCAAAAGAGATAGGCCCTGCCCTCAAGGAGCTTCCAGTATAATGGCAAGACAAAATGCAGATGACCATGTACAAACACAATGTATACAGGATGAACTGGAGATAATCTCAGAGGGAAGGCACTAAGATGAAGGAGGCCCGAGAAAGGCTTTTTGGAGAAGATGGAATTTTAGCTAAAACTTGAAGGAAGGAAGAGATGAGGAAGGAGAGTGTTCTTGTCAGGAGTTGGTTGATGAAGTGACTCATTTGAGGTCACTGTCACTAGCGTATGTGGAAGGGAATACAGTATAAGGAGGTTGGACAGGTAGGAAGGGGCCAGGTTGTAAAAGAAACAAAATTTTAAATTTGATCTTGCAGCTAAGATGGTGACGTTTATGTTGACTGAATTGGACGGGATAGGGGTAATATGGTCAGATGCACTTCAGGAATGAAGGATGGATTGGAGTGAGGAGAGACCTGCATCAGGGAGATCAACTAGGAAGCAACTGCCCCAGCCCAGGTGTGAAGCGATGACAGCCTTTGTTAGGCTGGTGACAATGTCAGAGCAGAGAAGGGAATCCATGTGAGAGATGTAATAAAGGTGGAAATGACAAGATTTGACAGCTGATTGGAGAGAGGGAGTAAGAGTAAGGAGTCCAGGGTGACTGGGAGTATGTGATGGTGCCCTTGACGGTAACAGGGAAATTTGGAGAAGAGAAGGATTTGTAACCTTGTCCTTTCTATGCTTTTGTATTTGTATTTGCTTTTAATTATCTAGTAAATTTTGATGGTTTCCTCTTCCCTCCAACATTCTCCAAAGGTATGAATGGGTTGATATTTGCAGCAGTGAATCGGGGGCCTAGATCAATGAGATTGAAGTATTGAAAATCTCTTAATTAGTCAGCTAGATGGGGCAGTGGATAAAGCATTGGACCAGTCATCAAGAAGACCTGAGTTCAAATTCAGCATCAGACACTTAATAGTTGTGTGACCCAGGTCAAGACACTTCACTACTCTCTCACTCTTCCTCATCCATAAAGTGGGGGCTAGCAATCCTGCCTTCTTCCTAGGGTTGTTTTGAGGATTAAATGAGATACAATTTCTGAAGAGCCTTGCAAACTTTAAAGCATTATATAAATATTAGCAGTTAGGAAGCAAAGTAGATTTTAGTTCGCACTTGGTTACAAAGGTTCTGTGTCGAATTGAAATGGCCAAGCTGGGACATGTAGCTACGAAAAAAGTGGAAACTTCTTTTGAATCTCAGCTTAGGAAACAATTTCCAGCTTGCCAGGTTTTTAGATTTATAAAGTCCTTTTGTGTTGAAACTTTCAGTATATTTATCTTTCTGCTCTTAAGGGCTGTGTGTTACTTTGGATCACAATCAGAATGTTATAATGACTTAGATAAAGAGTGGAAATTCAAATTAGTTTGAGATTTAACCTATAGTGAGTGTTTCAAACAGCTAGATATTTGGAAACATCTGTAATAGACACATTTTGTGTTTTTCATTTTTATGGTTGGCATTTCTCCATTCAATAAGCATTTTTTTTTTGGTGAGGCAGTCGGGGTTAAGTGACTTGCCGAAGGTCACACAGCTAGTACATGTCAAGTGTTTGGTCTGAGGCCGGATTTGAACTCAGGACCTCCTGACTTCAGGGCTGGTGCTCTATCCACTGCGCCACCTAGCTGCCCCAACTGTGCCACCTAGCTGCCCCTCGATAAGCATTTTTAAGGTACTTACTGTGCACCAGGCACCATGCTATGTGCCAAAGCTACAAAGACAAAAATGAAGTAGTCCCTGCCCTCAGGGAGCTTACTTTCCAGTGAATGTAGACACTATAATTTCTATGCTCCAAATTGGTGAAAAATATGCTTCCTTTGTCTGTGGAAAAAATATCTTCAAACCATTCTGATGTTGATTCCCTCTGATCTAGGCTTAGGCTTTGCCCAAAGCATGTTTGATAGGAGACTGGTTTATTCAGCACACAAACACAGATAGCATAAAGGAAATGCAATATAGCTGCTGGATGACACAATGCCTTGTGTCATTTGTGATAAATGTAGCTAATTATTTCGTTTCTTAGTGTTGAAATGAATGTAATCCATGTCTGCAATGTTGATCTTGACAAATGAAATTGTAGGACTGACATTTTGTTCCAGTTGAACCGTACTATTAGTAGACTTTTCTGTGGTGCTCCTTGAGGAGGAAGCGCTGATTCTGTGACTTAAGGCATAATTAGCACATGCTGGGAGGAAATGCTTCACATTCAGGTTGCTCATTGATTCTGCACTAGCAGGAGATGCATATTTAGGCAGTTAAGTAGCCCATTTTCTTTAGTTTTCTATCCTTTCTGCACAACACACTGCAAATAAGTCTGCATGAGTCACACTGTTGTTCCTAAATAAATTAATAAATAAAGTTCAAGTCAGAATGTCAAGGGAGTCTTCCCTCTGGTGCTCATTTAATTTAATTGCAAAACTTAATGGCATCATCCAACCTAACCAATAAATGTTGAAAGGAAGCTTGAACTTGGGGAAGGGGATGTGGGAGAGGAAGAGAGACAGAAACAGGAAGGGGAGAACAGGGACCTTATCAAAAGGCACGACCATGGGCAGGGAGGTTCCCGGACCTCTAAGAAAGCTCAAGACAGAAACATCATCTCACTGATTTGCTTCTCCAGGATGAAATTTTTGCTTTCGGTCTGTACCCATGAGGAATAATTTTAGGAATATCTTACCCTTTGCTCACTGCAAAATGAACAGTTTCCAGCCTTCCTGCACCTGAGGCTATTACGGGGTAACACTTATGCTTTATTTTGGGGGTTCAGTTGTTTAATCGTGTCTGACTCTTCACAATCCCATAGACAATAATAGCATACCAGAACTGTCCATGGATATTTTTTTTGGCAGAGATACTGGAAGGGTTTTTGCCATTTTTCTAGTGGATTAAGGCAAACAGAGGGTAGGTGCGTTATCCAGCATCACACAGCTAGTAAGTGTCTGAGGCTGGATTTGAACTCAGATCTTCCTCACTCTAGGCCCAGTGCTCTATCCATGGAGTCATCTAGTTGACTCAGGGGAAAAAAACTTTCATAGTATCACAGTGTAGAAGTGAGCTACATGAATAATTAATCCTCAGCACCATGGTGTGGTAGAAAGAATCCTGACCTTGGGATCAGAAGCCCTGGATTTAAATCTTGACTCTGGGTATAACCGTGGGCAAGTCATTTTATTTTCTAATTTTCTCTTCTGTAAAATGGGGTCAGTGATACTGGTGTTATCTACTTTTCAAGATTGTTGTGAGGAAAATGCTTTCTGCAAACCTATAAATGTGAATTCTCATAATCCAGTAAGGATCTTCTGCTGGTTTGATCTCTTATAGGTTCATAGATTGTTAGAGTTGGGAGGGGTATTAGAGACCATCTAGTCAATCCTTGAATTTGAAGGGCAGGGGCCATCTCTGTTGCACCTTGACTGTGACTTGACTTCTGCATCTTCAGGCTTAGCCAGGACTCTTTGAGCAATAGGTTAATTCTGACCTCATCTGCTTTAAAAGGCTATGTCTAGAATACTATAGTGGAGGCAAAAGTTCTCCCCTTTAAAAAAAATTGCAAGTGGAGTAGATAGTTAGTACAGTACCAGCCCTGGAGTCAAAAGGACATGAGTTAATAAGGATCCACCAGCTTCAGACATTTGACACTTACTAGCAGTGTGACCTTGGGCAAGTCACTTAATTCTGATTGCCCCCCCCCCCAAAAAAAAACAATTGCAGGTATTGATTCCAATTTGGAGTACTGCAGTTGGATTGTAGATTAGTCTTTTACTTGATAGCTATATTTTATTTATTCATTTATTTATTTTACCATAACCTACCTTATTCATCAGTCTTTACTCTGGAATGGCTTTGGGCTGCATACAATAATCAAATCTGACTTGAGAGGACAAAAATTTGCCGTGTTTGAAGATCTTCAAGAGGATGAACTTTTGTTTTGAAGGTAATTCCAAAAATGCTTTGCATAAAGGCATTATAAATACAATAAGAAAGTTTCTTGGGATGATAACTTTGAAGGAGACAGTCCTGAGAATGCATAAACTCTGATATGTTCATAAAAAATTAGTCATGATATGTTATAAACACACCTCACATTTGTTTACTCTGTCATCAAGCACCATTTGATGGTGAAAGGCAGCATTTTGGGAAGGAATTAATTGGTGCGTATTAGTGGGGGGAGCAATTTCTTTAAATAGAAACCTCTTGCCCTCTATAAAACCATTTAATCAATCCATTATTTCAGAACATAGATTCTGATGTATCAAGAGGTTATGTTTTCCAGACTTGATGATGATAATGATAATAGTAACAATTAATTAAGTGACTTGTCAACGGTCTCATAACTAGTAAGTGTCTGTGGCCTCATTTGAACTCATGAAGCTGAGTCTTCCTGACTCCAGGCCTGGCACTATCCTCTTCGCCACCTAGCTGCCCCTATCCTATATACTACCCACATTAAAAAAAAAGAAGTGGAATACAATAAAAATGGAATTAGTCTTGAAATTAGAATTTAATTCCTAGTTTCAGAAGACTCTTCAGGATTTTAAGAGCTCATGACTATCATTAGGAACATATGTTATCAATTTGCCTTAAAAGCCCAGAAGTGTTAGGGGATTGATCCTCACTTTTTGGAGAACAGGAGCCATCTATTTTTTTAAACATTTATTTTGAGCTGTAGTCTCCTTGATGTGAAGAAATTTACAATATCTGCTCTTACTGTATCAGGCATGTGGTTTATTCCCGTCTGTTCCAGAAAGATCTCAATAATGCCCCTGTGTTTTCCTTTCTTTCTTAGTTTTACTCCTGCTTTTATCAGATCCAATTGAAGAAACATTTTGTTGAGTGACCAATATATATAAAACACTATGCTTGGTGCTGGTGGTAGAAAGCTTAAAATGAAATGGTCCTTCCCTTCATGGAGCTTGTTGTCTTCTTGGGGGGAGAGGAAGAAACAATGGAGATTAGTCTGTTCATTAGGAAGATTGAGGCAAAAGAATATTCACATCTAGGGAATCCTGGAGGTTGTGAAATTCGAACTGAACCTGGAAGGAAGACAAATATTCTGAGAGAAGGAGACGGGAGAGGGAATGCTTGTCTGAATTCACAGCAGTAGGAAATTGATCTTTTACCATAAAAAAAATCAAATCTGTAATAGTTCTTTGACATCAGCTAATTTGACTACCTCATTTTATAGCTGAACAACCTGGGCTCATGAAATGACTTTAAAATAGCCTCACGATGTATATTTTAGATTCATGATTGCCTCTGGTTTCATTATTTCATTCTTTTTCTTGAGCAAATATTGATCATTTACTTTAGCTACTTAGTTAAACAAAATGAGAATTAATGTGTAAGGAAGGCCAGCCCTATAAAATCATCATCAAATTCTATCATTGGAAAGAAAGTATGTTTACATTTCCTGCAGATGAATATAGGCCATTATCTTAAGGACTCCAGAAACCCATCCCAATTTTTCAACTATTTATGCTGAACCTCAGAGATAATGGACTTATCCCATGGCACTTATTTATTGTCATCTAAAAGTTTTTTTTACTAGTTAGCATAATAACTAAACTGTCTGAGAAGACATATTTTTATAAGTACTATTTAGAAGTCCATTCAAAGGAGATGCCATCTGGAAAATGCTCTTCTCCGTAAGCTTTAAGACTGTGGACTTTCAGACCAAACGTATGGTCTTCAAGAGCCATTTTGAAATTAGCTACTTTCCAAAAAACGTATTAGACTTTTACATATTCATCCATCTGGGACTTGTTGAAACATTTATCTCTTACAGATAAATGTGTTGTTTCATATTTGCTTTAGAAAAGGCCTTATTATAGGATGTTATGAATTTATTCCCTGAAACCAAATTAATCTCTTTGTACAAAAAGCATTTTGCACAAAAAGGTACTTACTGGAGTGGGTAGTAAACCATAACATGCTCTCTTGCTTTGTGGGATGGGGGGGAAGCATGATCTATTGGAAATTGTTTAATAGCTCTAATCAGTTACCAGATGAACTATAGATGCTAGGAGCTGCTGGGTGTGAATTATTGATGTTTCTGAGTGAGGAAGTAACTAGCTCTGGTTGGTAAGGTATCTAAATGGAGTGGGAAAATCCATTAACAGTAGAAGATATCATGGAGCCCAACTTTCGTTTCCACCTTGAAAGAAAGCTAAATAGAAATTCATAATGATTTCAGCTTTGTTTTATTTTCTTCTAATATATTGCTAGGTTAAGGGAAACATGCTACAAAACAGACATTAAAACACACTAAACAAGTGAAAAATCCCTATTTGGATACACTAAGTTTTTTGTTTTGTTTTGAACAGTGGAAAGTGGAAAAACATTTCAATGCAATCTTCTTTTGATTGGCCTTGTATTTTGATGTAGTATAAAATGTAGCGATGTAGCAGAAATCCAGTGGTGGAGGAGTGGATAGAACTCTAGACATGGCATCATGAAGACTTGAGTTCAGATGTGGCCTCAGACACTTACTAGTTTCACTCGTGTCTGCCTCAGTTTCCTCATCTTCAAAGTGGGAAAATAATAGCACCTACCTCCTAGGGTTGTTGTGAGGTTAAAATGAGATCCTATTTGTAAAGTGCTTTGCAAAACTTAAAGCTAAGGACTTGGAGAAACTGGTGATTTTATTTGATCCATCACTTTACTATAATGTGTTTGATGGAGGACTGACTATAAAGTGATGCTTTACTGGTACTGTATTATTAGGGCAGCAAAATGAGATCTTACAAACTGGCTGTGAAATAGGAGAAGTTAGTTGCCAATCCAGTGTTGACTGTCTCATTCAGTGATTCAGTAAACACTTAGTAATTGCCTACTCTGTGCTAGGTGCTGTGCTAAATTCAGGGGATACAAGAAGAGATAAAAGACAGCCCCTGTTCTCAAGGAGCTCAAAAAGCAAGTTACAATTACATTCGGGATAAGTAGGAAATAATTAATAGGGAAGGCACTGGAATGAAGAGGGGTTGGGGAAGGCTGCTCGTGGATGGTGGGATTTTAGTTGGGACTTAAAGGAAACCAAGGGCGGTCAGTAATTGGGGCTGAGGAGGGAGAGCATTCCAGGCTTGGAGGAAAGCCAGAGAGAATGCCCGGAGCCTCCTGGGTTAGATCAGCCTCGGGAGGCTCTCCCTCCCGTCCTTGTTATGTTCCCCTCCCCCCAGGTCTCCCAGGCTCCCCACCTCCAGGCAGAACAAACCTTTTTTCTTACTGCGCCAGATCAGCAAATAGCTGCCTGTGCCCGCCTCGGCTGTGAGTCCACCAGTTTTCCCTTCCTCGTCTCTTCTTCCCCTCCTCCCAGTCTGCTTTCTTTTCTGTGGGCAGAACCTCATACTTGTTACTCGGCTCCCTGTGTAGAGGAGCCTCAGCTTTAGAGGCTACCACTTTCCAGCCTCCTGACTCAGGCCACGCTTCTCTTCAATTTTGTTTGTTGGGGGGGGGGGGTCTGTCTTCAACTTTGTTTTTGCCCCGTTCTCTTTATTTTCTCCTCAAGGAACCCCTTATTGCCCTGATAACTTTAAAGGTGGGATGGGGGCGGGGAGGGAAGCTCCAGCACATGAATCCAAGCTATTTCACAGGGACCTTATTTTGGTTTGGCTATTTTGGATAGGCCACTTTTGAATGAGCGCATATGCTAAGTAAACGTAACACTTCTGTTATTTAAAGGTTCTGTTCTGGAGATAACTTCAGGGAGAGTTGAGCCTTTCTTCTTCAAACTGGAGGCCTGGGTGTTGAAATTTAGAATCCAGAGTTCTTTGCACTGAAAGAGACCTTCAGAGATCATTTATTCCATTTGCTTCATTGGATTAAAGCGGAAACTAAGGATCCTGATAGAATAATTACTTCAGGGTCTAGCGCTGTTTTCTTTTTGCCTCATTAGTCCCAAGGCTATACCACTGTACCTCCCTCCTGCCCCTTTCTGGCAGAATCTTTCATTTAGCTGGTTGAGGGGAATCCCAGGGAGGAAATCATACTCCCAGATGGTCACTTCTGCAAATCTCGTTTTAGAGAATTGCCCAGAGAACTAAGATGTTAAGTGACTTTCCTCAGGTCATGTGACCAGTTACATATCTAGGGAAGGAACTAGAACCCAAGGCTTTCTGGACTTGAAGGCTAGCTTTCTTTATCCATTATACATAGCTGTCCCATACCTCTCACATAATAGGAACTTAATAAATGCTTTTTGGGTTTGAAATAGTTGTGGAGTTTGGGGAGAAGCTTGTAATCCCTCCCTCAAACAACCCAGAAGGTAAATTATTAATGGCTACATTTTAGGAAAGTAGATACAGAAAGAACCCTTGGCTAAGAGTCATCGAGCTTGGGTTCTGAACTCATAATGATTATTTTAGGCTTAATTCACTTGATAATCTTTTCTGTTTTTGTTTTTATTTTTAGATATTTATTATAAGTTTATTTTCCTCATGTTAATTTTATCTTCCTGACTAATTGGTTAGCTCAGGGTGGGTATTCTCAACCCTGCAGTCTTTTATTTTTTTAATCTCAACAATGATCAATTAATATTTTGTTGATTGGACCTGTAAAGAGAATGGAACACTAATTTTTCATTAGTTTGAAGGTTATTTTTTAAATGTTATTTGTAGGGTATAGCTAAATCCTTTGGCATGATTCACTTGAGTAATTATGCTGAATAGTGAGTGGATCTTTCTCTGTTGGTTTAGGAAGGAATTTTGCAGCCTGTGAATAAGCCTAAATCTTTAAATTGCTGAGAAGAAACTACATTCTCTACCCACAGAGCTTTTTTAACCGTTTTGTGTATGGCAGTCTGATGAAGCCCATGGACCCCTTCTCAGAATAATACTTTTAAATACATAAAGTAAAATATTTAGGGTTACAGAGCAAACCAATGCTATTGAAATACAGTTAACAAAATATTTTTTAAAACAAGTTCACACTCATTCCTGGTTCAGTACCCCTGTGTTGAGATGTAAGGTCTTTTATCAACTTGGTCTTATTAATATGAGTGTGTGTGTGTGTGTGTGTGTGTGTGTGTGTGTGTGTAAAGTAAGTCAAGCTGGAAAACAGCATATTCTATATGTAGTGATTACCATACTTTTTACTAAAGTTCCTCCAGAAAATCATGTTTGATTGACATAGTTGAATTCTTATTTGGAAAAATCTGTTTATAAAACCATATATATACACATATAGTTTATGTGTGTGTGTTTGTATTTGGCATTTTAGTTCAGGGTTTTAGTCAAATCCACAAAAGCAGATGAACTTCAAATTAAGAAAATCATCCCACCCTTAGTTCAATAGGAGAGAGTGAATCAGTAATGAAAGAGGGAAAATGTTGAATTCACTGGCACCTCATAAGTTTAAGGTCAGGGTATCTTGGATATCAACCAAATTGATTTTGTTAATGAACTAAATGAAGGGGTCCCCACAACATAGACCCCAGTTTAGTTTACTAGCAAGTAATTGCTAGGTTCTCTTTTTTTTCCTCTTTATACTCTTTCTCTTGGTTATCTTGTCAGCTTCAAAGGGTTCAGTTACTATCTTTATGTAGACGAATATGCAAATCTCTAGCCCCTCATATGTCTTCTAAACTGTACCACCAAATGCCTTCTTGAAATCTTCACAAGGGTGTCCCATACATATCTCAAACTCAACATAAATGGAACTCATCTTTCCCCCTAAATCCCACCCCTTTTCTTAATTTTTTCTACTTTGTATGGAGGGCACTTTCATCCTTATTGACCTATTGGCAACCTCAAAGCCTTTCTTGCTAGACCCTTGGCTCTCCCTCACCAGCCATATCCAGTCAGTTTCCACGTCTTGTTAATTCAGTTTCCACATCTCTGCCACCCATTCGTTTCCCCTCACTCATCTTAGTTTATGTTTTCATTGGTTGTCAACTGGACTTTGTAATAGCCATTTAATTGGCCCTGTCCCTTCAAGCCTTTCTCTTCTCCGGTGGTTTTTTAAACAGCTGTCAGATCGGTGTTTCTAAAATACAGGTTTGACCTTGACGTTGTCACTCAGTTCACTTGAGTGGCTCCCTAGTGATTGTAGGACTAATGCAAACTCTTCTGTTTCTCATTTAAAATCCTCTAAAGTCTGGTTCCAACCTATCTTTTCAGACCAACTTCACATATCCCTCCTCCCCACCTCCCACTTCCAGGAACTCCAAGTTCTAGCCAGATTGGCCCCTTTGCCTTTGTGCCTTTTCTCCTTTTTGATTTAAATTTTCTTTTTTTTTTTAAATTAGCATCAACAAACATAAGCATTTCAATATACAAAGAAAATAAAATGAGGATTGTTTATGAAATTATGGTCTTCTAGTACACGCAGTGTTTTTTTTTAATCATATACTAAATTTAATATGATAATAAAATTATTCTGCATATCTGTGTCCCTTTGGAACTCCATTTTTTTCCTCTTCTGTGTACTTTAAACAATATTTTATAGATGCTCATCCTCTGTGCCTTTTGAAGGTGGCACCATGGCTAGTGTTAGACTTGAGTCAGAAAGACCTAAGTTCAAATCTTGCCTCAGATACTTAATCAGTTGTGTCAACCTGGTTAAGTCACTTTACCTCTCTCTGCCTCAGTTTCCTGATTTATAAAATCAGAATAGCAATAACACATACCTCATTGGGTTATGGTGGGACTCAAATGAATTAATATGCAAGGTTCTTTGCAAACTTTAAGGTGTTATATAAGTGCTAATTACTTTTATTAATCTTTTATGTTATACATAAAAATCATTACATCATTATAATATAAAATGGCAATTATTAATAGGCTTTCTACCATGCCAGGAATGTAATTTCATTAGATTGTATGATTCCTGAGAGTAGGAAGTATCTTTTATCTCTTTTTGTATCCCTGGAGCATAACACAGTGCCTGTCGCATAGCAGGTGCTTATTAAAAATTAATTAATTGATTGAATGTTCTGCATCTCACTTCTGCTTCTTGGAATCCCTGACCCTTTTGAGTCTCTGCTTAGGTTCCACTTTCTGTGTTGGATCCTTCTTGATATCCCCAGTTGTTACTATTTTGTAGCCCAGGTGCAGAGAACCCTCTTAATTTACTTTGTGTTCTGCATTTACTTATCCATGTACCTGCTATTTCTGTCTAGTAAAAGCTAAGCTCCTCAAGGGTGGCAGGGCTTTTTGTTTTAATTTTTGCACTAGAGGTAACTAATAAAGTGCTTTTTAAAAATTTATTTTTTATTTTTTTGATGAGGCAATTGCAGTTAAGTGACTTGCCCAGAGCCACACATCTAGTGAGTGTTATATATCTGAGGCCAAATTTGAACTCGGGTCCTCCAGACTCCAGGGCCAGTGCTCTATCCACTGTACCACCAGCTGCCCCAGATAAAGTGCTTTAATAAATACTTTTGGAACTGAATTGAATCTCATAGCAACATGAAGATATTTACATTTTGTCTTCTTGGCTGATAACCCTGTTTTGTCAGCTTAGGTCATTGTGGAAGAAGTCATTTTGGCCAAGATCAGGAGTGGTGCTTTAGACCTCCAGGCTTGGCTCCATTGGTAAACTTAGGAAACATTCTAAACCCTGGCTATCTGTTTCTTCACTTGTAGACAATGCTTGATAAGATTTGGACCCTTTCCTCCTTCTCATAGACACTGTGAGAATTAATTAGGTATCAACTTACAGGAGATGACTTTCAAATCACTGGAGAATGACTCCTTGAAAATAGAGATGCAGTGTCTGTGGTTAACCTTGTTATTCCCTTTGAGAGGCTCACATTTTCTGTATGGTTTCTTCTCAGTGGCATCATCCTCTTCATCATGATCTGCTTGGTTGGGGTCCTGGGAAGCTTATGCCATTGGGTAGGCAGGCACATTTTCTTTGAGGCCTTAAAAGGGCATGTGGAGAACATTTTTTTTTTCATGGCTCGGCAACTGCCTTTCTGTTTACACATGCCAGTCATTACTCTTTAGAAATGTTCACTCCAAAAATCTGTATTTTCTTTTTGCACAGTTCTTCAGTGTTTTGTGGGTATCATTCATTTTTTAACAACAATGAAACCTCTTTGGCATTGGGCAATGCAGGTAGAGTTCAATTCAAACGTTTATCAAGAGTCTGCTGAGTACAAAGTGTTGTGCAAGACCTAAAGGAGGCAGAAACTATGGGAACTATGGTCACTACCCTGCCCACAGAGAGCCTTTGAGCCTGGGAGAAGAGATAATATCTACATAAAGAACTAGAACACAAAACTACAGTGGAAAAGAATCAAAGTGTTCTGAGAATTCAGGAGAGGGAGAGGTCGTTTTGTTTGGGGTTACTGAAAATTTATGAGAGCAGCAGAATCCAAAGACCTGGCTTTGCGTTTCGGCTCTGCCTCCCAAGTGCTCTGTCATTCTGGTATAGTCACTTCACCTCTGGCTCTTAGCTTCTTTATCTGTAAAATGAGGCGATTGCACTAGGTACCTTACAGCTGAAAAAATCAGTGAATCGAAATGACTAAATAACGACATAATAATAAATAACAAAATATTAATGACTAAACATCATTGTATAATATAATTTCAAACCTCAGTCCTTTTTTCATAAACCATCTTATATAGATGTTGCACTAATTGTGCTATTTTCTTTTATCTTATTCTAGACCTATTTCTTCTTAAACCCTCATTCATTCAAAAAGCATACAAAGTAACTTAATGGAAGAGGGCACTAATAATTGTGGGAATCAGGAAAGCTGTAGTGTAGGAGGTACAGTCTGAGTGAGTCTTGAAGAGAGCCTCTGGGTTCCAAAAGATAGGAGTGAGAAGGAAGTACTTTCCAGGCTTGGGGGACAGCCTGTGCAGGGAAGCATGAGGTGGAAGTCAGGTACAGAGAAAAGAAAGGAGGACATTTTGATTGGAACATAGAGAGATTCTCAACAAATTCTGACCAGAAGCAGGGGTGAAATTGGAGGGTTTGTAATGGAGGAAAAATAGGTCAAGTGAGCCAAAGGTTTTCTAACTCCTGGATAACCATATACTAGTAATTCTAGGAAGTTTGTTAATGACTTCTGGGCAACATGAACTTGTGAATGATCTTTACTGCTTATGAGGAGGTACCTTTCTAAATCTCTTCTCTTTAGGTGGTACAGGTTGGGGAGCAAAGAGAAAGATAAAGAGATAGGCTTTGGACTTGGACAACTGATCCTCTAAATTTCTCAGAACTTCCAATGTACAGGCTGTTGATAAATTGAGTATTTGTGAACCAGAGGCTTCCCTATATTTTGACTAAAAATGATGTAGCCTACCAAAATAGGCATCCTACCGAGTCTTTAATTGCCATTAATGATTGCCATATTATAACGTGCTCAAATAGTATATTATTTATATGTATATGTATATATACACATGCCTGTATGTGTGTGTATAATATCAAAGTGCCTAACCCTGCGTGTTACACTGATACATACATATATACATATACATATATGTATATATACATGCATGCTACTTAAATCTTCATCTTTATGGAATTAACATTAACCTGTAGCCCAAGCCATACAGTTAGTGAGCTTCTTTTCTTTTTTCAAGAATGTGATGCTCTGGGTTATTCATTTATGCTTGGTTCCAAGCTAGAGAAGAGTGAATGAAACTTTGAGTCATATAAAACTTCTCCACTAGCCCTCTGCCTCCCTTATTCCCTCCCTCCCTCCCTCCCGTTCCTAAATTTCATTCAGGCTTCTCTCTCACTGCCTGGAAGTTCAAACATCAATTAAATTGCTCATCCATTTTTAAAGTGGACACATCCACTTTAAATAGGAGGTGGCATCCATGATGCTATTCCAGTACCTGTAATTTTGGTTTTCTAACCCTTGGTGTTAACGTGAAATGTGAAAAGTCATTAGTAAAGGAAAGAGGAGCTTGGAAGGGAGACTTAACTTGTTGTGTGAATGTTTTTAATGATTCTCAACTGGATGTCATTCTCGTTCTTGACGAAAGGAGAGCCCCAATGATTCATGTATTTATTTGCAGTGTTCTGCTCCTAGGCACCAGGACCTGGGCACTGTCACAGCACAAGCTGCCTGCCTGCCCTCATTTTTATTTTTGTGGAAATTAAGTAGAGTGAGTGATTGCCATTTTCATTCGTGTCAGTTTAGCATCCTGAGATTAAGTGTGGGTGAAGAGCATGGCTGGAGACTGTATCCTCACTGATTTCCTTCCATGGGGAGCTGCTCAGTGAACCAAATAAATTGTGGTTCTTTGTGCCCATATGTTTCTGCAGGCCCCTTCTGTAGATTGACAGGTAGCACACTTGCCTTTGCAGATGAGTGCCAGTGAAAGGGGAGGAAGCATTTCATTCAACTCTCTTTTGGTCAAGTTGGATTTTGGAAACACTAGGCTCATTGGCATTTGCAGAAATGGTCTTTTGTATCATTGAAAACCAGAATAAGAGTGATATCACTGACAAAGGTCTAGAAATGCAACTTAACTCATCTTCAGTTGAAAGTGAATTATTAAATTTTAATGTCTACATTGATGGATGTCTTTTATGGTCTCTCCTTGATTTCTCTCTTGATTGATTTTTACCCCCCTAAGACCTAAGGCATTTTAAGAGAGAAAGCTTCCATATATTTCCCATTCTTGAGAATACATAGTACATTAGGAAAACTACGCATGTAGGCAATGAAATAACATGGGAAATATTTTTATAGAGTGGCTAAGCAAGTGAATGGTAGAAATGATTTGAAGCCATTTGGCAGGAGGGCACATGTGCCATTGCAGAAGAAAAAAACTGACCCTAATTTGAATGTGAGGGGTATTCTGAATGCTCTTTCCTCTTAGTGTGACTCAGGCAGGTATTGGAGGTTGGAGGCAGTCATCTGGATAATTTAGATTTAAAAAAAAATAGACCTTTGCCTTAGTGTTCAAAAGACTTCATTTGGAAGAGATGGTGTGTTTTCCTCAATTTTTTTTAAAAAATCCATTTTATTATAAAATTTATAATTTATTATTTATTTCTGTATTTCAAATATTGATGATTTGGTTGTAATGAAGCCCACAGTTGAAATATAGTGGGCAGAACCTGCCAGAGGGTTGTGCTCTCCTGGCCTAGTCTTTGAGGAGCCAGGCACATCTCAAGCTACTGTAAGTCTTGAGAGGACAATGTTAGCAGAAAGGGTGGAGGGTGGGAATGGGGAAAAGGGAGGGAAGCTTAATAACAGTCTTGTCAGATTGTATAGATTTTACAGGAACATCAAACTGCAGGAATGAGCACATGTAAAGTGTTGAAATCTAATAAAATGGACCTTGAATATTTGTAATACTACACACTGTTATATTGTCCTGCATGGTTATTAGGCATAAGTGGTAAATAATTTTCCTAAACTATCAGTCTGACTTTCTGTAGCCAAACCAAGCATTTCTGCGGTCAACTTGAAGAGGTGGGGTGAATAGATAATCTCAGGAACGTCTAAGAGGATGAAGAATTGATTGCTCCCAGATCCATCTTCCACCTCTAGGTCTTTGCATATGCCCTTCCTTTCTATTCTGCCTCTTAGAATGCTTTCAAGACTCAACTGAAATGCCATTCTCTTTGACAGGCCTTTTGTGACACCGCCCCTCATTGGACACACAAACATACCTTTTTCCTCTAAGGTTCTCTGTAATCTGTATGTACTGTACATTGTCGACACCATCAGAAAGTAAGGTTTTTGAAGGCAGGATTTTTTTCATTTTTCATTTTTTTTTCCTTTGTATCTCCATTGCTTAACAGTGCCTGGCACATAATAAGTACTTAATAATCCTTGATTGATTAATTAGAAAACCAATCACTCTTTTGTTGTCTGGGCCCCTTCCCTTCTGTCCTCCCACCCCCCTCTTTTCCCACTCTTCTCCCCCAATTCCTGTCCATAAATGAAGCCATGGGCTGTCAATTCTGATGTTACAGTCCAGTACTACTGGACCTTAAGTCCAGATGTGCCCCAGTGTCTGTCTTGTTCTACCTCCTTCTGCTGAGGGGAAGGTAAATCTATCAGCTTGGGTATCTTAACAGAACTCTGCTGGTATCTTTCTTGCCAGGGGAACACGAAGGCCTGCCTATTGGAATAATCAGGGATTTTCAGAGTAGCCTCAAGGCTATTTTTGTATACCTGGAGCTCTTATTCCCCGACTCACTGAGTTCTGGGAAGTGGTAAGGACACAAGTAGTCTTTTTCCTTCTCCTGTCCTAGGGTTATACTTCAAATATGCTCTGAACCTTGAGAATCTAGGGCTCTTTAGGAGGTAGACACCTCCTTTGGACAAGATAAAGAGCAGTGAGGGCTTTTCAGCTAGGCAGAAACCTCTGGCTGGTAGCAGCTGGATTAGAGGCCTGGGAAAGGGAAGCATAGAAAAAGATGAGTTGGCCATATAGCCAAGTTGAGGATTAGTAGTTGGTAAGCTCTATCATGCCTAACCATCTGCTCAAGAACTGGGTAGATCCTCTAGGGAAGCTTTGCAGAAGGATTGGCAGGCATGAATGGGCTTCTATCTGCACCTGTGGAGGGAATTCTTACATGCATGTGGTCAGAGATCAAAGAAAGTAATGAAGCGGCAGCTTAGTACATGTACTGGATTTAGTTTCAGAGGACCTGAATTCAGATCCTACCTTTGTTACTTATTAGCTGTGTGAACATGGTCAAGTGACATAACTTCTGTGGACCTCAGTGTCTTCCTTTGAAAAAACAGTAAGTTAGATTAGATGGCCTCTGTGGACCCTTGAAACTCCAGACCTATGATCTGATGAAGATTTTTATGTTATTTTACTGAATGGAACAGTATTGCCCTAGTAACAAAACATCATCTGGCTGCTTGGAGAAAGAGTCCTTGTGCCACAAATATTTGGGACTAAATCCCAAAGCTATGAGTTCTCTGAGTTTCCTCAAATTTAATTTAATTGTCTTCTGAACCCTGATAACTAAGGGCATGACCGTGTTGATGGAGAGAGGAGAAGGGAGATAATTTTGGTCATATTTTTTGATCAAATTGAGGACCTGTGGTCTGATAAAGGATATTTCTTTTGCATAGTTTTATTCAAAGCGTACTTAATTTTTCTTGAAATAGGGGCTTTTAGGCAAGTAAGTCTTGGATGATCTATCACATGAGAAGTCCTTGGACAGCCTTAGGGTATTGAACTTTTGGAGGGGCGGTTCTGGGCATGACTTTTTAGGAAGGACTTTGATAAGCTACAGAGGAGGAGCATGAAGGACGACCAGGACAATGAAGGGCCTTAAGTTGGTGCCATTTGACTGGGAAAAAAGAAGACTTAAAAGGCAAATGATGGCTCTCTTCTCAAATGTTTGAAGGACTGTCCTGTAGAAAAGTCCTCCTTGGCCCTCGAGGGCAAACAAAGAGCAAATGAGTAAAGATTTCAGAGGGTCAAATTTAGCCTTCTTAGACTTCTGCAGAAGTGAGACAGCCCTCCTCAGCTAGAGATTGTCAAGCGAAGGCTGAATGTCTGTTGGGGATATCATAGAGGTTGGAATTGTGGGCAAACACAAATTCAACTGAATAGCCTCTTGCTTTCTTTCCTCGTCTGAGAGAATCTGTGAGGGAGTACTGGGGAAGAGGAGAGCTGGGAAGGAGAGGTGGGAAGACTTGCTGAAGGCCAGCTGGAAATTGGCTTATTGACACTGCCCTCACTCCCTCCACCCTGCCTAGCTGCTCTTTTTATTAGCTAAGGCAAAGTAATGGTTTGGTGTGGGGGAAGCTGGCAAGGAGAGGAGAATAAGCCAGTGGCAGTGATAC